>NC_045030.1:60401135-60414843 GCF_008632895.1 Mastomys coucha | reverse complement strand
TAATGCAAAAAAGACAAAGAAAAAAACTTCTATCGCAGGATAGGATTTTATAAAAAGAAAAGAAACAATGGGGTAGGAGAGATGTCTCAGCAGTTAAGAACAAGGGATGCTATTGTGTAGGACACAGACTTAATTTCCAGTACCCACAAGAAAGTTCTCAACTGCCTATAACTGCAATTCCAAGAGAAGTAATGTGGTGCACATACATACATTCAGGCAGAACCATTCATACATATAAAACATATTTTAAAAAGAAACAATGAAGGGATGTAGTGTGACCAGAAAGGGTCTCTTCTAAGAAGTCCTCTTTCAGGGGAGGCTTCGTGAGTGATAAGGAACACTGCATGGCCAGCACAGAGCAAAGAATCTTCCAACCAATGGGAAGACAAAGTTCTGAAGTGTCTGATATGGGGAAAGATCAGATGCTTCCAATAAGGAGGCCAATGTAGCCTATAGAAGAAGAGGGTAAATAGAAAAAAGTAGGGCTTGGAGAAACAAAGACCAGCTTCTTTCCAGCCTTTCCACCCACAGTAAGGAATTCAAGTCCTTTTCCAAGGGCACAGATCTTTTGTCCTCTGGCCTCTGTTTCTCAACACTCATTTCTATCAACTTTCATTGGTGTGAGGGAAGAATGAAAACTGGCTAGAGGAATAAGAATACATTAGCTTTGGCTTTAAACCTTTCAAAGCTACTCAGTTAGATCTATGAATCTGGTGGTTAAGTGCAGCCCTCTTGTAGGTCTTTCTGGTCAAGTTACCTAGTTTCCTTTCTGTTGCTGTGATAAAATACTCTGACCAAAAGCAACTTGAGGGAGGAAAGGGTTTGTTTTTATCTTATTTAGAGGGATGTTAAGGTAGGAACTCAAGCAGGATCTTGGAACAGAAACCATGGAGAATACTGGCTCACTCAAGGGCTCATGGTTAGCTAGCTTTCTTAGACATTCCAGAACCACAAGCCCAGGGAATGGTGCTGCCAACAGTGGGCTAGACCCTCCTACACGAATTAAGTCAAGATAATCCCCAACAGACATGCCCATTGGCCAATCTGATTCAGATTCTGATTCAATCAAGAAACCCTTCTCAGATTACTCTAAGTTGTGTCAAGTTGACAGTTAAAAGTATGTAGGACACCAACCACCAATGTGGTACGCCAAAAAGAACAAAAGTCCATTTCCCTTTCACTGTCTAAAATAGCTAGGAGAAAGACTGCTTCCATCTCTTGGGTTTTTACTTTCTTCTTTTTAATTACTAAGAAACTGAGGTGGTGGCTCAATCAGTGATATCCTGCCTTTGTCCAAAGAGGAGTAAGTCACAATGAACTAGGAGATACGATAGAATAAAAAGTGATGAATAGATTGAATTCATGACCAAGAGAAAATATGGATAGGAAAATAAAGTGAAACTAAAAATAAAGTTAACACAGTATACTAAAATACTGCCACAGGCAGATCACAAACCTGTCTAGAAGCTTCCTGGTGGATCTGGGAGAAAAGGAAGGAAGACTGTTTATCTTGTTGATAAGATAAACCCTAGTTTTTCCAGACTTAGGAACCTAAGGGAAATTCCTTTATTGGCTTCTACTAGATTAAGGATATTTAATTTTTTTTTTTAGAAAGCATCTTGATTAAGAAAGGTCATATTCATATGCCTTAAGATTCAGGTGCCGGGTAGTGGTGGTGCACACCTTTTAATCCCAGCCCTTGGGAGGCAGAGGCAGGCAGATCTCTGAGTTCGAGGCCAGCCTGGTCTACAGAGTGAGTTCCAGGACAGCCAAGGCTATACAGAGAAACCCTGTCTCGAAAAAAACAAAAAAAAAGATTCACATGTTCTAAATGTTCAATTTCATTTATCATCTTAAAACATTTTATATAAAGACACCTGAGGAGGTTTTGTAATCAGAAGACAAAATTATTTTCTTTGCTTCAAATCAAATGATTCCTGATCTGGAGATGTAGCTCCATGGGGCCATGTGTGAGGTGTAGTACCATGTGTCAGGAACCATGTGTCAGGCTCCAGTACAAATGTGTTGAGGAGGGAACAAATAGAGCGATTCATGTGAGCAGCAACATGGTGTCTTATTGGAAAGTTTGATATTTGTTAGCATGTTTCATCTAACTGGTAATCTTAAAGATCATAGAAAGTCCATTTTATAAGATGGACTCAGGGAAGCTGAATAATTTAACTGGAGTCAGACATTTATCAAGAGCTCAAAAGTGGAATGTTACCCGACCCCATACTCTGCAATTGCTTAATATGGGTGGGTTCACTTTGCCTGTTTACTGGTTGCTACTTTGGTAATGTTTTCATCTCACATAGTTAAAGTCCAAAAATTGTGAAAGAAGTCCAGGAATCCAAACACTCCTATGGCCCGATTTCAGATTGCTAAACACAGATTAAGTGTAAGTAATACACACCAGTGGTATAAATGAAGAAATAAGATGTTTGCTTTTTTGTTTGTAGGATAACATATGAAATTTTTTCTTCTCAAACCTTAAAAATGTCATCACATTGACCTAGTTTCTCAGAACTTTGCTTATTATCAGTTAATGACATATGGCCAAACAGGGGTATATAGATAATATCTCACTGGAAAAAATGTGAACTATGAAGATATTATTGTAAAACATTGCTATTTCCTCTGAAGCATATTAACAGAAGGATAAGAAGTCCAAAAGATTTGTAAACGCGTCCTCTTTGTTTATCCGAGAATTTCCAGCTCCTTGTAAAGTATCCTGCAGAGCCAAGCAAGGAGCTGAACATTCTGGAGTCTGTTGTCCTAGAGCAGGACATTTTATGATCTCTCCAGACTATATATAGCATAGCGTGAGAACTGGAGGGGCTTTAGAGGCCAAAAGGTATCTATGTGAACAGTTTATGAACCTAGCCGAGTGCTGGGAGCATAGTCAGTAATTAAATTCTTAGCCTGAATGCAAGGGAGTGGGGAAACAAGTTAGCATCTTACTTTTCAAAACTCATTTTGAAAAAATAATTTAAAAAAAAAAAAAAGTCAGGCTGTGGTGACACATGCATTTAATCCTGGTACATAGGGAGGCAGAGGCAAGTGGATCTCTGATTTCAAAGCCAGCCTGGTCTACAAAGCAATTTCCAGGATAGCTAGGGATACACAGAGAAACCCTATCTCAAACAAAACAAAACAAAACAAAACAAACAAAAAGGAATATGTAGGCAACTATTTTTATAACCTAAGGATTAGTAAATTACCAAGTTTCTTAGAAAAGATACAAGAAATACTGACCATAACATAAAAAAATTAATAAAGGAAACAATCAAAATCAAAAATAGGCTAGGCGTAGTGGCATAGACCTTCTTTAATCTCAGCATCGGGAGGCAGAATAGTCAGACCTGTGTGAATTCAATGCCAGACAGAGCTACACAGTATGACCCTATTGCCATTTATTTAAAAATACTCCTCATCAAATCACACCATTTAGAAAATGAACATTGAAGGCAAAGACTGATAAAAATTATTCACAGTATATAAGTAACAAAGGACCAAAGACAGAACCTCAGTAAGAATGGACAAAAGGATTGAATGGACACTACAAAAGAGAATGACACAAAGGGCTGGGAAACACACAAAAGGATGCTCCACATTATTAATCACCAAGGAAACACAAGCTAAAACTAAAATGAGAACGCCATTTCACACCCTGCAGAATGGTTAGGTTCAAAAAGACTGTCAGCAGAAAATAATAGCAAAATAAAGACTAGGCAAACTATGAAGCAATAGGGACCCTCATGCAGTGTTGGTGGGAAGATAAAATGCTTAAAGCCCTTTGGAAACTTTTCAACATACTATAAAGTTTAGCATTTATTCACCTTAGAATTCCACCCCTAGATATTTATCCAAGAGAACTCTTTACTGCATTTGTATTTGCAAAGAAACTCATAGAAGAATACTAATTAGTCTTAGCCATACACTCAAAAGTTAGGGGCCGGGGACTGAGACATACACACATCAATGGAAGAAAGGACAAATTGTGCTAAATCAATATGATTTGTCACTATGAATCGGACAGAAGAACCAACTAGACCCTATTACTAAAGACACAACACACTTCGGTGGTAGGACATAGAGAAATCAATCTGGAACCAGGCAGGAAACTCTCCCTGGCTTTCATAGATGCTATACAGATGCTATGCAGACTACTAGGTGGGGGACGACTCACCAGTGGTCTTACTTAGTTTTGGACCCTACACACTGCAATACTGACTAGCCAAGTAGGATGTGCCTACTAATGCAACACTAACATTAAGTCGCTATGGGGATAATCAATAACTACCTGATTGAATTTGAGGCTTGCTCCACTAGAGGCAACTCATGCCTGGTACCATAAACCTGGTTAACACCGCAAGGCTGGGGGGTTATAGGTCCTAGTGGGGAACATACTACTGATAGTCAAGTTTTCAATATATATATATATCTCCAAATATTTATATTTGTGCTATTCTCAGCCTTGGTCAGAGAAGCTTCATTTTGCAGTGGGCAATGGTTAATTCTAATTCTTTTTGTTTGGTTGGTTTTTTTCAAGTCAGGGTTCCTCTGTGTAGCCCTGGCTGTCCTGGACCTCACTCTGTAGAGCAGGCTGGCCTCGAACTCAGAAATCCACCTGCCTCTGCCTCCCAAGTGCTGGGATTAAAGGCGTGTGCAACTACTGCCCGGCTTAATGCTGATTCTTTTTTTTTTTTTTTTTTCCAGACATGTTTTTTCTGTTCAGCTCTGGCTGTCCTGGAGTACAAATTCTTAATCGGTCAAAATGAGAATTAGTGATTGTGTAGTTGGGAGGGGAATGTTCTAGGGAGAGGCAAGGGCATTGGAGGGATGAGTGTGGGGTGCAGATAATTGAAACATTGTATATATGTATGATATTCTCAAATAATCAATATAAGTATATATTGTAAGCTGTGGAAAGACTATTCCACACAAGGAAAATGAAAATCTAGATTTGCATGAGTTTGTCTCACATACATCAACTTAGCAAAGGAGAAGTGGTGGGAGGTGGTACGAAAGCCACCGTAAGGAGCTGGGATTTAAAGGGTAAAAGGAAGCCGCTGGAGGCAAGTCCTCTAACACACAGGATGATTTTATTTACATTACAAAGGGATACTCTGATTGCTCTGTGGAGAATAAACTGGGAGGATTGGAGGTGGGAAAGATAAGAAACAAAGTAGCCCGTGAGAAAGGCTTGGCTTAATCCCTTTATCTGCTTTGCCCCTTCTCCTGTAGCATTCTCAGGCCTTCTCTGACCTGAAGAATGGCTCCTGCAGACATTGACTCAAAAGCTCCTTTGCTGGCTGAATTCCGGTCAAACCTACACAACACCGGAATCAACAGGAGATTACAAGGCTGGGGAAGAATGGAACAGGACCTCATTACCAGCACTCCTGAATCTAGGGCCTTCCCTTATCAACAAAGTTCCAGCTTCTGCTGTTTCCTGGTCTTCTGCTTGTTTCGTTAGCCTTGTCTACACCTTGGTTAATACTTGAACCATCAAGCACTCTTGTTTCTCTCCTTCCAGTGTGCTGCTTCCTGCTAATATCCTGAATGGCAGGTGATTGTTTCAGGCTAAGAAGCGGTGATGGCTTGGACTATAGTCAGGCCATCGGAGGCAGTAAGAAAGAGGGGACATTGGGATATATTATACTTTGGCTGTCAAAAGAACAGGAAACCCTTCTAGTTTGGAGGTAGAAGATGAAAGAAAAAGGAATAGAGGCCATTGTCTGGGGTTTGGTTTGCAGTGATTGGTGGTAAAGTTCATCTACACGGGAAAGCAAGGGAGATGTGGGCTTGTGGGGCAAAATGGGAGAAATCAGGAACTTATTGTTAAGGCACATTTGTATTTTGGATTAGGCAGTTAAGTGGAGATGGCATATTAAGGACAGTCTGAAGACCAGTATAGTATGGCTAGAGATGGAAACATGGAAGCCACTGGTGGAGTCTGCAACTTAAAGCCATGGGGGCAGGACAAGATGACACAGGCAGAAAGTGTAACTGTCCTGGAATGGAGTTATTCTACAGAGAAGCATGTGTGTGCCTCAACAGTTAATGAAGAAAGAAAAGAAGCATGAGTTGAAAAGGGCAAGGAGGGTGGAAGGAAGGGAGACATGATGTCAATTATAACCTCAAAAATAAAGTATGTTGGGGAATCCCCACTGAGCGAGAGACTCGGGTCCCTCCCACTGAGGAACCCAAACTGATTGGACATTCACTGTCTGTCATCTGCAGCCGACAGACACGTGTCCTAAGCTCAGCAGACCTAGGACTCCTGCTCAGGACTTGGAATCAGGATCTGGTGTTGGAAAGAAGCAACAAGCGGTTCTGAATTCATCCCAAAGGTACAGTATTTAGCAGTCACAGGCGGTGACATCCTCTCACCTCTCTGGCACTCAAAACCAGTGTCCAAGCTAACATCCCACAATGGCAACAGAAAGATCCAAGCAATCTGTTTCTGGGGTGAGAATTTGCCTGGGACTAGAATTTGCCTGGGACTCTGGTCCCTGAGTTTAGCCCCAATGCAGGACAGTTTCCAAACCTAGTTCACTGGCATTCCCTGGAAACTCTATTTGCAACCTACCTTCCTGCCTATGAGTTCGGTTTTTCCATAGATTCATCATAATTAGTTTCTGTTGATTGAAAAGAACAGCCTGTGAACACGATCCCTTCACCTTGGTCCACATGCGCTAAACACCTGCTGAATGAGTGCTCTGTCCAGTTTCCAACTTGAAATTGCTCAGTATGAAATCCCACACATTTCTCCCATGGCCATTATGGTCTCATAACAAGAACTTTCTTTCCTTAATTGGCAAGTTTTCTTAGAATGTTAGAAGGGCGAGAAACAAGAGGTCAGCAGCTGAAGTAACTGTCATTTCAAATACAACAGGAATGAACACATTGACTCAAGGATGAAGTCAGCTCCCTCCTAAAAAGGCATGTGGGAACAATTACTCAAGGGGAGCGGCTCTTCTTTAGCGCCTCTGGTATTTCATGGTGCTCTCTCTATCAGCTCACCCAGCACTTCTCATATTTGGAAGGCACATTATGGAAACCCATGATCTGGTTTTAAGATGTGTCTCCATAATAAAGCAAGGACACCTTCCATGCTTCTCAAGTAGGATAAAAGAGCTTGTGTTTCACTCTTCAAAACTTTTTGAGGTAATTCAATTCCCTCGCTCTGCACCCCTGCTTTCAACTGAAAGTGAACTGTTGTCTTTGCAAAAACTTAAAAAAAATTATTGAACAACTGGAGTCTCAATTGATTTTGGCAAAAGAGACAGACAGAGACAGAGACACGCACACACAGAGAGAATGATCATTCACTGTTTTATTTTGTGTTTTATTAGCTTTCAAGCTGCTTAAGGGGGCACCTGCTGGGGACCCTGAAAATGAATCCACTTTCTGTCTGTGTAGGGCACCAGATGCAAAGACAAGGCCAGCTTCTCAGCTGTGCTGGAAGCCCAGCTCAGGAGGGTGTGGAGTCAGGTGGAGCCCTCATTGACAAAAAAGGGGGAGAGTAATAAAATGGAGAAATAAAATAACTCTAAAGGGGTCAGTGTAGTGATTTGAATCAGAAAGACCCCCGTATGCTCATATATTTGAATGCTTCGTTCCAATTTGGTAGAAGAATTAGGAGGTGTGACCTTGTTGGAGGGTGTGTGCCACTGGTGTGTATTTGAGGTCTCAAAAGCCCACACCAGGCCCAGTGTCTTTCTCTTTCTCTCTTGGCCTATTGATCAAGTTACAGTGTCTATCTACTGCTCCAGCACCACACCTGCCAATATGTGCCCTGCCGTGATGGTAACGTACTAGCCCTCTAAAACTGTAAACACCCCTAACTAAATGGGGACTTATAAGAGTTGTCTTGATCATGGTGTCTCTTCACAGCAATAGAACAGAGACTAATGCAGTCGGTATAAGGTTGGGAATGTAGAGTGCTTATCTAGCATGCAGGAAGGGTCCAATCCTGAGCCCTCCATCAACTGGGTATGCTGGAACAATCCTGTAATCCCAGTGCTTGGAATATGGAGAGGAGATGGGAGGAGGAGAAGTCCACGGTCATCCTTGGCTGCAGTGCGTGAGTTTAACACTACCCTGGGATATATGAGACCTTATTGCAAAGGGCAAGGGTCAATAGTTCTCAAGCTAAATCCGATCAACTCTCTATATCTGTACCCCACCTCCATTACTGTAGTCTTGGCCAGGTCTTTTGCAACTCTCATATGGATATTCTTATCTAGGCTCTTGTTACAGATGCAGGTTCTACCTGAGCAGGTGCATGTCAGTGCCCGACATCCAGTGTGCTATGCAAGCTTCTGAGTCCTCAATGTGCTTCTGACATTGGCTTAAACTTTGGATAAGGAGGCTTTAGGCTGCCACAACATCGCTTGCTTCAGTATTTCTAGCAGGTTTCTGGCTGGTCTTCCTACATTTAGGCTTTGTCACATTTTCAGTTGATTCTTCCCAGCGAAGTTAGAACAGATGAGTTACAAACTAATCTTGAATCTGTAACATTCCCCTGAATAGCCTCTGTACTTCATGTTCTTCATGACTTCTGATACCCTTTCTCTATGGCTTTAAAGTCCTCGGTGGCCAGGAACCTGCTGGCTACCGTGCCCTCTTTGCCTCCTACTCACTAGCCTCATGCATTGCTGCTTCCCCAGAGCCTCTCTCAGTCCCAAGTCCTCCATTAGGTCTGTTTCCCCGTCCCCCTCTGTCTACCTGGTGGACAGATCAGGTTCGCAGTGTTCTCTAGTTAGTGTTTTCTCCCCCACCCCCAGCTTCTGCCTTCTGCATAGAGGGAGTGGCTCTTCCTGAAGCACTCCCACTGTGGCCTGAAAACAGCCCTAGCGGCAGTGTTATCTGACTGTTTTGTTTCCACAATCACTCCTGGTGCATCATGAGCTAGCTCTTCGGGTGCTGGTCTGCTCCTAGCCCTTCCTCTCACAACTTACTCTTTTCTTTCTCTCTCCCACCTTCTACATCATTCCTTCCTTCCCGTTTCTTTATTCTTTTCCCCATCCTTCCTGTCTCTCTTCTCCCCGTTCTCCTCTTACCTTCGTTTCTCCACCTTGCCTTCCATTCTGTCATACCAAACTGTTTAGAATGTATTATTAATTCTCATGTCCGAGTACTTTGCAAACCTCTCTCATCTCACTGAAATACCCTAATGGACTTTGTTTCCTGTCCTCCCTGTCTCTCCCCATTCCTTCTCTCATTTTTTCTTTCTTGTTTGCTTGCCTTTCCTTCCTCCTTTTTTTTCAAGTTAAAGATTTATTCTGCTTTCAATTATTTATCTCTGTACACACACACACACACACACACACACACACATATGAATGTAGGGGCCAGATTCCCCCTTGAAGTGATTGTGAGTTACCTGCCATGGGAACCAAACTGTGGTCATCTGCGAAAACAGTGTGTTTTCTTAACCAGCAAGCCGTCTCTCTGGCTCCTTGACTTTTTTTTTTTTCTTTTTTAGACACTTTTATTATAGAATTACAGTAGGGTCATCAAGGCAAGCTTCCTTTTATAACCTTCTGAGCCTGGAAGCTCCTACTCATTTTCAAAAATTCAATTTAGCTGTTACTTGCTCCAAGAAGTTTTCATTAATAATTCTTACCTCCATCTCATCCCTCCCCCGCCCCTACAGAGATTAAGGTTCCTTAGTACACTCTGTACAAACTCATCACGGTACAATGACACTATATTGTGACTACCCAGCTAGACTGTTCACACATCCCTTCAATCATTCACTTAGGAGACATTTAGTGAGCACTTTCTGTTCTGGGCAGCAGGGATATAGCAGCTCATGAAAGACAAAAATCCCATCATGATCTCTTAAGACTTGAATACTAATGGAAGAGACATAGAATACACAGAGATGTGCCTGATGGTGACAAGATCTGTATATAAAAATAAAGCAAGGCAAGGCAGCACAGAGCTTGGAGAGCTGTGCATCTCAGTGTGGTGAGGAAACCCCTCTTGGATAACAGTATTTTTAGCAAAGATCTGAGTGTATTGAGGGAGTGAGTCATGCAGGTACCTACATGTGTTTAACACAGAGGGAGCAAGGATGCAGGCTGTGAAGATGTTGCATGGTGAGCACCTGTGAGAAGCTGGAAAGGCGGCACTGTGGTATAAGGCACAGAGCAGAACGAGCTATTGCTGAGCTTTGAGGAACTACAATCACTTTCAAACATGAAGACCCTGAATGAGGGAAGGCAGGAGCTTTTGTGTGTATGTGTTCAACACACCTCATATAATAAAGTTGAGTACATATCAAAAGCTGGCATTTACTGCACCCTGCCAAGGGCCCATTATCTGTAATGTTCACACTAACCACCACGGGGAAGTATTGTGAACCAGAGAGCACACATAAAGGCCGTTGAGGCTGAACAGCTCGCCTAAGGTCAGTCAGCTAGTGAGCCCTGCAGAGAGTGAGAGCTGGGTTCTGATTGAGAAACCGGAGCCATATAGCAGGAACAGCAGTTCAAAGTCAGTCTTGAGAAATGCCAAAGCTTTGGGGGCATGAAATAAGATAGTCGCTTGTTTCAGTGGTAAAATAAAAAGGGCATGGCACACAGTTTAAAAGCTAGAAGTGCAAAAAATACAAAGAACCTCCTGCTCAGGCATGCTCAGCTGGACATGGACTGTCAGAAACACGCAGTAGGAATGAGAAGTGGGAATCCTTGCTAGGACAAACTGGGTGGCTTGAAACAGCAAGCATGCATCCTTCTCTTTCTGGGGGACAGTGGTTTAACAGAGTGAAACCTTTTAGGGGACAGTTCTTCCTTACCTCCTCTAGCTTCTGCTCCTTCTAGAAGGTTCCTCAGCTTGTGGCTACATAACTCCAGTCTCGGTCTCCATCTTCATGTGGCTTTCTTATCTCTCTGTGTCTGCAGTTTCTCCTCTATCCCATACCAGGATATTTATTGTTACTTATGGAGACCACCCAAGACGATGCAGAATCACTTCATCTTGAGACCCTTAACTTCATTCCTTTTTGGTTACTTTGTCTGAGTACATTTCCTCCTCTCCCTGTTCTCACCACTTCCTCCTTCAATCAGTCTCCTTTATGCCCTAAGCAGCTTTTTTGTCTATTTTTGTGTCACATATCCATATACAATTTTATGAAACCATATAAAATCTAGTATCTACAAATGAGAGAAAGCATGCAATATTGGCTTTTCTGAGATGGGCCTGATTGACTTACTATAATGATGTCCAGTTGTATATATCTTCCTGCAAATGCTACGACTTTTTTTTTTTAATTAAGGCTGAAAAAAAAAAGTCCATTTTCAGTCCATACACTCCATTCTCCTTGTTTATTCCTCTATTACTGGACACTAAGTTGGTTCCATTAGATCTTTCACTCTTGCTGTGCTTCATATCAAATGGATCTCTTAACTTGATTGGGACACAGGGTATCCATATTAAACATCACTTCCAGCTATGACCATGATGGTGTTCCAGATGAGATTAGCCTTTCTGTTAGCAGAGTGAGTATGAGCCAATTGCCCTGTCTGTGAGGACCACCCATGCAAAGACCAGCCTGGAACTGAATCTTCTATGCACAAGCAGAGTTTCAGCCTTGTACCTGAATCCTTTCTCAGGTTAAAACAAGCCAGCCCCAGATCTCTAGGGAAGTTTCAGCCTTCCTAACACTGCGACCCTTTAGACAGTTCCTCATGTTGTGGCGACCCCCCAACCATAAAATTATTTTTGTTGCTACTTCAGAACTGTAATTTTGCTACTTTTATGAATCGTAATGCAAATATCTGACATGCAGGACATGTGATATGTGGCCCCTGGGAAAGGGCTGTCCCACCTCAAAGGGCTTGTGACCCACAGGTCTAGGATAATTCCCCTTGCTTAAAGGAAACTATGAACTTTTACCACAGCTCCAAAATACTTTCATAGAAATGACAAGATCAGTGTCTAATTGAATAACTGGGAACCATATCTTAACCTGGACGGATGCATAAAAGCAACTACCACAGAGTTTAAGTAGCCACAGTGACTTTTTTGTTTTGTTTTTGAGATTGGGTCTTATGTAGCTCAGATAGACCTAGAATTCATTATGTAGCAGAGGGTAACCTTAAACTTCTGAGATTCTAACCTCTACCTCCTGAGTGGATAGGATTACAGAGCTTTGTGGGTGCCAGGCACACTCTCTATCAAATCAGTCATGTCCCCAACTCCATGGCAAAAACGCTTGAAAATGTTTGACAATATATGCTAAAGTAAGATGCAACATATTCTCTGTGAACCAAGATGTATACTTTTAGCTTGGTACTTAATAAATATTTCTAAAAGTCATCTAAAAATGTTCATTATAATGTTGTCCATATGAATCTCGAACAGGAAACAACCAAAATTTCTATCACAAGAACAGATAAATAAATATTAGGTTTATTCACTATTTATTAAGATGATTACTTACCAGAGAAAGTTAGTATATGCAGCAATATGGATGAATCACATTAACATAATGCACTTTACAAGCCACTCACAAATAAATATTCTCTACATGATTAAATTTAAATAACATTCCAAAACCAGGGAAAACAAATCTATAATGTTAGAAATTAGGATAGTGGTTACGTTGGGGTGGGAGTTACTGACCATAGAGAAACATAAGAGAGCCTTCTGGATGTGGTGACAGTTCTTGATTTGAGTGATGTATACAGACTTCTGTGCATGTGTGTGTGTGTGTGTGTGTATTTGAAGCAGAAGACTCAAGACTTTTGAACTTTATATTGTTATAATAACTTAAAATTTTTAAAACTACAATTTTTGAAAGATTCAGAAAGGCACAAAGAATGAGTTGAAACCAACGAGATGGTTTTCATGTCTAATAGCCTTAGAGCAGAGCCTGAGAAAAACTTGATTTGGCAGCATGGAGACTGATTTGGGGGCTCTAGTGAACCACAAGATCTGTGTGAGTCAGCCGCAGCCATGGCAATGGCAGCCACTCATATCATGCAAGCTGTTTTTGCAGAGGCAAAGTCTCTGTTATATTTCATCTTGTTGGCTCTAGCCCACCATTCTAAAATCTCTCCCAATCTTTATTGTGTTGTATGGGACAGAACAGGGTTGTAGAAAGAATTAAGAAGATAAAATAAAGTCTTGGAACTGCCTTTATCATGAAGACAATATTTTTTAATCTGAAGCAAGAGTTCAACAAGTTGTTTGCTTTCAAACTAGATTTAGATTTAGAGACTAGACACAACACTTTCTGAAGGTTGTTGACAAATTTAAGAGGATCTTGGGGCCAAGAGTTAAGATGGTAATGAGAAAATTAACCCGGCCATATATGGAGAAGCTTGAGACCAAAGAGAGGGGGTGGGAGGATGTGGAATGTGTTTTATTTGGAATATTAGAAAGGCTAGTTTGTGGAAGGGGACATATTTATTCACTCCTGAGAGCAGAGCTACACCCATAGGTCAGTGTAATGTTAAGGCCAACTGGGGTTGTATATTAAGAAACAAAATAGGCTTGGTGGTGCAGGCTTGTAATCTCACTATGAAGGAGACTTAGACAAAAAAGATCAGAAATTTAAAGTGCTGGATAGGCGACAGAGTGGGTGTAAGACAGCCTGGGCAACTCAGTGAGACCCTGTCTAAAATGAAAAGAAAAATGTGCTGGAGAGCTGCCTAGCGTGTGCAGGCTCTAGAATCAATCCTCAGCA
>NC_045030.1:60400409-60401003 GCF_008632895.1 Mastomys coucha | reverse complement strand
AAATGGGAAGGAAGGAGGAAAAGAAGGGAAGGAGGAACAAAGGGAGACATGGAGTCCAAATGGCCAAAGTCCTGCAAGACACCCCTCCCCCCAGAGAGAGAGACAGAGGGAGACAGAGACAGAGACAGAAAGGGACAGAGAGGTAGGAGAGGGAGAGGGAGGGGGGAGAGAGAGAGAGAACAGAGAGAGTTGGGTCCCCATAGGAACAGTTTAAGCAGCTGCTTCAAAGGCACAGAGTAGGAAGTGCTCAAAGGCCAGGGCTGCAGGTAGAGTGAGACCCTGTCTCAAGGACAAAATGCTAAGGCTTCTGTTTCATCTTTGTTACTCCACAAGCTCTTGTGGTCAGTGGGCATGCTTGTAAAACATTTCATCCTAGGAATGGGCATGCATGTTCATGCACCACTTGTGTACTTGGTGCCCAAAGAGGCCAGAAAAGGATCTCTGTGAGCTGGAGTTACAGATCGTTCCCAGCCACCATGTAGGTGCTGGGAATTAAAAATCCAAGTCCTCTAGAAGAACACTTAGTACTCCTATCCAGCCCCAGAAATCTCTCTATCTCTCTCTCTCTCTCTCTCTCTCTCTCTCTCTCTCTCT
>NC_045030.1:60397623-60399707 GCF_008632895.1 Mastomys coucha | reverse complement strand
TCTGCAACTACAACAAATCTATCGCAAATATCTACAACTATTAACCAGATAAGGTCAATCAAATATACTGTCTTAACAAAGGAAAACAAAATACTGCATAAGCAATACTAAAAGCAGACATATTTCATTCTCTGAAAGAACAACAATGAGCAGCTGAAGCACAGCCTCCCAAGGCTGCCAGGCAGCAGGGAGGTAATTTCAGTGATGATATGACAAGACACATTGTCTCTGCAGTACAGAGTTTCCACGCCACAAAAGAATTTATCTCCTGCTCCCATCTCACGGTTCTTCGTTGCTACTGATCCATGCATCAGTTTCTTTATCACTGGAGCCTGAACTGCTGTTGCACCGATCTGGTAAAACTAGCAAGGAAAAGAAGCACTGCTTGCATTTAGGTAGCTTGGAAACTGGGAATGTCATTTTTTATACCACATATGAATGCCTGCATTAAGAATCCAGAGATATGGCTTGGAGAGATGGCTCAGTGGTTGAGAGCACTGACTGTTCTTCCAGAGGTCCTGAGTTCAACTCCCAGCAACTGAAGATCACGGAAGACAACTACAGTGTACATAAAATACATAAAATGACTAAATACGTCTTTTTTATTTTTGCTGAAGCTGATGTGGGTATATTTTTCCCCAAGTCTGCTTTTTTTCTTTGATTAGATGTTTTCTTTATTAAATACTTCTTTTATAAACAAATACAGAAGCTGGGCGGTGGTGGCGCACGCCTTTAATCTCAGCACTTGGGAGGCAGACACAGGCGGATTTCTGAGTTCGAGGCCAGCCTGGTCTACAGAGTGAGTTCCAGGACAGCCAGGGCTACACAGAGAAACCCTGTCTCCAAAAACAAAAACAAAAAACCCAGAGATAGCAGTAAACTAGTCACATTACAGTGAAGGCTGCTGTGAAGCGACACAAGAGGAGCTATGCTGTGATCTCAGTGGAAGTGCAATTTGGAGTCCTACCACTTACCAGATGTGTGGTCATAGAACTGGTGAGATAAAGCAGTGAGTAAAGCCCTGGCCACCAAGACCGATGACACTCTGATCCCCAGGACTCGCACTGTGAGGAGAGCATTGCTTCCCACTGACTGTCTCAGGCCTCCATACATGCTCCCCAACCACATACATGAATGAATGAATGAATGAATGAATATATACATATATATATATGTATATATATATACATATATATATATGGAACAAATATGTGAACTTGGGTGCAGGTCTCTCTCATCTGTGAGTATGGATAATAACATGCCTTTTTAGAGTTGTCATAAAAACTAAGTTCTATCATCATGTTAAGTATTCAGTCACCCAGTTTGTGCTTGTCAATTGGCACCTAGTATTATGGCTCAATCACTTAACTAAAATTTCTTGAGTGCCCCTTTGTTGGAGGTGGAATAGAGTCAACAAGATCCTTTTACTGATATATCCCAAATCTACCAATGAGAAACAAAATGGATAAGAAAAAAATATGTAATTCGCCACAAGACAGAAATTGTTATGGAGATCTAATCACACAGGAGATTGGTGAGTGTTGGGATGGGAGGGTGGCAGCTGATGAGAATGTCACCTAAGATGGTGCCATGTCAGCAAAATCTTAAAGGAAGTGAAAGCAAGTGGGGGCCAGGAGCTAGGAGATATCTTGGGGAAATGTGTTTCAGGCACTGAGAACAGCAACTCACGAAACTTGAAAGGAGACAGGGATGCTTAGAACATCGAGAAGGCAAGTCTGGAATGTTATGGGTCTGGAATGTTGCAGGTATGGGATGTTACGGGTCTGGAATGTTGCAGGTATGGGATGTTATGGGTCTGGAATGTTGCAAGTCTGGGATGAACAAGACATGCATTGTGAGAAGCATCAGGGAGCTTCAGTAAAGTCACTTGCTGAATGCATCATAGGTATTAGAACAGCATCATCACAAACTGCCTCAAGCATCCAGAATGGGATCAGCAGAGGTTCCAACATCCCTTCATGATAAAAGTCTTGGAAAGATCAGGAAATCAAGGCTCATACTTAAACATAGTAAAAGCAATATACAGCAAACCAGTAGTCAACATCAAACTAAATGGAGAGAAA
>NC_045030.1:60395860-60397277 GCF_008632895.1 Mastomys coucha | reverse complement strand
AGTAAAAGATCTGTTTGACAAGAACTTCAAGTCTCTGAAGAGGGAAATTGAAGAAGATCTCAGAAGATAGAAAGATCTCCCATACTCGTGGATTGGCAGGATTAATATAGTAAAAATGGCCATCTTGCTAAAGACAATCTACAGATTCAATGCAATCCCCATCAAAATTCCAACTCAATTCCTCACAGACTTAGAAAGAGCAATTTGCAAATTCATCTGGAACAACAACAAAACCCAAGATACCCAAAACTATTCTCAACAATAAAGGAACCTCTGGTTGAATCACCATCCCGGACCTTTAGCTGTACTGCAGAGCAATTGTGATAAAAACTGCATGGTATTGGTACAGTGACAGGCAGGTAGATCAATGGAACAGAATTGAAGACCCAGAATTGAACCCACACACCTATGGTCACTTGAACTTTGACAAAGGATCTAAAACCATCCAGTGGAAAAAAGACAGCATTTTCAACAAATGGTGCTGGATCAATTGGCGGTTAACATGTAGAAGAATGCAAATCGATCCATTCCTATCTCCTTGTACAAAGCTCAAGTCCAAGTGGATCAGGGACCTCCACATCAAACCATATACACTGGAACTAATAGAAAATAAAGTGGGGGAGAGCCTCAAGCACATAGGCACAGGGGAAAATTTCCTGAACAGAACTCTAATAGCTTATGCTCTAAGATCAAGAATTGACAAATGGGACCTCATAAAGTTGCAAAGCTTCTGTAGGGCAAAAGACACAGTCAATAGGACAAAATGGCAACCAACAAATTGGGAAAAGATCTTTACCGACCCTATATTTGATAGAGAGCTAATATCCAATGTATACAAGGAACTCAAGAAGTTAGACTCCAGAGAACCAAATAACCCTATTTAAAAAATGGGCTACAGAGCTAAACAAAGAATTCTCAACTGTCAAATACTGAATGGCTGGGAAGCACCTAAAGAAATGTTCAACATCCTTAGTCATCAGGGAAATGCAAATCAAAACAACCCTGAGATTCCACCTCACACCAGTCAGAATGGCTAGGATAAAAAACTCAGGTGACAGCAGATGCTGGAGAAATTGTGGAGAAAGAGGAACATTCCTCCATTGCTGGTGGGATTGCAAGCTGGTGCAACCACTGTGGAAATCAGTTTGGGGGTTCCTCAGAAAAATGGACATAATATTACCTGAGGACCCAGCTATACCACTCCTGGGCATATACCCAGAAGATACCCCAACATGTAATAAGGACACATGCTCCACCATGATTATAGCAGCCTTATTTATAATAGCCAGAAACTGGAAACAACCAGATGTCCCTCAACAGAGAAATCGATGCAGAAATGGTATATCAGACAGGCGGTGGTGGCGCACGCCTTTAGTCCCAGCACTTGGGAGGCAGAGGCAGGCGGATTTCTGAGTTC
>NC_045030.1:60393810-60394952 GCF_008632895.1 Mastomys coucha | reverse complement strand
TCTGTGCCCCAGTGTAGGGGAATGCCAGGGCCAATAAGTGGGAGAGTGTGGAGTGGCAAGCAGGGGGACAGGGAGGCAACAGGCGTTTGTTCTTGTTGTTTTTTTGTTTTTTTGTTTTTTGTTTTTGGGTTTTTTTGTTTGTTTGTTTGTTTTTATTTTGGAGGGGAAACTGGGAAAGGAGAAATCATATGATTCTCCTGTAAATAAAGAAAATAAAGAAAATTTAAATAAAGAAAATGTCTAATAATAATAATAAAAGATCATGAACAGTTAAGGATAAAGAAGAAAGGGGGCTAAGCCCTGGCTCATTCTGGTGTCAATAAGTCTGAGACTTGTTTGGTTAAAAAGTTATGGAGAGCCAAGTGTGGTGAGTCATGCTTATCTGGAATCACAGAACCAAGGAGGCCAGAGCTGGAGGATCACAGTGAGCTCAAGGAAAACCTAAGCTAGAGACTTCCAGGGTAGCCTTGTCTCAAACCAACAAAGAAACAAAATAAAAGAAAGAGAGGGCTAGGATATGTTTCTGCTCCTAGAATGCTCATGTAGCATGCACAAAGCCCTGAGCTCAGTCCTCAGCGTTGCATAACTCAAGACTCTCAGCACATGGAAGGTAAAGGTAGGAAGGTCAGAAGTGTAGGATTATCTTTGACTACATAAAGAGAGCAAGGCCAGAAAGGTGTGCATAAGACCCTATCTGAAAAAGAAAATATAGGGGCTAGGAGACAGGAAGAAGATCAGGCAAATGTGTGGGGATGTGAGGGATTTCGGTTGTTGGGACTGGGAGTGGGATGGAATGTGTCTGCTAACGAATGAAGAAAAGGTTACATATGAAGGATGTTGACAACATTCTGAATCTGGTGACTATGGCTGCACAACTCTTTGAATATATAAAGAAGAGCATAATTGGGTGTTGTAAAGGATGGCACTTATGGTATGCAAATTTTATCTCCGATTTTTGAAAAGCCAACGAGAGGAGGAAGAATTAAGAAAGGAGACTGAAGAGAAGTGTTTGGAAAGGCAGCAAGAAGGCCTGCAATGGACTAGCCTTGAAAGGGAGTGCCAAAAGGGGATGGCTCATTCTACCAAGGTGATGATCTGCATCATCTGTGTTGTAGCCCTCAGGTCTAGAGAGGAGAGACTCT
>NC_045030.1:60390108-60393454 GCF_008632895.1 Mastomys coucha | reverse complement strand
ACACATTGAAAATTGGAAAACCAAATGTTTCAATAAAAGAATTCCAAACATATCACTTAGGTTGAGGAGAGAAGCTGTATCATTCATTACATTTGGTACCATGAAGGTCAGCGATGGCCTGAGAAGACATGTTAGAATACAGTAGTGAGTGAAAACCTGACCAGAGTGAAATTAAAAACATAAACTTAGTAGTTCCTGTTAGAGGAGATTAGGGAAGCAACTCCTTACTTTGCCAAGTAATCCTGAAGTGTCACATCTCTCTGCTGTCTTTCTCTAGAAGCAGCACTGCTAAAAAGCCACATTGCAGGTTAGGTCAGCACTTGAATATCACAGCTGATCGATGAAGAAGGATGGTCTTGAATAATACCACCGCCTTGTCACTCCTAGCAGCTGCTAATGTCACACCAAGAATTCATCACACTGTCATGCTTCCTAATGTGACCACATACCATTACAATGATGCGCTCTGTAGTAGCACACATGTATGCAATGTACTTGGACCAGATTCACTCATTGTCCTCTTTTGTGCCCCTCAGGCTCTCCTGGTGGTCCTTTTCATTTCGTATAGTGGTTAAGTAAAAGAAAAATCCAATCAAATTTCACCAGGTGACTAGTGTATCAATATACAGGAACTACTGGAGACAAAAGAATACATTTAAATGGCATCATGGTGGTGAGACACTAGCCAACAGCCTTTTGGAAATTGTATACAATGAAAAAAAGAAAAAACCCTTTGGCTAAGCATGGTGGCACACATGCTTATGGAAGGTACATACAAAAGCATCTCTGGAAGTTCTACGCCAGCCAGGGCTACATAGTGACTTCCTGCCTCAAACAAACAAACAAACAAACCACCATGTTTTCCAACTGATAATCTTTATCAAGAAAAAAAAATAGAACTCATAAAGAAGACATCCATTTCTTGCAACATTTGCACCTTATTGGATCCTAATTTAAACAAGATTGTCTCCAGGCTATAGCTTTATGAAATAACTATGGACTAGCACTATTACTGAATTTTAAGGATATAGTTTATAAATATTGAATTGTATTATAGGGAACTTACACAAGGTGTAGGATTTGCTTCAAAATAATTTGAGAGGGCAGATGTCGTTATGGTCGTCTAATTTCTGCAGCTGGCTGATTGATACACCAGGGTTGATTAAAGTATTATTTATGTTCCCTAATATATGTTCTATCTTTATATATGTTTGGGAATTTCCATAATATAAGTCTTAAATAGGCAGTGTAAACAAGGTAAAATATTAGTAGTAATTAATTTTGGATGATTGGAATGTGAATTTCTTTATCTTTTTTAAAAATTATTATTATTATTCTTTAATCTGTTTTTTAACAGTCTAGGTGTAATTCCCCTCCTGGTCCACCCTCCATCTGTTCCACATCCCACACCTCCTCCCCCACACCCCTATCCCCACCCCAGTCTGTAAGAGGATGTCGCCACCAACCTACTCCCACCCCACCAGACCTCCCCACTCCCTGTGGCCCCAAGTCTCTTGAAGGTGAGGTACATCTTCTCTGACTGAGTCCAGACCCAGATTTCCTCTCTTGTATGTGTGTTGGGGGCCTCATATCAGCTGGTATATGCTGCCTGGTTGGTGGTCCAGTGTCTGGAGTTTTTATATTATTATAGCAGTGTTCTTCATTTCTACAAATCTCACAACATTCCAACAACCATGAGGCTTAAAAGGCAATAGAAGGATCTTAATATATTGCCTTACATTTCTCCAGTACAAGTGGAATTCTTATTATAGATATAAAGGAGTCCTGGTATTTTAATTGAGTTGTGTTTCTAAAGAATTCTTGAAGGCCAGTGAAATAGCTCACCAGGTAGATGCACTTGCTACCAAGCCTGAAAACCCGAGTTCCATCTCTGAGACCCACATGATGGAAGAAGAGAATTGATTTCCACAAGTTATCCACAACCTCCACATTCACATAGTGGTATCTGCCTCCACCACCATAAATAAATAAATGTAATCCAAAGTGGATAAAAAAAGTTCTCCAGACTGGGTATTTTGTTCTCATATTTTGCTCTTTTTCTTGGACTCTAGAACTGATCTGCAGCTCAGGAAAAGACTGGTTGCTGTAAAGTTATACTTTTAATTTCTATTGCCCTCTAGGATTGTGCAGTCCTTAATAGCTAGCTTCATTTCCAAACATGTATGCTGCACTAATAAGAGCAAATATGAATTGGATGGGATGAAAGACTGTGGAGGCAATGAATATAGCAAACTGGCATCTCTACACCTCCACCATTTATTTTTTTAATATGCTGGATTAAGAGGGAAAACATGAGGCATAGAACTATGGAATAGAAAATAATATAAACAGAAGCTGTTTTAAACAAATGTTTTATAACTACAGCCAACTAGCATAGAGATTGCCTTGAACAAAATACATTAAATTTTAGACATGAAAGTGTTCTCCTAACAAGACTGAAAAGTTCAACCTGGTACTTAGAATTTAGCCTGCAGCCCTGTGTAAGCTGGATCTTTGGATGCTTGATACAACCTATGCTTTTGACTTCAGTTGTACAGGAAAATGACCTCATAGAATTAGATGAGGTTTTTGTTTCCTATGTCACATAACTACTGGCATTCTCCCAGTGATGCAATGCCAGGCAGAGTGGTACTTCTACCTTCACTCACTGTTCTAGGCTACAATGTCCTTTTTCCATGCTTATAGTTCAAAAGCCTGGCTAGCACACTCTGCCAGCTCTTGTTGCATGTCATCCAATATGTCTAAATGATTACTGATTAGTGGTGGCAAATGATCACCTATATTACTTACCGTTTTGTTGTGAGAAAATACCATGATCAAAAGCAACTTAAGGAAGAAAGAGTCCATGGTTTATGGTAAGGAAGACAGAATGGCAGCAGGAGAAGGATGCTGGCTGGCCACGTTTTCATCAGCACACAGGAAACAGAGAGAGGGATCAGGAAGCAAAATGAGGCCGCAAACTCTCAATGCTTGCCCACCAATGGCGTACTTCCTTCAGCAATTTTCCACCTCCTAAAGGTTCTATAACCTCCCCTAAACAGTGTGACCTTTGGGAAACCAAGTGTTTAATTCCTAGAGTCTTTGGGGGGACAGTTCTCATTGGAATCATCACAGATACAAGACAGCAAGAACTAGCCAGTGAAACAGTTTCCTGAAGGATTATGCTCAGGAGAATGAATTCTCAATACTGAAACCATGGCATAGCTCTAGGAATATATACCTATGTTCCTTCCTTCCTTCCTTCCTTCCTTCCTTTCCTTCTTTCCTTCCTTCCTTCCTTCACTGTCTTTTCTATCCTCAACCCAACTGCAGTTTTCCTTCCCCT
>NC_045030.1:60387690-60390098 GCF_008632895.1 Mastomys coucha | reverse complement strand
GATATCCAGCAGCCATCATACATCGAGTTGCTGTAAGATCTCCTCTCCTATTAATGCTAGACAATGCAACCCAGTAGGGGGAAAAGGTTCCAAAGGCAGGCAACAAAGTCAGAGACAGTTTCTGCTGCCAGTGTTAGGAGTCCCACAAAACGACCAAGCTTCACAATTGTAACATAGGTGCAGAGGGCCTAGGTCAGGCCCATGCAGGCTCCTTGATTGTCAGATCTGTCCCTGTGAGCTCCTGTGAGCCCAGGTGGGTTGATGGGTTGATTCTGTGGGTTGTGTTCTTGTGATGCCCCTGACCCCTCTGACTCCTATAATCCATCCTCTCCCTCTTCCACAGGACTCCCTGAGTTCTGCCTAGTGTTTGGCTGTGGGTCTCTGCGTCTCTTTCCATTAGTGGCTAAGTGAAGCCTCTCTGATGACAAGTGGGCTGGGCACCAGTCCGTGAGTATAGCAGAATAGCATTAGGAATCATTTTCTATCCTAGGTCTCTGAGCTCTCCAGCCTCTGGGTCCTGGTCCTCCAGGCAGTGTTAGGGTGCGCTTTCCCTCATGGCATGAGTCTCAAGCTGGATCAGTCCTTGCTTGGCCACTTCCACAGTTTCTTTGCCACCTTTACCTATTCCTTTAAGAGACTTTAGTGTAAACTGAAAGAGAAGAAGGCAGCTGCTACATAGCAAAGCAACTCAAGACATGTGCTTGCTCACTGAGGGAAATGATCTAATAGTTCAGACAATATTAATATTTAGAAGAAAAGGAACATTTTGTAGTCATTTCCTTAAGTAGATGAAAGGAGATGGAAATTTAGTGAAGAAATAGAGAGATTACTGTTAGGCGAGATATTTCTGCCATTGTGATTTATTTAGTAGCAGGACAGCAACATTTCTTTATACCTTCTGATCACATCTGTTTCTTCAGTGATATAAAAAACAAGATCACACTAAAAATGAAGGTGGGAAAAGGAAGTATTGGAAGTCTGGAGAGGGAGTACGTAGAGCCTAGCCCTCAGGGAGACATGGAGAGTAAATTATGCAAAAAGGTTGCTAAGCAACTTGAAGGACCCACTTGTGCTTGCCCATCAGGATTTTAAAGTGAGATCATCATTAGGCATTACGTTTTCCTGTTTTGCCTTAGTCCTATTTGAGCTGCAGGTGCTTAGTTGGAAGCTAGTTGAAGTTCAGATGGTTACGGGGTTTGCCAAAAGAGTAGCCAGATGCAAGAAGAACAAGGAGTTAGTGTGTGTGCAAGGAAGGGATATGGAAGGGGGCAGGGCAGTGAGGTAAGAGGACAGGAAGGAGGTGAGGGATGATGAAAGCAAAGGAGGCTTGCTAGATGGGGAGCCACATATAATCAAAAGATAATCAGACTAAAGAAAGAAAGGCTATGAGTTTGTGAGAGAGTGAAAGGCACATGGCAGGTTGGAGGGAGGGGAATTAATGATGTAATTATATTTTAATTTTAAAATCACAACTGAATGGAGAATAGGAAATTCAGTTTCCACCTACCTAGCCATGCAAGAAGACATTTTAATAATAATAATAAAAAAAGACATTTTAATAAAAATGGTGAGACGGGTATGGTGGTGCACACCTTTAATCCCAGCCGTTGGGAGGCAGAGGGAGGCAGATCTCTGAGTCTAAGACCAACCTGGTCTACAAAGGGAGTTCCAGCACAGCCAGGGCTACACAGAAAAATTCTGCCTCAAAAGAACCAACCAAACAAAAACCAATAAAATGATGAAGGGCAGGTATCTTACTGCTGTGAAGAGACACGATAACCAAGGCAACTCTTCCAAAACATTTAATTGGGGTTGGCTTACAGTTTTAGAGGTTTAGTCCATTATTCTAGTAGGAAGCATGGCAGCCTGCAGGCAGACATGGTGCTAGAGAAGCCCAGAGGTCAACATCCTGATCTGCAGGCAGCCAGGAGGAGGTTCTGATTCCACACTGGGCAGAGCTTGAACATAGGAGCCCTCAAAGCCCACCTTCACAGTGACACACTTCCTCCAACAAGGCCACACCTACTAAGAGTGGCAGTTCCCATGATCAAGCACTCAAACTCTTGAATATATGGGGCCAAACCAATTCAAACCACCACACCAGATCTAGGGTATAAACATGGAAGTAAGTGGTTTAGGTGGAGCTAGAAGCAGACAAGATCCCTGGAAGAGAGGAGGTCAGGAACAAAGCGATTCCAATGAAAGGGTCTTGCTCATGGGCATAGTGAATGAATTTTATTGCAAGTGTGCTACATCCACAGAATCCAGGTCTGTATAATTTGAATATAGTCCTCAACTCATGTGGAAAATCAATCTTCATCATGAAATCGGGAATAATTAAGAGGTGGGAGCAGATGGGCATGGTAATCCCGGAATCCTGGAAACTGAGGCAGAAGGTTCACAAGTTC
>NC_045030.1:60383543-60387680 GCF_008632895.1 Mastomys coucha | reverse complement strand
TAAAGTCGTGGATGAATAGGTTCCTGGTAGGTTAGCTGCAAAATAGGCCTGTTATTAGAGTCAGCTTGGTCTTTCACTCTCCTACAGCCCCTGTCTTCTTGTCATGTAATGCCTGTGCCACACAGGGACTCTGCCAACAAGAAGGTCATCACCATATGTGGGCCCCCAACCCCGGACCAGAGTTAGTACCTCAAATAAGCCTCTTTCCTATAAAACTCGTTCAATCACAGCCTTTGTGTTATTAGTAACAAAAAATGGACTGGTGTAGGACCTTTTATGTGAACTTTAGAAAGCTGAGGAAATGTGTTGAGGAAAAGGAATTCCTGTGTCAAGTGGACATGGGGGCCCCCTGTGAACCCCTGAGAAGAGAGTGTTTATAAGTTGTGGGAGATCTGATTATGAGTCTTCTGATTCTGTATAGTCATTTATTTTCCTTCAGGAGAATATTAAGTGTTATGTGATGAACGAATATAGAAGTCACCTGGGTGATGTGGCCTGCTCATCCACTGAGGATTTAGTCTACGCTTCCAAGGAAAGGGTGTGGAGCAGTAAGGGCATGATGTAAACCTATGGAAGTACTCCAACTTCAGACTGGCCTCTCACTGGAGCTCCATCGCCACCTCTCCCAACATCATTCCATTCTCCACTGGCTCACATCAGGCTTCCACGTCCTCTTTTCTGCTGAACTCACTCTTGCCAAGGACACCATTGACCTCCCTGAACCCAATTTCACAGTCATTCTGTTGTCTCCGTCTCAGTGTTCAGCAGTAGCATGAGGCACAATGCCAGCTTTCTCCTTCTTAAAGCGCTTGATTTTCCCATCTGCTTCTGAGAAGCAGTTCCTCTCTGGCTGCTTCCCATCCTGTGCTGGAGACATCTAAATGGACTGATTTGGGGGCTGCAGAACTCAGTTCTTGATCTGTGCCTCCCCCTTTCTGCCTATTTCTCTTGAGATTGCCTCTCCAAACTGATGGTCTCACTGAAACAACTCTCAACTATGTTGACTGGCTGCCCTTCCTAGGTGAGAACTCTCCCCCAGGCTTTAGATTCCCACACTTCCACTCCCCCCTGGGCATTTCTTCAGATTCTCAGGGTGATGTGGTGGTGGTGGTGGTGGTAGTGGTGGTGGGTGCATGCATGCAGGCACACACTTGCTACAAAGACTGAAGACAATTTCAGGAGTTGGGTCTCTCCTTTGATTCTGTGAATCAAACTCATGTCATCAGACCTGCATAGCCAGAAGAAGATCCTCTTTACCCCCTACAATTTGACATAGCATCCATGTTAAAAGTTAGTATCTGAATGCTGGATGAATAAACACTGGATGAATTGAATAAGTGAACCAATGAATGAGGAAATCAATTAGTTAAATATCACCCTTGGAGGAGAGTGACAGTCTTCAT
The DNA here is from genome assembly GCF_008632895.1 of Mastomys coucha. Classification (NCBI taxonomy): domain Eukaryota; kingdom Metazoa; phylum Chordata; class Mammalia; order Rodentia; family Muridae; genus Mastomys; species Mastomys coucha. Next base: position 60,386,277 of record NC_045030.1, on the reverse strand, counting down.
ATGGAAGTGGCAGGCCAAGGGAGGAGTCTATGAAGTTTAGCAAGGGTCCAAGGGGTCATCAGTGGTGTGCATTCTTCTAGCATGAACCCACTTCTGCCAATCATTAAAGGAAAACACTGGAAAAGGTTCTTTTGAAACCTTAGTAAGAACTATTTCAAGCCCTTGTTGTGGTAAGAACAACAACTAGACCCCAGCACATAATGGGCTGAAGGGAGGGACAAGCAGAAGTTCGTACCTTCTCAGAAGTTTTGGTGGGCAACACAGACTGATCAATCATGCTCCGCAGTAGTGGCACATGCCTTTAATCCCAGCACTTGGGAGGCAGAAGCAGGTGGATCTCCGAGTTCGAGGCCAGCCTGGTCTACAGAGTGAGTTCCAGGACAGCCAGGGCTACACAGAGAAACCCTGTCTGGAAGAAGAAAAAAAGGGCTGATCAGTCAGTGATGGGTGAACATCTGAACCACAGTTTTTACCATAGATACCTAACAAAGCTACATGCTATTTTGCTAATGATAGAGCCCAGGGCAAGACTAAGTTGCCCAGATGTCTGTGAGCATTTTGAATAATCTCTCACCTTTTCTGTAGGGCCGTGCAGTATTGGCCAAAAGCCCCCACATCCCATCACTGCCTTGACTCTAGCTGTCTGCATCCCCCACCTCCCTACTCCACATGCCCTACCCCCACCGTACCAACAGCAACAGTCATCACTCCACCTCCAGAAGCTCTGCTCAGAGGAACTTTTCCAACCTATTAAGCAGAGCTTTTCACTCCTGTGAATACTAAGAAGTGAACCTAATCAGAGCCCTTGCCAAGACAGCCTCTTTCTCTGTCTGAAGCCCACTTGCTTTCTGAAAACTGCAAACTAAAGAAAGGGCTCTCGAGCAAAGAGCCCCCTCCCTGCAACCTCCCTTTGGAGGTAAAAACATGCCAGCTTGGAAGTCTCCCAAGGACCAGTGATGCCAGACTTCTTATGAACAAAGCCCAAATTCCTTCACATTCTGCCTGACTGATGGAAGTCCTGTGGGATCTGACCTTTGGAGGATTCACATCCCAAAGGCGCCTGATTATTAAGTACTACCAGAATGGACAAAAAGCTCAAATTACAAAAGCAAACACCCCAAATCCCACTCACATGCCTTTACACATATTGTTGTGGCATGCTACACAAAACAATAGAAGGCACAATTCTTTCCCCTGTAAAGGTCCATGTGGACTGGACCACCACATGTGCAAAGGACATCCATCACTTAATGAAGAGCATGTAATGAAAGACAATGTGTGATCAACAGTCTTCCTGCACCATCTCTGCCAAGGGCTTTGATGCTCTCAGTTCTCCTTTGGGTAGCAAGATATGACGAGCCAGAACCAAAATATGAGAATCAAGTTCCCACCCTCACTCTGAGCTAAAAATAATTCTTTATGTTTAACCGATGGTCCCTGGTACAAGAAAATCTCGAGACAAAAGAGTGCCCCCCCTCACCCGAATTGATTCAGAGCTGGAAACATTCAAGAGGAATTTACAACTGTGGCTCCAGCCCTAAAGAGTCACTGCTTCTCAGTCATCCATTTGACCATTCTCAATCATGCAAAACCCACTGGATTTCATGGGAAGTATAAACAAATGTGGATCTGAACAAATACTTCCTGGAGTTGGGCATTGGAGACATCAGTGATGGAAAGGGAACTTGTAAAATGTATACATATGGGGAAAAGGTAGTGCCTTTTTAAAATTTTTTAATTGATTTAAGTTTTATTGCATTATGATGAGAAAAGATACATAATTTCAGTTTATCTGAATTTGTTAACATTTAAAAACATATTTTAAGTAAATAGAATTAAATCACATTCTTGTTTCCCTTTTGTACCCCAATTCCTCCCAGACACCCCCTTCAATACCTGCAATACATTTTGTTTATTTTATTTTGTCATATTCTTTAAAATTTATAAAATACTGTAACAATAAAAATGAGTATTATAAAAGTTGTTTGATATAAAATAACAATTGAACAGTCTTAAATATATGCTTATCTACAGCAAGACTGAAAATATATACGTTTTTCTCAATACAAATTTTAAATAACTCCAAACATGTTTTTTTAAGATTTATTTATTTATCATATGTAAGTACACTGTAGCTGTCATCAGACACACCAGAAGAGGGCATCAGATCGCATTACGGATGGTTGTGAGCCACTATGTGGTTGCTGGGATTTGAACTCAGGACCTTTGGAAGAGCAGTCGGCGCTCTTAAGTGCTGAGCCATCTCTCCAGCCCAACTCCAAACATATTAGCTGTATGATACTTTAAAATAATACATCACTACTAGTGTTTTCTTAAATGAACATAAATAGATAAAGTCTTTTTGTTTGTTTGTTTTGTTTCTAGTAGAGCTTAAAATCTTGGCTCTTACTGTGGTACAAGCCCAAAATAAGAACAATTTTTAGACATTGGAGTTCATTGTAAATTACCAACATATCCTAATCGATTCAAATTCAAAAATATGAGGAATTAGAAATTTGTTGGCTGTCATCCAGTGGTCTCTCTAATTTGGTAATTGGATAAATAGGTCCAATATTGAACAAACCATATACACTTTCTGCTTGTTTGTACATGACAGTTTCTGGCTGGGTTCCACATAATGGTCTTGAAATCTTGCTTCTCCTATTTCAGCCTCTCTATTAGTTGGATTGTTTATTTCATGTTTTTACACTATACTATGGTTTTCAGAACAGCT
>NC_045030.1:60376970-60382968 GCF_008632895.1 Mastomys coucha | reverse complement strand
AAAAAAAAAAAAAAAAAAGTGGCTTAACTGGTTATCATTCTGCCTCAGGACTGGCCACACAACACCCCCTTTGAAAAATGAGATTAAGAAAAATGAGAAAGCAGAACTGTGGAGCAATGAGTAGACGGTTTGTGGCTTTCCAAAACCACCAGCCTCAATATTCCGTCTGCACAGCAGCCTCGAGCACATGAGATGGAAGGGATCGTCAAATGCTGACGTGACCACGGCCTCCAGTCTTTTGCAATAGTGCCAGGCCCACCCACAGCATGCCACATGTTTGCTTTGAAGGGACTCTTTCCTATCCCAACCTGGATCTGAGTCATGGAATGGAGCAAAGGATTTCCTCCACTTTAGCCCTAACCACTTTCAGCTGAATGGGTAGAGTACACCAAGTCATAGCACAATCCACTGGAAGCAGCTGGAAGGAGACAAGGAAATACAGGACATATGGTAAAGTTATTCGAAGTAGCCAATAAGTCCCTAAACAGAGAGGCAAGAGCCACATAATATTTCATTTGGGGAGAAATGAAATTGATAATCCATATGCTGAAACCATTCATCCAAATCTCAATAGAGGTTTCCAAAGTATGGTGCCATGATTTGCCTTGCAAAGGACAAGACTACCTAGCTTCTGAGGTCACTGTATGGTGAGTACCATTCAGGGGTCTACCTTTAGAACCTACAGCTAATTCCCTGAAGTAGCCTCACTGCTTGATTTGCGTGGGTTTTGTTTAAATGGGCCAAAATTGCCCAACAAGGCAGATGTCCCAACTAGACTGCTCTACCTTGGCGCCAGGAAGAAGGTGAAGTGGATTGTCTCAGGTATCCCATGGTTGGCACTTCAGAGTGACAATGTTCAGCACGTAGGCAAGAGCATTGGAATAAAGATGCGACCTCCCAGGGAACATTTTTGGAAGTGCAACTCTCATTTACTAGATGTGCAAGGTCTGTTGTAATTTAAATAAATACAAGAATTCCAGTGTAATTTTTTCAACCCCACCCCCTACTTTCCTAAACAGTATGTTTAGGAAGAGGGGAAGGAAACCAGTGGTGTTTTGCCAAGTCATGTGATGTCACCTTGCTCACAAGCTGCTTCCTAAGGATGGTCGACCTTGATGGTGCACACTTGTACTCCTAGAACTTTGTGGATGGAGACCAGGATCAAAAGTTCAAGGTTTTTGTTGACTACATAGTGTGGTCCACACTAGCCTGGGTCACATGAAGTCTGTCTTCACTAAACAACAATAACATCAAAGAAAATCCCAATGCAAACTTTTTCTGAGAAGGTCACATGGGAATGATTTTGTGACTTGAAGACCATTTAGGCTTTGGCATATCAACTCAATTCCATGTAGAGGTGGTGCGAAAATGACCATAGCCAGCACTGAAGCACATCAGAATGGATGCGTGCCAAGTAAATGCTCTCTGTAAAATCAGCCAGAGCCAGAGTTGCAAGATTAGGTCCTCAAGCCCTCATTTGCCAACCCCTGCTTCTGGGACAAAGCTGACACACATTCACAGGGTTCTTGTTCAACATCACCAAAGAACTCACTGGAAGGTAGAGGGGCGAGCAGAGGTCCCCTGGCTCCCATAATCGCTTTTCTCCAGCAGTTCTCGGCTGAATCCCATGATGTCATTGGGAAATGCAGTGGGTCGCTGGCAGGGTCATATTACTCAGAGGAAAACAGGATGTTTGACACCTAAAACATTCAGAACAAGCCAGAGCTCATCTCTGGAAAAAAAAAAAAGTACTCATATAATGAGATACAAGCGGGGTAAGAGAGAAGTCAGTAATAGAAGGCTAACAGGGAGCGACCATTCATGGAAAAGGGATGCTGGCTTGAGCTCTCAGATGACCGCTGTTCCACTGAGAACATTTCTGCTTGCAGCTGTCACTTCAGTGGACAGATGACTTCATTTCAGTTCCCCTCAAATAGAGGGACAATAATCTCTCACTTGGGAGAAATACCATATGGTAGATGCTTTGAAAAGTTGTAAGAGAAATATGAAAGACTTAGGAGGAAAAAGCCACTTCCCAAAGCATGAAATTTGTGTAGAAAAGGATCGAGCGGTTCCTTTGAAACACCATAGCTTCCTAGAAAACTGAACCTAATGCAATGGGATCAGATGACAGGAGGGATAGTACCGAACACAGCACCGGGGAAATCTCCTTTCTGGTGTTTACATACCTTTAGTGCAGCTCAAATCCAAAACACTTATTCCCCAAACTGTCCTAAGACCTGTCCCTGCCTCAGTCTCAACAGCCACCACTCTATCTTCAAACTCGGGCCTAGTTGGTCCCAGGCAGGTTTGTTCTTGAAAGCCTCCTCTGGCTGCTTCCTGGCTCCCTCACATGTGTCCAGCAGCCCTCTTCTAGGGTACCTTGGGAATCTCGCTCTATGTGCTCAGCTGCATTTAGCATGCCATTTATGTGACAGTATTGCCTCTGCTGGCCTCTTGACAGCCTTACCTTCTGACCTGCCTCCAGCTCCTCTCTGTGAAACATCACAGACCTGGGCTCATAGGAGGAGTTCCACAAGCATTTGTGGAATTGAATGTTATAAGAGCTGAGTGGGGAACCTCCCTCACCACATCTTTCTCCTTTGGACCGCAGCTATGTTGTCCAGGACTAGGATAAGTTAGAGCTTCAGCCTGAGGTTGCTAGAACAGAAACATCTGCAGCCTTTGGTTTCTCAGCAAGGGTTCTAAGCAGATTGCCTTCATTCAACCTGTTAGCAAACATTTACGTACTAAGCTTGCCAGGCCAGATGCTGAGAGCCACCCAGCCGGCTCCTTCTTATCCTTCTGTCTCCAACTGAAATGCTCCTTCTTCTAAGGGGCTTTTCCTTATGCCCCAGTCTTGACTACAGTTCTGTTCGTTGGCTTCCTATCATTGAAACCCATTCCGTACAGATTTTTATGATTGATTCATCATCATTAGCCCCCACCTGTGGGTTGGCTTCAGGAGCCCCGAGGAGGCTTTGAAAAGGGACCGGCATTGTCTCTGCTACATCTGCTGCTGTAGCCAGGCATAGCAGCAAACTTGGCATTTAGCAGGCATTCGATGAATACCTGTTGAGTGAGTGAAGGCATGCCATAGGTCTGAGTAAGCTAACACCCATGGAATGCAGAGCCAGACCCACTGCCTCCAGGCACACAGCGGAAGCTCTTTATCATCATCTTCAAACACTGTAATCCCAGGAAGCAAGTAGCCCAATGAAGGGACATCTCGCCCACCCCAGCACTTACAGCAATGCATCCTTCCACCTACATCCAGCTGGGAAGGATGACAAGCACCAAAAGGAAAGCAACTGCCATCTCTGAGGCAGCAGTAAGATGTGTGCAGGAGTTGACAGCATTAATGTTCCCTTGAGCATGGCTCGATTAAAGAGGAATACAAGAGAAGGTCACACAACCAGAAACGTAGATCTGAACACATGTTAACGTGTTAAGTTGTTAAGATGCTATTGTGTTAAGTAGCCAGAGTTCACCAATCTATAACATATATGCACTTTAAAATGCCATCTTGTAAAAATAAATAAATGTACACAATTTATCTTTCAACTTAAGCATAAACACATTTTTTTAAAAAGCAGTCCTGACCCTGTTACAGACAGGACAAGCCCAGTTTAGGAGATCATATCCATATAAGGCTCTCCACACAGCTCCCAGGAGAGCCTGAGATAATTTGGAACCTCTTACCAAAGAGCAACTGGATTGTATTCAGGGCTTTGTTCACAAATAAGCCCAAGTCTGCTGTCTACGTTTTCATCTAAACGTGTGATGGAAAGCCGAATACCACTCTAAGGATCTTAGGCCTCCCAGACTCTTGAACGAAGTACTTCAAATAGTTCAAAGACAGCCATCATGAAGACGGCTCAACTCAAGGCACCTAGAGATTTGGGAAAGAGCGGTGGTGGGGGCAGGGCTCTGAATTTAGAAATTTACTGGGATCTGCTTCTCTTCTTGCCAGAGATCAGCAAAAACTCTCTGCTCAATTTAGAGGTCATGTCGTCTCAGTCACAAAGACTCAACACTATCTTTTTAGTGGAAAAGATGAGCTACAACGGTGATGTAGTCTTGTTCCAGTAGTCAAATCTTACCAAGGACACTGACATATACATTTAATATTTTACACATGTGACAGGAGCATTCTTTTGACTTTTTAAACCATTTAAGAAGCTTGCAAATTATCTGTATCTCATAGGTAGTACAGAAACACACAGTAGAAGCCGAGTGGCAGTGGTGGTGGTGCATGCCTTTAAATCCCAGAACTCAGGAGGCAGATGCAAGGAGCTATCTGAGTTCGAGGACATCCCGACCTACAGAGGGAGTTCCAGAATAAGCAGGGCAGACAGAGAAACCCATCCGAAACAAAACAAAACAAAACAAAACAAACAAAAAACCAGACAGTGGGTCACATTCGACCTGTGGGCTCTACCTAGCTAACTCTGGAGTACACTCAGTAACTGTGAAGGACACCGCCCCAAGCATTGGACTCAGATGGATTGATCAAGTGTATTTCTGTCACTTTTAGGCTACATCAGTGTATTAGTCCATTTTACAATTCGTATAACAAAACATCGGCGACTGTAACTTTATAAAAAGAGGAGGTTTTCAGTTTCAGAATCTGCAATTCCTATTGGTTTGGTCTATAGTGAGGATCTCCTAGAAAAATGTCATCACAATATGAGTGTGAGAAAGAAGAGATCACACACGGTGAGACAGAAAACCCAGCAGAGGGAGGGCCAGGAACGCTCTTGAATAAATGACACTCCCTCGGCAACTAACTCAGGATTCCTATCTTAGTTTGGTTCTCTGCTGCAAAAAAACCTAAAACACTGACCAAAACCAACTTAGGGCTTGTGTTACCACATCAGAGTCCACCTTTCAGGGATAAGTGAGCAGGAACTGAAGCTGAGGCCACATATATCACCCACAAGGTCATTGTCCCACCTGCTAAGGTAAAAGAGGGATTAGCCAGTGATTCAGGCCTCTGTGCTCCTTCAGGGGAGCACATTCAGCTTTAGATCCACAGCAAAAAGAGGCTGGAGAGATACCTGACATACAGGGACTTCTTAGTTTCAAACCCTCTGGGGGGGCTGGAGTTGACGGGGAGGGAGGGAAGACATCCTTGCAAAACATATGGAAAGGAAAATCATTTTGGGTTGGCCTCAGCAGGTCTTGGACCACTGAAAGCACCCCAAGTGGATCAGAGGTCCCAGCAAAGCTGTCCTTAGTTGAGGCTGCCGCAAGCCCAAGTCAGGCTAACAGTGTTGGTTCCCTACAGGGAGAAAGACAGGGGAATCCAAGCGAGTGCTGTGCTTGGCAGCCTGGGCCTTGTGCAACCCTGAGCAAGAGGCTGTGGGCTACGTGAGTCCTGAAGAGCCCTTAAGGGCTTCCAGCCTTCCTCCCGAGGAAGGTTTGACTTGGCTCGGACTACAAATGCTGTCAACCACATCCGAGCTGCTTCACCAAAGCGTTCCAAAAATGTAAAGTGTTGAGGACATTTGTGGGAACTAAGATGAAGCCAAGCACATCATTTCCCCACCACCCAAGGAGCCACCATCTCAAGCCTTGAACAAGAGGGATGGGAAGCCGGGGTACTGGCAGGTCCCCAGAATCCAGGACGCCTCCAGGCATCTGCATTTCAGAGTTCATTTTGAGTCTTGAGTCTTTGAATGGCCTGCTGTGGGCAACCTGTAGCACCAGTCATGTCTTAGGGCGGCAAGTAGAACTACTAGCTCTAACCGTTGGGTGTTCACTGTAGCAGTCACCTCAGCAAGTCACTGTGTCGCCATTCACGTTCACACGCCTCTCCAAGCCCCTCCCTGGCCTGTAAGAGACTCAGCGAGGCCATTGTGAGGCTGCATTAAGGCCATTTGGGTGAAGCCCCTGACCTTGGGCCTGGCCCAGGTTAGAAGAGTCTGCAGTCACGAACTGCTACTGTTCCCTGGGAGACCTAGTCAAAGATTAGGAACGAAGGGAAAGCTGATAA
>NC_045030.1:60369659-60376472 GCF_008632895.1 Mastomys coucha | reverse complement strand
AAGGACCCAAGGAGCTGAAGGGTCTGCAGCCCCTTAGGACGAACAACAATATGAACTAACTAGTACCCCCAGAGCTCCCAGGTACTAAACCACCAACTAACCAGTGTAGGGGAATGCCAGGGCCAGGAAATGGGAGAGGGTGGGTTGGTGAGCAGGGGGAGGGGGAGGGAATAGGGGGTTTCAGGAGGGGAAACCAGGAAAGGAGATAATATTTGAAATGTAAATAAATAAAATATCCGATAAAAAAAGAAAACAAAAAATGTAATTCACACTGGGCAGTGGTGGTGCATGCCTTTAATCCCAGCACTTGGGAGGCAGAGGCAGGTGGATTTCTGAGTTCGAGGCCAGCCTGGGCTACAGAGTGAGTTCCAGGACAGCCAGGGCTATACAGAGAAACCGTGTCTTGAACCCGCCCCCCCAAAATGTAGTTTACCTTTTCACAGTGTGCAGTTTAGTGGGTTTTCCCTCTTTCTTTCCATCTTTCTATCTTTCTTTCTTTCTTTCTTCCTTCCTTCCTTCCTTCCTTCCTTTCTTTCTTTCTTTCTTCCTTTTTTTCTTTCTTTCTTTCTTCTTTCTTTTCTTTTCTTTTTTTTACAAAATAATACATTTCAGTGTTGTATTCCATGCGTGGGCATCATTAAACTCCTCCCCAACCATACCTGCCATCCTCCCTATCTCTCACTCCCCTTCTTGCAGGTCTGCTTTTGTTCTTACCTTGCTACTACTTAAATACAGTCTCTTGCAAATCTTCTCCAACCCTGAGACAGAGCAGGCAGGTGAAGCAGGTATAGCAGTCCCATTGTAAGTGATATACACTAATTAATCCCGGGTCTGTGACCATCACAGCAGCATCCAAGCAGATCCCCCTCTTCTCTGCACTTTCCATTTCCTTAACAATGCAGCTTAGAGCCAGCTCCACACGTGAGGCATGCTATATAATAAAGAGCAGAGCTTGTACACCATTGCTCTTCTGTCTACTGGTATAGGCGTGATGGGGGAAAGTCGGGAGGCAGTTCTCAATGTTTTGTTTTTTCTAATCAACCTAACACATGGTCCAGCAAGCCCACTGCTGGCTATGTTAATGCAGAAAACAGAGCTCTCCCCTTCACGAGAATAAAGGATAGTTTGTTCTGGAGCTAAATTTGAGTGACCACGATCCAGGAACACAGAATTAGGTTACTATAATTTCCATGTTCCAATGTAGAAGCAGTTTTGTGAAGTTTTATAGTTTTACGGAGCAAAGAAAGTCATAAGCCAAGGCAAGTTTAAAATCCATTGGTGGGGCCATCAAGATGGGAGAAGCTGTTCTATAGGCCTCAGATGCTATCTGACGACATCATTAGCTCTTGGGGTGGATGGAAGCTAGTGGTCTACTAAGTGAATAGATTCTTAAAGGTTTGTTTCTTTTAGTCACTTGATGTTTTAGTTCTGTCCAGAGATAGACAAGGAATGGCAATTTAGGAGGGTAAAGCTATCCTGAGGAACAGTAATAAGCCTGTAGACCTGCAACATCCCAACCTCCTCTGACCATAAATTAAGTCTTTGCAGACACAGGCAGCTTCTTTCCAGGAATTAAGTAGCCAAAGAAAATGAAAGCAGCAAGCCAAAGAGACAGCTGCGCCCCCATGCCTATCCCGCTGAAGACTCTTGGAATTTCCTTGTTACTTAAATAGTTAAAATCTGCCACAATGAAGATAGATATATTATTACCTGAAAAAAAAATATTCTTAATTTTAAAATGGAGAGAAGGCTGGCAAGATGGCCCAGCTACTAAAGACACTTTTCACCAAGCATGAAGGTATGAGCTTGGTCCCTATGCACACAGTAGAAGAAGAAAACCAAATCCACAAAGTTGTCCTCTGACCTCCACACATACGCCATGGTGCATGCACCACCCCCAAGGTGCAAAAAAAAGAAAATTCAACATAATAAAAGATAAAAGTTTTTAAAACGGAGACCCTGCTAAGGGCTACATGCTATGTGATTGTGCTTCTTTGACATTATGGGAAAAGGCAAAAACTACAGAGACAGAAAACAAGCCAGGCTGTCAGAAGCATGAGGTCAGGGAGAGAGGGGTTACCTGACAAAGGGGCATGGTGGAATGTTCTGGAGAGGTGCAAATGCTCTATATTTTCACTGTGATGACAGTTACATGTCTGCATACACTTTTCAAAGCTTACAGAACTTTGCACTGGAAAGGATTAACTTCGGGGTTTGTCAATCCTACTTCAATAAGCCCGAGTTTTGTTTTTAAAGACGTTCTCTGCCTTATTTCTCCAGTTTTGTTTTCTCTTGTCAATAAGACAAGCCTAGGAGGATAAAACTTTTGGAGGGGATGGTCTAGAAAGGCAAGCTAAAAAGATGTGCTAAAGAAAATTTTCATACTCCTGTCAACTCTTGAAGTTGAGCCACACACAGTTAAGACTTAAGTTCTCATTTTTTGTTCTTTGTTCCGTTTTTTTTTTTTTAAGTCACTGGAGAGCAACATTTATGTGAAAACCATAGCTGCCTTGTTATTTAATGAGGTGACTTTAGAATGAAGTCAAGAACATGATTTACAGCTCCAGTGATATCTTTAGGAAACATTTACATCTGTAACAACACCTCATAAAACTTTTTATTGGAATTATTGCTTATATGGTTAACGTAGACTGTCAAAATATTCCCCCTTGGACCAGAGCCAACACTAATTGATAATTTATCGTTACTCTTACTGGATCTCAAGTCAATCTGCTGACGAATAGAAAAAGGGGAACACTAATTGTCATTGTGTTCTTTACAAATATTGACAAGGAAAAGAACCTAAAAACTTAATCACCTTAGTATTTTCAGTATGTAGAGTGGAAGGCACTAAGTCTGTTAAAGAAAGGAAGGAGGGAAGGAAGGAAGAGGGGTGGAAGGACCAGTCAAACCATTGATCTCCTATGGAAGACAGAGGTTTCAATCCAACTACTGACCCCACCAATGGGTCAGAGCTGGGGAAAGCAGAGTGTAATGAGAGCGAATGGATGGGTCCATTTTTACACAGAGAAAACAGTTTGGTCGTAGACTGAAACCGTTGGCCTACTGTCAACTTGAGGTAGAGGAGCTTGGCTGACTACCCCACACTGGGGTAGAGTTCAGGCTTAGCGGGGAAGACTCTTTAATCTTCTTGATGCCTCCCTGGGACAGCCCTTTGCAGGTTAGGATTGGTTGTCATCCAAGAACTCTTGAGTGGAGAGATAAGAAACATTTTAATTCCTAGGTACATCTATGGGATACATATCTAACTGCCCTGTAGTGGAAAAAGCTAAGGTGAGCTAACAAAGTTGTCTTCTTAGGTAAAGGGATTATTTTATGAGGTTCTGATATATATGAATGAGAATAGCTCACAAATCTGATAAACACGTGTACCTGATGTATATAACAGCTGCTTGGCTAGACCCTCTCTGGTTCTGTGGAGATTTACATGCAAGCTGAATCTCCCTTACCTTTCACCTTCCCCAAGTACTGTCAGGACAGTTTCTAGCACAGCAGTGGAGTGAGCAATGCCCTGGGCTGTGCTCTGTATGTTCTGATGCCCAATGACATCCACAAGCTTCAGTCATCAGAATCTAGGCTGACACTCTGCGGGAAGTTTGAGACAAAAAGCATGAAAAACTATTATATACATATATATATACATATATATACATATATATGTATATATATATATCAATTCTAGATGAAGGAATAAAAAATTCTGCCTAGAAGGGAATGTGGTTGTGGTTTAACATAAAAGTAATTAAAAAATCACTTAAGACAAACATTTCCTAGGTGTATACACACACACACACACACACACACACACACACACACACACACACACAGGGACCTACCCCTCTGTAGATCATTTTCCTTCAAGGTAGTTTTAAAGTGAATTTTCCCAACTGTTCCAGAGGCAACAAAGTTTGGAAACATTGGCTGAGTGAGCTGGTGACTCACACCTCAGATGAATTAATAAAATTTGAGAAAACAAAAAACCAGATGTTTCCTTCATCTTACTACAGAGGACTCTGCTTTTTAAAAATAAGCTATACTGTCATTTTCTTCTAGTGAGAAGCAAAAATCCATTTCTAAAACATTTGAATCCAGGCATGTTCAATGAAATCTCTCCCACCAGTTGCTATTTGGCTCAAACTTCCCGAAGAGTGTCAGCCTAGATTCTGATGACTGAAGCTTGTGGATGTCATTGGGCATCAGAACATACAGAGCACAGCCCAGGGCATTGCTCACTCCACTGCTGTGCTAGAAACTGTCCTGACAGTACTTGGGGAAGGTGAAAGGTAAGGGAGATTCAGCTTGCATGTAAATCTCCACAGAACCAGAGAGGGTCTAGCCAAGCAGCTGTGGCTTCCTTTCCATGGCCAATATTCATTCTCTGGCCCTGACGCTCTAGGCAAATACTAAGAACTGCATATATTGCAAATACTAAGAACTTCACAAAGCCCACCATATATATTTCATTCTTCTGGCTAAGACCAGTGATGGATACACTAAGTTCTGGAGTGGCACACTTTTCAAAGTTTCCTACTAATACCACCCACCATCCCTGAGAACTTCTGAAGCTCTGTTTCTTTTAAGGAGGGGAAATAATTTATTTTTTCCTCCATCCATTGTACTTTGGTTAAAGCAATTATTTTTCCCAGACACCACCCAGAGGAAAAAGCTCCAGATGTTCCTAGGTTATAATAGAGAATAGCTCACAAATCCTGGTGGTATTCAAGCTTGTAGTCTTTCCCAAGCTCATTTGGGGCCCTTGTCCCTTTCTTTTATTTCTTTTATGTTCCTATTTTTTATTTTAATTAACATAATAATTGTATGTATTTCTGGGGTAGTGTGATATTTCAAGGCATGAAAACAGTATATGGTGAAAAATCAGGGTGAATCATATTTCTATATCTGTATCACTTTCTGCGTTGGAGCCTTTGAGCTCCTCCATTGTATATTTGTGATAAACACATAATGGACTATTATAAATTATAGTCACCCTATTGTGCTGCAGAACACTAAAATGTATTCTTCCTCTTTGCGTTTACTCTTAGCCAAGTTCTTTTCTATGTCTTCTTCTCTTCGCTTGGTCTCTAATAATCATTACTACTCTACTGTCTTGTACTTGAAATTGTTGTTTTAAGCCTCCACAATGAGACACAGTATGCAGTACGTGTATGTGTACTGTGTGTGTGTGTGTGACTCAGAAGTAAATTTACATTTGTTTTTACTGGCACATCTCACAATCTCTTGGTCTAAATATATATATTTTTAAAACTTGTACTTACTGCCATGTCTTCCATCCGTTTGCCCAATCTGGATCACTTAAGCGCCACATTTAGAGGTTGGTCTACTTTTATTTTATGTCTGCTTTGCCTGAATATATGTCTGTGCATTGAGTGTGCAATGTTCTCAGGGGTCAAAAGAGAGCATCAGATCCCCAGGTACTAGAGCTATGGACAGTTGTGAGAGCCACGTGTGTACTGGGAACTGAATGAGGGCCCTCTGCAAGAACAAGTGCCCTTAACTACTGACCCTTCTCTCCATAACCACTGACACATCTCTCCTGCACCAACTATCTTGTTTAACCTACAACTATGGTTGAGTCTCCCCACAAAAGGCTCCCTGATCTACTTCTCTTTGTCCTCACTGACATTTCTCTAATTCAACCTACTAGATACTCTCACTGGCCAAGCTTTCCAATCACCACTTCTATGCCCAATCTTGCCCCTATCCAAGTTTGTACAGATATAAGGACAGTGAACTTTCTAAAACCGGGTATGATTTTGTCCCCTGCCACTTTCAAGTAATATAGTGGACATGGTGGCTTAGGGAAAAATCCTTGTACTAGCCTGTGACAGGGATGGTAGATAAGACTAAAGTCACAGAAATGGCAGGCCTTCTTCAGCAATACTCCCCTATCTTTTCCCAGGCTAGGCATCTATCATGTGGACTCCTCTCCATGATGGTCCTCTTGTGCTATATCACAGTTGTGTGGATGGCTCCTAGTCTCCCTTACTCAACTATCTGTGACCGGTTGAGTTCTCTCTGTGCCCGAGTTCCATGCAGAATGCCTGGCACAGGTTAGACATTCTGAAAGAGACAGTCACAGAAACAATGTTTTTTTCCCTCACAGGCACTTTGTTAACTTCCTATGGTTGCCATAACAAATCGGTACAAGATTCTTGGCTTAAAGCAACACCCACTTGTCACAGCTTGGTAGGTCAAAAGTCTGACAAGGCTCTCACTGGACTGTCTACTGCTGTTCCACACTCTGGCTTCCAGAGGCCTCCCCTTCCTCAAGCTGCAAAATGAGCCAGGTGGCATGCATCTGGGTTTGTGTCTGTGATCAGCTCTTCTTCTCTGACCATGGCCAGAAACAGTTCACGAATGTTAAGGACCTGTGTAATCCAGATAGGCCCATTTGTATAGCCCAGAATAACCTTCCCACCTCAAGAGCATTCTGTTAGCAATCTTCATTCCAAACTCCCCTTTGGGTGGACAGTCCTGGTAAGTTAGATTCTGCAGCAATGTGAAGGACAGAATTCCACCGAACAATCTCACTCTAATGCATATCCCACTGCCAAGATGCTCTTATTTAGTCTGCTGCATTCTCCTTGAGGTTCAAACCATGGTTTAAACACCTCTATGTTGTGTTTCCCCTGTCCCCAGCCTGGCTCATGGCTCAGCCCAGATGAGTTGCTAATAGTCTGTGGACTGCCAAGTTAGAATTTAAAACACTGGTTGGCCAAACTTGTTAAATATCAAACTCCTGGCTCCTGGTTTTTTTTTTTTTTTTTTTTT
>NC_045030.1:60368467-60369525 GCF_008632895.1 Mastomys coucha | reverse complement strand
TGGGGGCAACTTTGGTTACCTGACAGAAGTCTTCCAGATTTCTCAGATGGAAAACCAGCTCATATAATTTTTGTCTGAGCTACATGGGAATCCAGCTGTATAGGAGATTCAAATGGACAACATCAGGCAGCAAAGCCTTGTGACTCTTAACCCAACCAAGAACTGACTACTTCTCAAGACATTTCTGTAGACTCAGTATTTAAACACTGAACCACTTCAGTTCCCACAGAACAGGTGAAATTAAGTGTCATTTCCAAGAAGTACTCGGAGTGCTTTTGCTGTATTTTCCCATCACTACAAAAGAAATGACTTGCACAGCTAAGCTCTGCCTCTGCAGAGAGACCCAGTACCCACCTGACAGCACCAACGGGGAACTTAGTATTCAAGCTGAACACGGAGGGCAGGGCTTCCTAAGGTACAACTATAAAGTAGGTTCACACTTTAAAAAAGAGACACTATTTTGGTTACCAGAATTAACCGGAAAATGGACTCCTGGACTTGAGGCTTTAGCTGTGATAGCCGCAGCCAGCAAGGCTGCTCTCAGTCTTCGCTGTGGCAGGCACTTGGGACCCTTCCAACGAGCTGAACTGGATCTGTAGTCTGTGAAGTGTTTTCCATATCATATTCAAATAGCACCTCATCAGCAAAAACATACAGCATACTCAACCTCAGTCAGACTGCTTCAATGTACATCACTTCATCTGATCCCCTAATAGGGCTGGCAGCTATTTGCAGCTGAAATCATAGTCCACCCACCTACCGCAGTGCCTGGCATATGGTAATGGCTCAAGAAATGCTCACTGAGTCTCTGACCCGTCATAATTTTATAAAGAAGCAGGCTCGGAGATTCAAGTTGCTTTCTAAAAGTGCTTCCCCTGTTCAACTATGCTAATCTTCCAACTGAGTCAAGAACAAGACGACTTTTTTTTTTTTCTGTCAACAAAAATGCATTGAGCAGGCGGGGCAGTGGTGGCGCATGCATTTAATCCCAGCACTTGGGAGGCAGAAGCAGGCCTGGTCTACAGAGTGAGTTCCAGGACAGCCAGGGCTACACAGAG
>NC_045030.1:60338016-60368074 GCF_008632895.1 Mastomys coucha | reverse complement strand
TTTTTTTTTTGTCTAATTATCCACTCTTTAACCATTTCACACATGTACAATTTACGGTTTGCTTTCTCTGAAGGGAATGTAGACTTAAGAGCAGGGTGCCTTAGGCTCAGACTTCCTGAGGATTCTTAAGAGGAGCTCATGCAGCCGCACACAATCTGCAAGCCGGGGTGGTCTCAGGTGTAGGGAAGACAGAAAGAGAATGGGGCTATTTAGCCTGAGGACACAAAGACTCAGAAAAGCCAATCTCAGCTCTTCTTTTCAAAGGTAACACACAGGAGGCGGTCATCTTACCCCTACAGAGGCAGGCAGGAGGTCGAAGGGGTTACATTTGGTTCAGGGAGCGCATTCCACTTTTGTTAACACTGGAATTTGGATTCTGTCCTTGCGACTGATTTGCAAGTGCTGTGAGGGTAGCTCTCCTGTTTCTTGCTGAATTCTATAGCACAGTGAATGTTTTGTCACTCAACAGACACCCGAGTAAAGGAATGTCACCCCCCTCTGCCTGGAGTGGTCCTCATCACTTCACTCTTGAGATCTAAACTTGCACATCACTTTCTCAGAAACACCAGCCCTTGCATCACCAGATTATGGGGCCTCTGCTATCACTGGGGAGGTTTCTTACATTTTGGTCATAGCTTTTTTTCTATTATCACATTTGAAGTTATTACTTAAAACCAGCATGCCCCCTCCCCAGTAAAAATCAAGTAGTTCTTCTTATATGAGTGATTTCCAAGTACCCAAAGAGATGGTGGACAATTTCTGTACAGTGCTTGGCACAAAGTTGAGACGGCTGTTCAGTTGTTTGCTGTAAGTGGCTCACTGTATGAGCTCAGGACCTAGAACAGACACGAAGGAATGACAGAGTTTGATTAGGTCAGGCAACTGGTCAACGTCACACTCAGTAGCCGGGCCAAAGTTTGAACCTAAATCTGTACAATGCTAAAGCCTGAGCTTCTAAAACACTAGTCTGACTTTTATGGACACAGAGCCATCATTTATGATCACATACTCTGGCATGAAAGCTAGGCCCTCGGTGAAAAGGCTAATAGGCAGGGTAAGGGAGTGTGATGCAGTGCAGTCAGCTTTCCTCACAGATTGGACAAGATACAGGAGGAGCCCTTGGTGTCAGAATGTTCCCGTTCAGGGACACTCATGTAAGGCAGCCAATTGGGCAGGAAATGCAGAGCAGAGCTAAGACTTCATGCCTTCTTCCCCTGTCCTGGTGCCAAGCAGTTGGTGGGCAGCTGGCTTTCAAGTGTACAACGCCCTGCCTCACCTTCAGGTTGTGCTTAGAGATTAGCATGGAGCCTGTGCCTACAGCCTTTAGAGTAGTGGCTAATAAACTGCACTGTTGATGTTAGGTGTGGTGGTACACGCCTGTAATCGCAGCTCTCAGGAGGCTGATATGGGAGGCTCATTTGTTTCAAAGCCATAATGGGCTACATAGTGAATTAAAAGCCAGCTTGACCTTTATGGTAAGGTCCTGTCTGGAAAACAGAAAAACAGACTATGGACTTTTGGAACCGGGCTGAAGGTGGATTTGAGTCCTAGTTCCATGGGTTACCAGCTATGTAAACCCTGTACTTCTGTCTGAACTGAAATATGAGAGTACACTCATGGTGAAAATTAAAACAATAAAATACCTTTTAAACACATTACCTGTATCTAAGAGGGACTCAGAAATACAACTATTAACATTTCCAGTTAATTTTCAAATCTCACCCTGTACCATCTTGGTAAGCAATTCCTGTCAAGAACTTTCAAATTAACACAAAATAGCTATCCTTTCAAGTCCTTATATTCTAGAACTAAATTAGGTTAACCGAGGTACTCACTCAAATCTAATACAGGGTTCTGTGTGGTGATAAAAAGAAGTTGGCTCAAGGTAAAATTCTGTCATGGGTATGGGAGTCTCCCATCTGTGCCCTAGTGACGGAACCACAAGTTACAAAGCTGGTGTGGATAAGGAGACAGCATAACTGAAAGCTCGAGCTGTCCCATTAGCCACACTGGACAGAGCTGCTGTTGGCCAACTCTGTGATGGCTATTCTCACTTGCCAACTTGACTGTGTCTGGAATTAAGTGAAACCCACCTGGCTGGGCACACCTGTGAGGGAATTTAATTAAATCATCTGAAGTAGGAAGACCCACTTTTAATCAGGATCTCCCTTTATTTAATTGGGGCCATAACATCTGCTGGCTGCCCATATAAAGGACTTAGAAAAATAGGAAGCATTTATTTGCTCTTTGCTTGTTAATCTTACTGGCAAGTCCATTCCTTCATGGGCATTAGAGCCTACTTTGCCAGGGTTCCGGTGGATACTGAACACCAGCTGAGACATCTAACCTCGTGCACTGAAGAACTAGTGCACTCTTAGACCTTTCATTGGTAAGCTGCTATGTAGGACTGTATGGACCAGAACCTGTAAGCCATTCTAATAAACCGTGTGTGTGTGTGTGTGTGTGTGTGTGTGTGTGTGTGGTGTGTTTCTCGTGCATATGTTACTATTCTTGGTTGTCAACTTGACTACATCTGGAACTAACTAAAACCTATATGGTTGGGCACACGTGTGAGGATTTTTTTTTCTTAATTAAATCACATAAATTCTGTAAGTTTCATTCATCTAGAGAACCCTGAGTAATATAAACTCTAACCCACAAAACATGTCGTGTACAAAGAGAGACATACCTTTAACATGAAAGATTTAATGGTCATGCTTTGCAGGCAAACCTGAAACTGCCTTTTTACCTGACCCAATTCACAGCCTTCCTATCTGCTGTACAATACAACTACTTTCACGACCTCTCTGCTACTGTGCTAACAAGCTACAAATCAATGTAGTGGAACCTGATGTTTTTGACCAATATTTCTTAAATGGTACAATTGTGACCATAAGCAAATACATTCACCCTTATACCTAAGCACCCCAACTCTGCCACCTCATAAGTTTTCTGTCATGTTTCTCTTTAAAACACCAGCCCTCCCCCTTTTCCAGTATGTATATAGGTAGAAAAATAAATGAAGTCAGCATTCTTTAGGTCTCTCTAGAATAAACTGTGACTCAAATAACAGTGAATGGTTATTTGCAAGGCTATAATTTTTTTAATGACAGATTTTCCTAAAAGAAACCACTATAACATCTTTCCAAGTACTCCAAGGGAAAACAAAAAGCACACAAAGATTAGAAGTCTAGTACTTTAACAGCACACTGCTAAACACAGACTAGGGTAAATGCCAAGACATCTTAAAAAACAACTCTGAGAGATGCAATGTTCAAGTCAATCAAACATGGAGGTTCCACAAACAACGGAAAAACAGGTCCATAAGCAGTTCACTCATGCATGATGGTAACTCACACTGTACTTCATCAAAGTTCATTGAGGTGCTTAATTCTAATGACTGTCTCAACAGAGATGCTTTGCTCTTTGCATGGGGATGTTGTACATAGATGAGAGAGGGGGAAAAAGTCTTCCAGATGAATACATAAGTACAACAAGTTTCGCTCTCCTTTGATAAAGTACTGAAGGCAGACTCAAGCGTTATCAGTTTCCTTAATGAGAAATCTTATGCATGCTAAAAAGAGACAGGTTACATAATTTGTCATGCTAAGTCTTTATAGCTGTTTTCATAAGGTGAGCTCAGTAACCTGACAGAATAAAAAAGATAGTAGTTAAATCACTGTATACCCTTTTACAACTTGAATAATTTTGTGGGTCAATGAGGCTGACATTCAAAACCCCTCAAACATACATTAACAAGAAATTATTTACTGCATGAAGAGCCACGCAGCATAGAAAACATACACTTCACCGGAGGAGTTCCTGCATAGCAGGAAAGTCACTACAACTACATAACAAATGGCTATGCCAACAGTCAAGGCTGCCACGAATGGTACACCATGAGAATTCCTTTCAAATCTCAAGGAGTGTTGGCAATGGCACAGACCCTTTTGAGAGTAAGTGCATGTTTTGTTTGGAAGGGTATTTTTCAGTGGAAAGTTTGAACATCACATAAGTAATCAAGTTTCTAATTGGGTTAGATTTAAGGCAATGCTACTCGGACCTGAGGGAGAAAAATCCACAAAATTTGTCTATTTTTCTCCCGAATCGGGAACAGGTCAGAATCAGCATCAGAAAGTATTCCCCTTCCAAGTGTTCAATGTACCTTTAGGTATCTGCAGCATTACTAACTAGAATAACAACTTTCATACTATGAATATGAAATGAAAATTTGTTCTGTGCTCTTCCTCAAAAACCATCAAAAAATACCACCTGGCAGCTTAGGTGTCTATTGTTAAAAAGCAACACGACAGTGAAGACAAGTGCACCCACTTTACACCGAGAGAACCCCTTCAAAGATACTGCAGAGCGCTGCATTCCTCTTATGGCTGCCTCTGGTGTAGTACAGAACAGTTGTGGGTTCATAAATTAACTTTTAACATCAACTATCAACTAACAAGGAAGTGACCACTAAACATAATAAGTTTAAAAATTTTACATTTTGCTCCTGTTTGGCTGCTAAAGAGCAGCGATTTAAGTTGATATAAAAAACTTCTGGTGACAAGGCTTGCTATACACACAATTAACATAATCAAAAATGAAGCAGCAATTACATTTTCTATTTCAACTTATCTGGTATAGACTATTTACATATTTGGGAAGAGAGACCTCCAACACCACCATCCTATGTCCCATGTGCACTTGCTCCATTGCCCCCAAATCTGTAACAAGTGCCCTGAATGATATACACCTGTACTTTGGCTAAGCCAGCTGGATGCAATTCCTATGGTCTTGGTGTGAAAGAAAAGAAATAAGGTCTTGGAGGTCATTTGTAGCCTTCTTTCTCAGAGCATCAATGTACTGTAGTCAAGAAATCTGTTCTTTCACATCAATGGGGGAAAAAGCGGCCCCCACACTTGAGTCCCCAACCTGAATGGGGTGAGATCAAAATGCCATCAGCTCCTTGCACCACAAAGGGCCACCAGAGAAAAGGGAAAGAAAAAGTCAGGACAAAGGCAGCAGCAATCAACAAAAGTTTTTCCAACAAAGGAACCTCTCCTCCCTGGGTTCCCGAGGGAGTAACAGCTCCCCCTTCCCGCCCCTTCCCTGCCACACACAAATTAACTCACGTCACAAGAACTTGGTACTCAGATAAATATGAGAAAGGGTCAAACCATCACTTTTTATACTTTAACTGAAACATAAAAACTAACAGAACACACAACATCACTGTGAAAGTAAGTTTCTAAAACAGATCTGGCCAATATAGTAGTAGTAAAGCCAGTAAAACTTAACAGAACAATTTTTGTCCACAATCTGCCTTGTACAGGGTATTTATATTCTTCCTATGCCATATAAACGGCATTTATATAGCTTACACATTCAGAGACATGCACTAGGACTTGTAGGTAGTACACATTTCTTCACAATCACATGTGCAAAGTTTACCAACCACTAACTGAGTATCAGAACGCCTAGGCCGGACTGTGTCTCGTATCATCTAATGAATTTAATGCAGGTTCAGAATCATCCATCGGAAGAACCAGGCGTGTCCCACGAATGACTAGTTCGTGGTCCCCAAATGTAAGCTCCCGATCCAAGGCATCTTCAGAACTGTTGCCCATAAATCTCCTTGGGGCACTGGCTGTTGCAGACTCGGTGTTCACAGTAGAATCCCCATATGTCAAACTGATATCACCATCATTGAGAATGAGATCAGAGTCATCATCTTTCAACTGCTCCTGGTTCTGAATACAAACAATAAAAGGTTTAAGAGCAGTTAAGCAATGAAAGAACCCAAGCCATGCAAGGTGGGAAGGTACGGCAAGCTCTTCAGAAAACCATTCCCAAAGGAGATAATCTGAGGACACCTAGTTAAAATGCCTCCCTGCCAGCCTAGGGCTACAGATCTCAGGTCCTTGCTTTGATATAAAAGACAATGTGAATTGTTCCTTTCAGCTTTGCCTCCCATTCCCAGCTGCCTCTCCCACTCCAACAGCGCCTTGGGTACAGGGTGAACTATAGCACTGGCAGCTATTCCTCTCTCCAGTCCTTCTCTCACCTCCCAGCCAGTAGGCACGCTGTCCTTCCATCCCTTTCAAGTCACTAGTCCTGTGCATGACTTACTCCTGGCAGGCTTTGATCTTTCAGCTGTACCCTGGCTGTCTATCCTGTGTGTTCCCACAGTGGCTGGCCCTTAGCCCTTTGCTTGCAAGTAGCACTCCCTCTTGCGCATTCAAAATTGCTCTCATGAATCTTAAAAGTAATGTCTCTGGGGCCAGGGAGCAGGGAAGCAGACAAATGTTAAGATACAAGACTAAATGTTTCCTATTCCAACCACACAACACATCATGACACATGGAGACACATGGAAACTCTTGTCACACAGTTGTTTTCCAGGTTCATAAACTTTTGTTCTAATGGAAAAAAGTTTTCCAAAAAAGTATACTTGATACAGTTCTATAAAATGGGGAGAAAGTCAACAATGTACAGCCCCATTTTGCCAAGAAAAAAAAAACATATATGTGGATATAGGAATGTGTGGAATGTCATTCAACATAAGTATTCCATGTCGAGTTGCTGAAGAATTCTACTTGTGTATGCATGCATGTCTACTTGTGTATGCATGCATGTCTACTTATGCATGCATGCATGCATGTTTGCTTGTGCTGTGCGTTTCTGCTATCAGAAATTTGGTATTCCTAGAAATTTCCTTAAATACACCAAGATTAAAATAAAAAAAGGCAATTGAAAAGGTAAGTCTATAGCCACTAATCAGCTGAAATCACTTCCTGTCTAACATATAACTAGTCACAGTGAACCTAACTAGTGTCTGCCATTTGGTTAAAACAACGCTTTGTGGCCCTCTGCAGGTCAGTAGGGACTCTTTAGCACTTCTTAATTAATTTTCTTTAAGTTTCAGGTCTGGAAAAAAATGTAAAAGGCACATACCTTTTGATCTACCAATATCCCTTTAAAATCAATTCTACATACTTATAATTTATACCCCTGAACAAATTTATGTAAAAGTATATTTGAAAAAAAAAACCCAGTCACTGTAAGTACTGTTTGTAACAGCATAAATGACAGAGGCACAGTGCATAGAGAAATGACACCAAATGGTGCTGAAGAATCTATACATCAAGGAATGCCAACGACTGACAGATAGCAAAGCATCAGAAGCTAAGAGAGACGCATGGAGGGAATTGATCCTGCTTCTGTCATAACCATGGCCTTGTAGCCATTTAGTCTGTCATCCATCAGAGCAGCTCCAGGAAACTCATTCAGTGACGTGTTATACTGCTTGATACCCCAGGATACAGACTTGTATCTTTTTTGTTTCTGAGTTTTTAAAGGTTGCTGGTGGCAGGTTTGTTTGTTTGTTTGTTTGTGGTTGTTTTGCTTGTTTGTTTGTTAATGCTCTTTGAGATGGGGTATCAATTTAGCCCAAGCTATCATCTAGCTTGCTCTGTATGTGAGGATGAGCCTCCACCTAAGTGATGATTTCACACACACACCACACACACAAACAGAGCTATGGACCTTTTAGCTGTGAATGAAAGTTATTGGGTCTCTGGAGTCTCGAGTCTGAGAGCCAAGCCTCTGCCCAACCAATAACACGTCTATGGAGAGTCACGTGGCTCAGTGGAAAAGAACAATGCAGAGCCTCGGCCACATGGGAGGGAGACAGGACAGCGCAGGAGCTTTCTCCCCACACTACAAGCACAATCTGTCAAATGGTTCAAAACAAAGCCACTAGCTGCTGCCCTGGCCCAGGTGCCATCCCTACACTTCCCCCCTCACCCCCGCCCACTCTCTGTGGAATCTGCTCTAGCAAACCGCACCGGAGGACACACTGAGCTGAGGGGTCTGTGCCCACACCACTTCACTACAGCTTCCCACTAGCCTATTACAGCAGTCAAAATGTGGCTGTTGCAATAGGGAAGCCGAGTCAATGTCAGATTATTTAAACATGGGGGGAAATTAAGTGTTTACATTTTAGAATCCAGAGTAGTTAGCACATCTTTCACTTCCCTCTTGGTTGTAATATTTGCCATCAATCAGGTTAAGGAAAATATATGAATTCTAAATTCTGTCTAGCTGTGTCATCCACCAGACATGGGTGTACTTCCCTAAAATCCCAATGTTATGGTTATTAAATCACTGTATACTTCACAGACATGCACACACTGCAGCAAAGCAGTGTGGTGTGGCACACTATTTCTGCCATGATTTCTTTCCCCTTGGAGGAGACGCTCCATAATATCACATTTTTTAACTTAAATAAATGTAACTAAATCTAAGAAAAATTACTTTGAGCATCCTCTCAACTGCACTGTGATGAGCCTAATGAAGACATGGAAACATACAGACCCACTGCCAAAATCAGGCCACATATGGCAAATAAATTAAAGCTGGCACGGAAACAAAATGAATGACCTACTAAAATCACCGGCTAGAAGATAAGGAACTGGTCTATTTTCAAAGCTGCTATCTCTAGTTCCCCATTTCAGTGTATGGTCTACCTGAATAAAATGTGTTTAAATTCCCTCTCTTGGATTTTATATCTCAAAGACCAAGAAATTCCAAACTAAAATATAACCAGAAGCCTAACCCACAGAACAGCTAAAGTGAACTTGCTAAAGATTTCAATTAATATATAAAAGCTGCTGACTTTGGAGCAAGGTTGTGCATGCCTGCAACCTCAGTTTGAGGCCTGCCTGGGGTGTACAGCAGCAAGAACCTGCCTCAAGACAACAGCAACAAGTGAATAACTGAGCAAATGAATGCCACTTACTTCATATGCTTGGGGGCTGGTCAGGCACCTGGCAATTGGCCCACAGCACGCTGGGAGCGTGGTAGTCAGAGGCGGCCCACTGTGGGTCAGCAGGGGCTTCAGGTAGCTGCGCACACAGGGTTAAGGAAGGACTGTACTCATCTCAGCATATATTTAAGACAACAGTGAACCTCGTGTTGTTGTTGTTGTTGTTACACTGCTCTGCAAGTGCTCTACCGACTCCTAAACTCCAACTCAGTCCCAAACAATACACTGTATGCTATCATAGCCATAGCACGCTGACCACTTCAGAGGCTGGCAAAGGGTTTTACACATGTAAGCTCATCTCATTGCCATACTACAGCAGGAAAACAGCAAATGGTGACCTTTTTATTATCTTGATTTCACAGACAGGGACACTGATACACAAGTATCCACCTAAAGCCACACAATTAAGGAAATGGGGACATATCTGCTAGCTGCTACTGGTCTGACTTTTAACTCATGAGCTTGCTTTGTGACACCCTATTGTTTTTCTGCTTTTAGGGACTGAAAGAACATAAGCTCATCCTGAGTTTGGTACTAAAGAAAATAAGGGGAGGGGAGTAAAGAACAATGGTGTTTAGGTGGAAGAATAAATATTGCAGTAGTATATCCTAGTAAAAATGGTTCTGATCATTTAATATGGATTCTGATGGATGCTCTCAGTTGAATTTCTGCATCATGTTGCTTCACTTCCCACAAAGCTTGAAGGTGAAAGAGAAAAGAAAAATGAAATCCCAAGACTTAAAACAAACAAATTACATATCATGAACTCCTATATCATAGATCCTTATTACAATAAATGTAGTAATTCATGGTGATTGACAGGAGGAAGGAGGAAAACACAGGGAAAGGCACACAGAACAGACAACAGCACATTCCTTACATTATATATAAGATGAGAACCTGGGGCATGTAGCTCCACGGTAGAGCACTTGCCTAGCATGCTCAAGGCCATGGCCGCAATCTCCAGACCTCATGAAAAGTTATTAGCTGTACACAGTGGTGCACACCCGTGAGCCCAATGCTCGGAAAGGAAAAGCAGGAGGAGTGTAAGCTTAAGATTACACTGGGATACAGAGCACACTCACCCCCCAAATAATTTAAAGACAAAATGTTGAGGCTGGCAAGATGGTTCAAAGGGTGAAGGCAGTTGCCAACAAGTCTGAGGAGCTGAGCACTACCCCAGGATCCACATGGTAGCGGGAGAAAGCCAATGCCTACAGCTTGTCTTCCCATCTCCATAGCACATCCCCTCCCAACATACACAAACACAATGCTCACACAAACAAACCTCTAAAAGACAACATTCATACAGGCCTATATTAATAAATCCTATACACGATTGAAGCTTTCTCTATAAACACACTCTGTCTACACAAAGCCACTATAAACAGAATTGATAAATTCTCAAAATGTTGAATATGAAAATTACTAAGATCCTGTCTAGTACTACTAAAAGGGGATTTGTTATATCAGATAACCAAATAATCTGATGAAAGAGTCCTGTGCTTATCTGGGTGGGGTGGCACACACCTTTAGTCCCAGCACGTGGAAGGCAGAGGCAGGTGCATCTCTGACTTTGAGGCCAGCCTGGTCTACAGAGCAAGTTCCAGGACAGCCAGACCATACAGAGAAAAACTGTCTTGAAACACACGCGTGCACACACACACACACACACACACGAGTCCTGTGTTTATTAGAGAAATAAAGAAAGGACTGGGCATAAGGAAACATGCAGACATAAGAGGATCATCAGTTTAACGCTAGCCGGGGCAAAGGAGTCAGGCTTTGTAACAACAAAACAAGGAGTGAGGCAGAATGCTTATCTCTTATGCACAATGCCCTAGATCTGAGCCCAGCTCACTGAATTTTGGGTCATACACAACCTTATGGCTAAATTACACAGATGCTCAGCTTAGGAACAAAGGCACAGAAAGGATAAATATCATGTATTTAAAGGAAAATCAAAATCAGATATATCTAATTCACATTGATAGCACTCAAAATTAGAGTCAGTCCTCTGTGAGGCATGTTAGGGGAAAGTGTTACTGATGGAAAAGAACACAGGACACCTTCTACTCTGCTACAAATACTTACACATAGATTTACACAGTCAGCAGGTACATGGGGACAGATGTTGGGCAAAATTCATTCAACTATTTTCTTAAGATTCACATACTTCATTGTATTTAAATTACAACTATATTGTAATAATCTAGCTAAATAAAGGAACTGAAACCCAGACTGATGAAAAATTAATGCTGCCAGAGCTCTGGGTGTTAAAATGACTAGAGTCTAGTCTTTGGTGTTTACTCCTACAAGATTATATATATTATATGTATATTACATATATACATATATATACATATAATATATATGTATATATACATATATATTATAATATGTAATATATATATTATATATACATATAATATATATATAAGTATGTTCTTTTTCTAAACTGGAATAATTTAAATTATTTTGTGAATTACATAGAAAAATGTAAGTTTGATTCTAGAAAACTAAAAAACAATGTTAAATAGGAGGAATGAAAAAACCCCAAGAGATATGGGAATGGCATACATCCAAGATGCTGGTAATGGAGCCAGAAGTAATGACATAATCTTTAAACAATTTAAAAACCCGAGGCTCTCACTCCCTAATGGGAGCCTTAATGCCACAGATATGCTTGAATTTTTGTACACACATGATCATTTAATTTTAAGTACTTGCAAATATGGAGGTGAAAATTTAGTATACAGAATATCGTAAATGGCTTCTAAACGTGAGAGGAAGTGTATTTTTCCTAAACATACAAGGTTTATGATCACAAAGACGTTCTGCACCGAGAGTATTTAGAAAGATACAGTGTCCCTTTGCCCCAGCTTCCTTAGAAGTGCAGTCAAGCACACTGCATTTCACTTCAAGCTCCTGTTCTTCCCTAAGGCTTCTACCTAAACAAGTGCACTGGTGAACAACAACTTCCTTGCCCAGGATTCTCTGAATCATCCCAAGGACATCAAATACTAAAGTTTTCTAAATAAATAAATCTGTATCTAAAACAAAAAGCCATGCCATTTAGGCTGTGGATTCTTTTCATAATAAACAATGCCTTTTGGTTCCCTGGGTTTGCAGAGGTGGGAAAGTCCTTCTCTGGTCCCCTGATGGAGGGAGGTAGGTTTTACATTCTGCTTCAGGGAGGCAAAACAGCTGTTCTGGGGCTGCAACTGCAGCTCAGTGGTAAAGCACACGTTTGGTATGCACAAACCGCTGGGTTCCTCCCCAGTACCCCTGCACACACACGGGTTGGTGCTCACATGTGCACACATGCACAGACCGAATTGTCTCATTAAACTCTACTGATCCGGGCTTGTACTATCATGTTTTATCATTAAGGATACTTATGATCGAAGTTGTACCACATCCGAAAGAGCCAGGCACTCTCTGCTTTGGTGGTTCTCCTTTCGTTGTCAGGAACACCCTGCAGACAGATGATACACCAATCAATACTGAAGATGTAGACAGGCTTATTTAGAGCCACTCCTTTGTACAATCAGAGGGAGAAACTTCACAAAAGATAGTGTCTAACACAGGCAACACTAGAGAATCAGGGGTTTGTATACAGCATGCTTGGTGGAGGAAACGGAAATGGTTTCCTAAGTATCTCTGTGACTCAGGTGGCTTGCTAAGTGGGGACACAATATATAATTACAAAATTATTATAAAAAGTCAATGTGGGGTCTAAGGAGATGTCTCTGTATGAGAAAAGTACTTGCCATGCAAGCATGAAGACCCAAGTTCGAATCCTCAGAACCCTCATGAAGCATAGCAACAATTCTTGTAACTGGAATGCTAACAGAATGAGATAGGTAAGGAGAGAAGACAGAAGACTCTCTGGAAGCTAGCCTGGTATACACAGTGATCAACATCAAAGTGGTCCTATTTTATTCTACTGAAGGTTGCTCTGATCACCACATGTCCATATGTGGGACATGTCCATGGCACATGCATGTCCATACACGCACGCGCGCATACACACACACACACACACACACACACACACACTCATATGAAAGAAAAGCCAGTATGGATTAATTTACCCCCTCAATCTGAAAGACTTCCTCCACCCATTCAGTGGCAGCTATAGAAGAAAACATCTCACCCTGTTAAGAGCTATGTCATGGACTTCAAAAATAACTGGCATTATCAAAGTTGCTACTATGTACAGAACATAGTGTCAAAATTAAGACAAGAAAATGCTATAGTGGAACTCACTGGCCAGAGGGAAAACTAACACAGCAAGCAGGAAGCTTCGAAAATAGCTTTCAATACTACGAACTGTCCTTATCTGTAACACGGTATGCTCAGTAGTCAGGCAGTTGGCCTGTCTAGCTCCAGTCCTGGTCCACTGACATTAACTAGTTTGGGCAAACCTCCTTCATTCTCTAGGCCTGAATTTCTTCATGTACACAAAACAAACGTTACAAATTCCCCAAGGCCCTTTCTGGAGCTAACATTCCATGGCTTTGTGATTTTTCTAAGGGCACAAAATTTAGAGTCTGGGTTCTGTCTTTTTCCTGTTCTATTCCCCAAATAGCTTACTTTTCACCTCAACATGGGTCAACACATATACTAAAAACTATAAAAATATCTGAAAATATCACATGTGCTCACAAGCACAAAAGAACTCCTGAACTTGCCTATACAGTATTAAGTTTTTCATGCCTTCACTTATTTTCTTGTTTAACTTTTGCTGTTGAGGCTGGAACAAGGACCTCATGGAAACCAACAATACATTCTACCAGGGAGCTATATTTCTAGCCCATGAAACTGCCTCATTTAAAATTTTTTCCTTCTTTTTTTTTTATTTTAGATTTATTTATTTATTTTATGCATATGAGTACACTGTAGCTGTCCTCAGACACTCCAGAAGAGGGCATCAGATCCCATTACAGATGGTTGTGAGCCACCCTGTGGTTGCTGGGAACTGTGCTCTTAAGCACTGAGCCGCCTCTCCAGCCCCCTTCACTTCTTGTTAATTTTATCAGTATTGGCAGCACTACTTTTCTTAGTGCTGCTCCCGCTGTGGTGTGGATTAGGGGCTATCTTCTTCCAGCATGGGTTCCAGGGATTGAACCTAGGTCATCAGACTTGCTCAGCAAGCTCTTTTACTCACTGAGCCCTCTCATTCGTCTCGCTTTGACTTCTTGTAAAGCCAATAATCTTTAGATCTTACCATTTTATTACTGTGCACTCCTAAGCTCCATATGAACTAGAATCTTTCTCAAGCTTCATAATGGACATAATAAGCATTACTGTGTAAACAATACAATTGGGATGTATGCAGGGGTTTATTTTTTAATCGTATGTGTCTCTCTGTCTCTGTCTCTCTCTGTCTCTATGTCTGTCTGTCTGTCTGTCTGTCTGTCTGTCTCTCTCTCTCTCTCTCTCTCTCTCTCTCTCTGTGTGTGTGTGTGTGTGTGTGTGTTAAGAACAACTCTGTGGGGTCACTTCTTTCATTCCACCTTTACGTTGGTTCCAGGGATCAGAGCCAGGGTGTCAAGACTTTTCTAGCAAGTGTATGTACCCACTGGACCACCTTGCTAATGTCCGTCCATAGAGTTCTGAAAGTAAATTGAAATATGCTTTTCTGTTTACAACAACTGGCAGTCACCTATCTTCCTCTTTCCATATTTGTCCTCTGTAGTGACAAGGTAACAGGGCTGTGTCAATGCAGTGTTTTATGACAGAGGCAGAGGCACTGAAACACTAGGAGCCCTTGGACCTATCCCAGAAGCTTACATGGATGGGGGTGCACATAGTCTGGTTTTCCCGAGGAATTCCACTCTAAGATTCTGACTACAAAACAGGCAACTACTTACTACATCACACACACACACACACATACACACACACACACACGCACACAGTCATCACAGGCATTTAGGAAATTGAGTAAATGTTTTCATTTAAAGCACACACTGTAGAAAAAATATGCCATGACTTGTTTCAGAAAACAATAGGAATTATGTTTCAAAAGTTATTTTCTGTCTTCAAAAACCTCATATGTGATGTCTCATCTAATGTGTAATAGAGAATCACTTATTCTGTGGTGCTCAGAAACCATTTTAAAAAGGGGTGGAAAATACCAGAAAAGGGTGTTCAGTCTCATGAGGGCAGACAGTTACGCTGCGCTCAGTCCACAAGTCTGGAGCTCACAGCTGAGAAACACCAAAGGAAGGAAGGGAGGAGCTACGTTGAAGAGGCTGAGGCTTAGGGTAAGAGTGTAACCCCCAAAACACGCAGGGGAGACCAGCTGGAGGTTCAGAAGCTTCAAGGCACTTCTCAAGGGCAGCTGCTGGTCATCCAACTTGAAAGTTACACAGGAAGAGCAGCTGGAGCGGGACTGACATCAGAGCCCAGCCTTCATGCGCAACCAGAGTGGAAAAAGGCTCCCTGTGCCAGAGCACTCACTTGAACACCCAGAAGCGCTTAAGAGCCTATTCTCCTCAGTGGCAGAAACCCAGGATGGCCACAGATAGGAAAGCTGTCACCCTTGATAGCCCCTTACAGCCTAAACTATGGCTCTGTTTCTATACAACAGTGAAAAAAGCCAGAAATGATGTCAGCTAAAAGCCGAGGCAAACAAAACAGTATCAAAAAAGAGGCATGAAGTCTAAGAGACAGAGTTTTCTTTCCAAATGACTGAACATTGGGCAGAAATGCCAGGGACAACCCAAGTGCATATTTACCAAGTGTTCTTGGTCTGAATCAACACCAACCCTAAAGGAAAAACACAAAGAACAAATGAGATTTTTGATGCAATGGAAGGCCTACCCACATATACACATTGTCAGGCAAATGCTTGTCTCAACACAGAAGCTCCAGAACGGTCACTGTGCTCTCTCTTCTCTGGCACCTGCTGCTTTCTTTAGCAACAGCTTTGGGTCTAAGGCAAGCAGGACAGATACTCTATTCCTAAATCCTCACTTACCAGTTTCAGTAAAATGGCACTTCTTCTGAATGGCAGTCTCTAAGCAGTGAGGGAGAGGAGCAGTACCCCAGTTGCTCAGTGAGAGTGATTAGAAAGTTTCACGAACAGAGCTGGCATATTGCTCTCATGGTGACATTGTTAGGATGACAGAATAGGGTTCAGTTCCAGGGGGACTGCAGGGTAACTGATGGACATTAGCCTTGGTTCCTCATAACTCCTGTATACCTACATCAAATTCCTTCTTTGGACATCCCAGGGAACAAGTTCATTAGCCAGTTCTGAGTCTCCTCTCTAGTCTAAGAAGTTGCCAGCTCTGTTCTTTCTCCTCCCCTGCCTGTCGGGTCTCTCCTTGCCATCCATCCCTGCTATTCTAGCCTCCGTTCTGACTCATGGGTTCTGTTGAGTAAGCCTGTCCAGCTGCCAGGCTCTCCCCGAGAGTTAACTCTGCAAAGCATGGAACTCTTTAGGTCACTGCTTCACAGAAGCTTCTGAGAACAGCTCCCAATCCTTAATCCTAAAAGTCTAAAGTCCTCTGTAGGACATTCACACTTCTCAATACACTAGTAGCCCCCCTTACTCCAACCTACCTTGCTACCCCCACTGACAGTCATTCTCTAACCCACTTCTTTCCCCATACCTTTGTCAACTCCAAGAGTCAATACTGTTCTGGCTCATGCCACTCATTCCTTCAGGTGGCAATGTGTGTCCCCTTACCTTTCTACTCCCTTGTCAAGTGCCAAAGTAGCTGCTCTACGGCATGTCCACACAGAATTACCTCCCTTTGTGCCTCTGCAGCCCTTTCTACATTCTTTTTTACAAAATACATCACAGTGCGGTATAATTATTTACCTGTCCGTCTCCCCAAAAAGACTGTGAGCTCCTTGAGGGTAAAGGCCATGTCTCAATTCATCTCTGTATCCCCAGAGTCTAGCATAGTACCTGACACACAATAGGTGCTCAAATGTTTATTGATTCGGTTACCAACTACAGACAGTACAGACAACACAGAAGTACAAGGAGCTGTAAGCAACATCTGCAAAGACAACACTCAAAAGAGGAAAATGATACAAGACTACATCCGGAAGGTGAGAGAGTCATGGTCAAGTATTTGAAAACAGGTGGCCGCGACCAGATTCAAAACTCAAACAAAGGCTCATTTGTTAAAAATGTCCAGAAACTGTTTAATAGCTTCCCAGTCACATTGGACTCTAACCACATTTATGCATCTCAAGTGACACCTAGTGGTCAAGATGATAGAACACTTAGAACATTAAAATCGCACTTTATCCAAAACCAATGTAATAAACATTTACAGAGCACTTATTATTTGCCAGGCACTGTGCTAGGCACAGGGCATAGACATGAATTAAACATGGTCCCTGTTCTCAAGGGGCTCACAGCCTAGTGGAGAAACAGACCCAACTACAGCACACATGGAAGAGTTTGCCGTTAAGGCGGGATGGTGTCGGGACTTCTCCAGGATCATTTCTGCTTAGCTATGTGAGTTCGTTCAGTCATTCTATGTGGCCCTAAGAACAACGCGTCTAGTATCAGCACAAAGTGTTCCTGCAAGGATTAAATGAGAACAATGTACTGAAAAGGTTTAAAGTGCTTGGTGCATCACTGGTGCTAAGTGGTAGGTAGCTCTTCTAGCAATATTGGGTTACAAGGATGAATGGGCTAATTGCTGTGATGGACAGACCCAATACTACACAGCAACTCCAAGAAAAAAGAATGGGGGGAGGGGGAGGGGGAAGGTTAGTAGTGTCAATTCTTGAGAATGAAAGAGAATCTCAGGCCAAGCAAAGGCTCAGAGACAAAGAAATGCAAAGCATGTGTGCTAGCTAAATGATAGGGAGCCAAGTGTGACTGTCACACATGTGAAAGGATGCAAGCTGATTAACTCACTGGGGAGCCGCTGCTTCCAAGACACGGGGGCATGGTATTCTTACACTGGAAATTAGACCATGTCTTTCCCTTGCTTTATTATCCTCAAGATCCCCACTGAATTTTCCAACCCAAAGTCTTTGCTATATACTACAAGAGCCTACATCAGAAGGGAAACCAGAGCTCTTGTACACACCCAGTGGTAAATAAGGTCTTGTTGGAACACGGCCATACTCTGTGACCCCATATCACCAGATCTGGGTAGCCGAGACGAAGATCATGTAACTAGGGAAGTCAAAAAGCTTTGCTACTGGTCCTCCACGGGTAGTTTTCAGAATCCTGATCCCTTCGGGTCTGGTCCACAAGCTTTGCTACTTACCATTTGATCACTCTCATCATGCAAGCTTTTCTCTGTGTCAAACAGGCCGCATCTGCTCCTGCCTTCAGGTCTTTGCTACTGATTTTTCCCTCTGTCTGGTCTGCTCTTCCTGGTCATTGTTGAACTGGCAGGGTTTTGCCACTCAGGCAGCCTGAGCTCAAATATAAGCTCTCTGACAGACCTTCCCTGGCTTCTTCATAGTATCTATACCCACTCCCGGGCACTATCCCAGCATCTTAATTTCCATCACATGTGATCGATCATGCTCATTTATTTATTAACTAGTGTGTTATCACTTTCTGCACTGATTGTAACAAAGAACTGCTCTATCTTTTACTGCCACTGTCCCTTTGAATAAGGTCATTTCATTTTAACACTATCAGCATTTTGGGCCAGAGAATTCTTTAATTGCAGGTCTAGATAGTAGCCTATTCGGTGCCCTGTAGGATGCTTAACAGGATGCTGGCCTCTGCCTACGAGATAGCAACGGCAGTCCTTTCTCCCATATGTTGTCAAATATCCCCTGAGGATACAAAATAATATGCTAAGAACCAGTGGGTTGGAGGCTCCACCATATAGCGAGTGCTCAGTAATAGTACTTGAAATATTGTGCAAAGAGCTTTGCAGATGCTAGCTCACCAAATCCTTGCAACTCTGGGAAATAGGTGGCATGCTGCAGATGTAGAAACCAAGGAAGAAGGAAAGATTAAGAATGCAAAGGTTAAGTTTGGTTGTACACGAATCTTCAGTAGTCCCAACTCATTAGCCACTTCAAAGTTTAACTAAAAAATGTAGGGGCAGGAAAGATGCTTAAACTATAGCCTTCCCATTTATTCTCAAATACAGGTAGGAAGGAAAACGCAACTATTTAGGCTTTAAATGACAATATAAAGGTAACTAATAATAATTACAGCAATAGTAAATGTCACAAAATACTGACATTCTCTATGTTGATCATTAAAAATTTACTAACAGTTAAAATAGAAAAAAAAATGAATATTTGTGATATAACTTGAGTAAATGTGGTAATATTTTAAGGCAACATATATTTAGAAATTTTTAAACAATAATGTGAATTAAAATGTAAAAATTAAGACTATGTGTCACAACTGTTTGATATGCTAGTCTTTACTGCATTCAAAAAAGTATCAGTGAGGACTCTAAAAATATACGGCTTGCTTGAGGATGGAAGGACATGGGAGAGACTAGACAGAGGAAAAAGATGTACTTCAATTAATAAGAATATATTTAAAATTAACATACAGCTTGTTCACAAACAGACCAAAGCACTGCAATAAAGCAAGAAACTGAGCCATACTCGAAGCCATAAAGGCAATGGGTATAATGAAGCCTCCAATGTTGCTGCCAGGCAGGTCAGATGGCCATCCAAAGAGCTTTCAAATCTAGTGATGTAGACAAAAGTCAGTGTGAATAGGGTGGGGTTAGATGGGAAAGCAGGGGGCTTGTTTGCTCTGTGGAGAAGACCGCAGGGGAGACACAACTGACTCTTCAGTGAGCAGTTGTTCTAGGCTGTCTCACAGTCTGATTTACTCTTTCTGGAAGTGCCTTCAGTTACAAGCTTTAGAGAAAAGAAGGTTAGTCCTTTCAAAATGTATCACACTCATTTCTTGATGTACCATGGTCTGAAGGGACTAAGCATAGGTCGCTCTGTGTGTACCATTTAATTATCGGCGTGATATTGAACAATTAACAACCTTTTAAAGCCTATTGTAAAACAGTTACTATGGTTAGATAAACATGTTAAACACATGGAATAGAATGCCTGGCACACAGTAGGTGCTTAATAAATGTCAAGTCCTCCTACAAGTAATAAGTAGCATTATAAGAACATTACTGGATGTATAGAAGCATACATGCTGCACTATATTATGTACTACACAGAGAAATAGCACAAAAATGACAGGGATTTGAATAGTAGAGAGAGATTAAGACATTATCAGCATTCTCTGTGTAAATGAGGGCTAGCTTATCTTTGCAGTGATAAAAGGCATAATAAGTTAAAGAAACAGTGGCAGATATTCTCTAATAGGTGAAACATTGTTTTTCACAATGAGGCTGGAATTTCAGTAGCTCTTAATACCTATGAAGTTTCAGTCAAACACAGAACTACAATCTACAAAAGGCTTCAGACCCTGGCTGCTGTATCCATGGAAACAAATGCAGAACTCTTGAGATACCAGAGAGCTTTCAAACTGAATACATTAAACAGGACACGCTGAAGATCATGACTGCAGGATTTTGGCCTTGGTTGGTTTCTTAGGTTAGAAACTGTGCTGATCAGAAAGGCGAAAAGGAAAGGTATTTTCTGGTATCCATTAGATCTGGGGTAAATTGGCCTCACACACAGCCGATGGACTGGACCTGGGAACCTGACCAAAAGC
Organism: Mastomys coucha; assembly: GCF_008632895.1. Lineage (NCBI taxonomy): Eukaryota > Metazoa > Chordata > Mammalia > Rodentia > Muridae > Mastomys > Mastomys coucha. The sequence goes on along the minus strand of NC_045030.1, from coordinate 60,347,591 downwards.
CTTAAATACATGCATAGCTTATGGAGCAATTAATTCCACTTCTGGAAATGCATCCTAAAGAAACAATTAAACAGGAGCATGGTGGGACACTGGCTTCAGAGCATTCAGTTATTTAGTAATAGTAATAGCAAACCCCTCAGATGCAAATGGGAATAGCCAAAGCCTAAACCAATATGACACTACCACAACAGAGATTTGATTGAATTAGCCAGTGTACATACAACTATTCAAATAATATGAAGATATTTACCCATGCTATAAGAAATTTTCTCCTATTACCACATTTCAAAACCAGTATAGAAGAGCCCTTTAGTGTTGCCCATTTCCTAAAATTCATAAAATGTCCAGAACACTACCCTTTCATAGTGGTAGCAAGGCTCTTCAACTCTTCATTTCTTTTACTTGCAGTTTAATTTTTTTCTATATTCTGTTATGCACTTTTGAAGAGGGAAAAATAAAAACTTAGATGTTCCAAAGCTTCAAATCTTCTCATGACAAAAAATAAAAGTACATTGAATCAAAATGGAATATGGAAATGAGGTCCCCTGTTCCTACTTACCTTATATGCAGGCACGACAGCATGGCAGTGGTGCCACCACCAAATACCCATACAGTAAAAAACACGATCAGAAGTGTGGTGCTGAACATCATTTGTCGTGCGTAAGTGGCAGTATCTCGAATGGCCAAGGCAAATGCCATTGCACCACGAAGACCTACAGGGAATACAAGTGCTTCTTCAATAACTCATCACCAATGTGTACTGCATAAGCTCAAAAGATATAAAACATAACCTCAATACTTGGGAACATATAGAAAAGATGAAATAAATATTCATATGCATAAGGAATGGTCAGCAGATTTAGAGTATAATATTGACTTTCACTGACTGGTTTAGTTTTTCAGACAGGTTTTGCTAATGTTGTCCAGGCCGTTCTCAGCTTCACAGGTCTCCTGCATTAGTGACCCAAGTGCTGGGAATGAATGCGTCTGCTACACCTACCTTGATCTCTAAATAATTCTTTACAATTTAGTAATCTATGGATAGTGAATCCAGTTTCTACTGTTTTCACAGTGCATAGAAGGGTGTGACAACTGCCACAATCAAGACTGAACACTTTGTTCTTTCCGTGCAAATTACTTCCTGCTGCCAGTTAGCCCAACCTCTTCATCACCCTGACCTGCTCTCCATCACTATTATTTCCTCTATTTAAAACAGATCTTATCAATGGAATCATACATATAAATTTTAAGACTGGCTTCTTTCATTCAACTTAACACTTCTGAGACTCATCCATGCCACTATGTGAATAAAGGTTTGTTTTTATTATTTAGTGCTTTTTCCACAGCACAGATTTATCAGGTCCTTCCCTGCCCCATTTTCCCATTGAAATACAGAAAAATGGAAGCTGAGGCAGGAGAGTCACAAATAAATTCAAAGTTTGCTTGAACTACAGAGTAAGTTCAAAGTAAGTCTGGACAACTTAGACCCCATGTTCAAAAGCAAAATGTTGCTGGGCGGTGGTGGCCTGTGCCTTTAATCTCAGCACTTGAAAGGCAGAGGCAGGCAGATGTTTGTGAAATTTGAGGTCAGCCTGGTCTACAAATTGAGCTTGAGGACAGTCAGAGCTACATAGAAAAACCTTGTCTTGAAAAAACAGCAACAACAGCAACAATAACAACAACAAGGCAAAATGTTTTCTAAAGGGGAGAGGCTGGGGAACTATAAATCTAGATGACATTGATATAGATATCTTAATGGTAGATTTTTTTGCTTGGTATGCATGGGGTACTAGGTTCAATCTCAGTGCTGAATAAGAAAACAAATAAGGTAGTTTTCAGGTTTTCGCTATTATGGCTAGAACTGCTATCAACATTCATTTGCAGGCTTTTCTGTAAAAATGTATTCATCTTTAACTTCTTTACTTTGTGTGACATAATTTGGAATCAAAGAAGCAGTGTTTGAAAAGTTCCCACAGAAGGCAACGGGAGATGATAAGAAGAATTTTCTATATGAGTATGCAGTTTCAGTGTTTCTGATTCTTCTGAGTGGTAGACGGAAGGGTAGACACGAGAGGAAATTGAAACTTACCAGCAAACATCATCATGTGTTGAAAATTTGATCCAATCTTACTTCTTCTACCCAAATTAAGTAAGAGAGACAAGGGGTAAATATTGGCAGCTCTTCCCAAGAAAATAGCAATCTAAAATCATTAAGAGGTTAAGGATCATTTCCTTTACTACTGCTAATTTAAACTATACATTCAAGGCGGTGAGCAAGCACTGTCTATTGTATCTACACAGCATCTGGAATACTGTCAGTATGACTGGGGAACTGTCACTTTAATTTTGTCTCATTTAAATAAACTGACATTGAAATAATCACAATATGGTTAGTTGCTACCAAACTTGATAGTACGTGCCTAGCATGTAGGAAATTCATGAAGTGAAGAAAAGAATGCATAAAAGAGGACCTTCTCTATTACAACATCACAAACTCATTCAGTTCCACAGTGTTGATAGGATGAAGGGTAATGCTGCTTAAATGTCCTCTTCCTTTCTTGGAACACAATAAAAAGGCAGCTCAGCCACTTCATGCTGCTGCAATTCCTGCAAAGCCTAGCTGGCTCTCACTAAATGTACACTTCCAACCTGCAAAAAAGTTCAGTTTCCATGTCAGTTTAGATGGGTCTTCACTAAGAAACAGTTTTGGTGCCTTTTTCTCCATCGTTGCCTATAGAAACCTGTGCTTTGTAACAGCAAATGTTACTGCAGGGTTTGCAGTGCCATCCCCACATTTCCTGAAAGGAGCAGTGTCTTAGTCAGGGTTTCTATTCCTGCACAAACATCATGGCCACGAAGCAAGTTGGGGAGGAAAGGGTTTATTGAGCTTACTTCCACATTGCTGTTGATCACTAAGGAAGTCAGGACTGGAACTCAGGCAGGTCAGGAAGCAGGAGCTGATGCAGAGGCCATGGAGAGATGTTCCTTGCTGGCTTGCTTCCCCTGGCTTGCTCAGCCTGTTCTCTTATAGAACCCAAGATTTCCAGCCCAGGGATGGCACCGCCCACAAGGGGCCCTACCCCATTGATCACTAATTGAGAAAATGCCCCACAGCTGGATCTCATGGAGGCATTTCCTCAACTGAAGCTCCTTTCTCTGTGATAACTCCAGCCTGTGTCAAGTTGGCACACAAAACCAGCCAGTACAGAGAAGAAAGGGAAATGTAATATTCCAAGCAAAGCCTCATGGTTGAAACAGTGCTGATATAAAAACTATTCAAGGAGAACACAGTTGCTAAGGCCAAGGCAAAGGAACTGCATGTAAGAGTTAGATACTCATTAGCTGGGCATTAGAAGGAGAAGCAGGAGGGAAGGGATTCAAAGTTGGCCTTGGCTGAAGATCGAGTTTAAAGCTAGCCTAGGCTACATGAGACCTCCTTTTGAAAAATATCAAAGGAAAAACCAAGAAGAGAGAAAAATGATATGTGGGCTGATGGAGTTGATTTCTCAGTTAACAATACTAGCATTCTCACATAGCCATGTACCACATAAGATTTCATGTAAAGAAAGAGTGCTCACATCATGGTGGTCCCATCTAACTAAAATGGAGCTAAAGGTCTTATTGCCTAATGACATCATAACATTATTCATGTGTCTATGCTGATGCTGGCACAAACAGATGTACTTACTGTCCTGTCCCTCATATATAAGAACAACACATACAATTGTATGTGCTACATAAAATCTGATAAGGGACAGTCATTGGTTTACATGTTTACTATATCATACTTTCTATCACTATATTAGTGAATTCTTTATACTTATCAAACAAAAAGTTTGGACAAAGGAGATGGCTCAATAGATAGAGGTGCTTGCTGCTAAGCCTGAAAACCTTAGGTCACTTCCTGGGACCCACACAGTGGAAGGAGAGAACTGAATCTTGAAAGTTGTTCTCTGGCATCCTCATGTATCCCCGTGGCATGTGTAAAAAACATTTTACTGTGAAAGAATGCTGTTACACCAGCACCAGTCCTGTATGGCTTATGTTTATCAAGTAGCCTAACTGAATCAATAAGCTTCTTTCAATAACTGATTGATATCATGGATGTTTATATAAATATGATGCTCACAGAATGACAAAACTGCCTGATGACACATTTTCTCAAATATATCCCTACCGTTAAGCAGCATTTGACCATCCACATATACTGCAACTGAACAACTAAATAGTTGGATGGAAGGTGTCAGCAGTCAAGTTCCTTAAGGTTGGAACAGAAATGTACAAACCAACAAGGGAAGATGGTTGGCTGATTAATGGTAATAGGTTACAGTTGGAGACATCAGTAGAAACTCATGATGGGAGATGCAGACAGTTATAAACAGAAATGCTTACAGACGTGTGTGTACATGATGTACTATGTACCTTCTTCTGTTCATGGACACAGTCTCGAAGAAAGAGCACCCAGTGTCCTTTGCACACCCAAGGACCAGATCTTGCTTTCCAAAACCATTTTTCCCCATTAAAGAAGCCAGAGCCCCTTGGAGAAATGGACAGTTCTTGGGCTACAGTAGAAAGTGCACAAGATGAGCAGAAGCACTTTGTAGTTCCAGAAAGTGAGGAAGTGTTAAAAACATTCCCAGACTGTGATGGCAAGGCATCAAATGGAAACAGGGTTCTACTGAACAGGCTACTGATGGCTAAAGCTGCGACACTCTGAACACTAAAACTTTTTAAAATGTTGTAAATAATCTGGTGTACTTAATAATAACTATTATTCATATAAATAATATATAAACACAGCTGAGTCAAACATCAAGTGAGGGATAATAGATAATTCTCCTATATGCCACAACTGAGTCTGAAAAAGTTAGTCCAAGGGGAGATGAAACTTAATTCCATACTCTGTAAATGTGGGCTGCATGGGGAGGCTTTTTCTAAGCAGCAAAAGAGAAAAACACGAGTCCGTTTGTAATGGAAAAACTTGTCACCCATTTACTAAAACTAGCATCGACTTTACCATGTTAATAAATATGTACCCTCGACATGTTATGATGGCAATGGCACTTTACTTCCATAGTATTCCTCCCAAAGAATATATATGTAATCCAGCATAATCTTTGGGGGAAACATCAGACAAAGTCCAATTGAGGAACACTACAAAATGCCTCTTCAATACCCTCAGATTTTTCAGGGCTCATTAAAAGTAAGGCACAACAAGAAACTGTCAGTCAAGTGGATCCTACAAAGTGAATGTAATATGCTGTCGTCCTGGGTGGGACCTTTACATAGCAAAGGCACACTAGAGAATGGCCATTGGACTTGGGATGAGCATCAAGTTTACTTACTGCAGCACTACAGGCTCATTCCTTGTTAAAAAAAAAATGTACTATTTGGTCATGGGAAATGGGCTGTGAAGGGTAGGACAGCTTTCTGTACTATCTTCATTATTCCTTTTGTAAATATAAAATATATTAAAATGACATTTTTCCTCAAAAGCAACTCTCTTTAAAAAAGAGAGACGGTAACAGCGGCAGTAACACATGGGAGGTGGGTGGCAGCTGCTAGCTTTCACAAAGCCATACCTAGTCTTTTCTCCCTAAGTACAAGGCCCTCCTCCCTTTTAGCTCTGATTCTGGAGAACACAGCCACCCCGATAGAGAGTACAATTCTTGCTTCCCTTGTAAGTGGTGTTGCCAACGTTGTTATGTACAAGTGGTATGTACACTTGTAGGCAGTGCCCTTAGGGGTTATTAGGAAGCACCATCTGTGGTCAGAAGCCATGGACCACAAGAACGCAGCCAACTCCTAAGGAAAACAGCACGAAGATTGCCTGTGCCCCTAACAATTCTCCTGCCCACACAAGCTCAGACTTGGACACATGAAATCAACTTCTATCTCTTTTAACTCATTTAAACCTGGGTGCACTGGCATTGTTGTCATGTAACCCAGGCTACCAGAGACAGGGCATCTTGGACCTGTGAAGAATCACTTTCATAGACTCCTTAATGAGAATTGTAAATCCTACCAGTCTCAGAAACCTTTTGACCATTTAACCTTATTTGTAGATTAACTACTATAGATTAAACTACTGTGATTATTTAAAAAAAAAAAATAACAAAAAAACCTCCAAATAGTGACGAGTTCTGAAGCTACCGAAGCTACTGAGCTCACACTCATCTTCTGGCTAAAGCTCCTCTTATTGATAGGACATTTGTTATTTTCTGTAAACTGAAGAATGGCATTTGAGTAAACCCTCCCTTTCTAACATAGATCTCACATGCTGTCTGGATTCTGCAGCACCTTAACGCTTCTTTTGAGCTTTCCCTGAGGGGAGCCCAGCTCCCTGGGCTCTTCAGTGCAAACAGCACTCTAGGCTTCCCTCTGATGGTCAGCCCCCTCTTCCTCGACTTCACTTCTCCATGTGTTAGACGCAGACACTCTTCCTGAAAGCTACATCTGCTTTGCTCTTTTCTGTTTCTAGTGTACTCTCTCAACAAAACCACAAACCTCAAGGGACCCAATGTTGTTTTTTTTTTTTTTTTCCTTTTCTGTGCTTACTACTAAGTCTTTCTGGACAAAGACACATGACATGGAAGACTGGTATCTTGTAAGTATCTATTCCTCAAAGTTAAATGGGCTGCCATTTAATGCTGTCCAACTATACTGCAATTCTTTAGTCAACTCTCTCCTAATTTTCCATGACCATTTCAAAAACCTTCTATCTTCCCCCAAACTCCTATGTGTGGGAGCCAGCTTTCAAGATAGTCCCTCATGCCCCTACCTTGTGTTATATAGGACTTATATAGCCTGTGCGATCCCTACTTACACTGTACCATGGTTGGTCTGTATGAGCAGCAGAATACTGCAGAAGTGATCATGAGATTCACCTCCAACATTACTCTATAAAAGGCGCCTTGGCTTCCTTCCATTCTTGTAGTCTTTTGGCTCACTCACTCTGGGGAATCCAAGCCAAAACTTCTCCTGTGGATAGATCCTGCAGAAAGATGATCCTTTCTACGGACAGTCATGTGGCCAGGCCTAGGTAAGTCCTCAGCAGCATGCCAGAAAACCATGTCAGTACATGTCCTGTGAGGCTGTGGAGCTGGAGTCGCCCAGCTAAGATAGCCCAGGGTTCTTAACCCCCATATACCATGTAAGGTAAACAGTAAGTTTCTAGATCATTTCTTACACAACAAATAACTTGTATACCTTGCTATTCTATTCTCAGCAGGTAATATCACTTTCTACTTTATGAAAATAGAAGCCATCAGCTTGGAATTCCACTTTCTCTCCATACCTCATTCACCAATTGGAGAAGCTGCCATGATCAGAGTCCAGTTCCTCTCTACTTCAGAAGCTGCCTGAACCCATCTTGTCATGAGGTTGTCTTTCATGTTCTCAGAGTCTTCCTTTCAAGTTGGTTTTACTTTTTATTTTATTACATTTATTTATCCATGCCACAACACAAGTGTGGAGGTGAGAAGCCAATGTGCAGTTCTCAACTTCCCCCACACAGGTCCCGAGGAATAAACTAAGATCATCAGCCATACTAACGATCATCTCTACTCTCAGAGCTACTTTGCTGGCCCCTCAAGTTAGCTTTAAAGGTAAAAATGCTCATTCACATGACACAGAGAAAAATGTGGGAAGAACAGGTCTTATTCAACCTCCCCGCTCCCCATCTTTAACCGCCCTGTGGCACAGACTCTTAACTCTTCCCATACTCAAGCTCGATCTCCTTTAGTAACAGGAGAGGGTTTGTTCCTTCCGTTGTGCAGAGATGGAAGTCAGAGCTTTCCCTGAGGGGAGCAGCTTGCCCTAAGTTGCTCCACTGCTCCATTTTCAAATTTGATTTTGTGACAGGGCCAGTGGTGACAGCTTCCCACCTTCACAGGGATTACAGTTACATGGCACACGGCTGGCCAAGGACAATATTTTTACCTTTGAGGTTGGCAAAGTAGTAGGAGTCATTCCAATCTGCCAACATTTTTGTGCAATAAATTTCAAATGGAAATAGAGCAGAAAAAAGATGAGAATGGAATTGGGAAGAACAGTTCACATACTTACTTACTTCTCAAAAAAACTTCACGCGTTTCAATATTTTATCAACCACATGCGTAAAATCACATGAAGATCACCAAACAGACACATGATAAAGGATACGAATGCGCCTACAACAAATGTTGGGTTAAAGACATGATTCTGGAAGGTGAACAGTGTCAGCCCCATGTAGGAAAAGATGAAATTCTCCGCTAAAAAATTGAGAAGCTCAAACAACTGAAATGAAATTGAAAAGGCTCCAGTAAGTAAGCATCATACTGTGGCAACCTGAGTAACAGACATTTCATAGATGGACAGCTCATAGATACGTCTAGAAGCATGTGGCTCTAGGGGGAGGACTTGTAGACGTGGCATTTCTAAACCCACAGAAAGAGCCAGAAACATAATGGCCTCACGTTCGCCCATCAGCACCCTTCTCACAGTTCCTTTCTCTTTACCTGCTCCTCCAAACCCAGTGTTGCTTTCATTACTTTCTAGACGTGATTTGAAACCTAAATGGTAAACCCTTCATGCCCACTTCTCATCCCAAACCAGAGAGTCGCTTTTAAAATGAGTTTCAAGATTATGTCCTCTATAAGCTAGAGAACACAGTTTAACTTCTTTTGCCTTGGCAGAGGTCACCTTTACTTTCTCACTGATGCTCCTAACACAGGGCTTCTCTGTGACAGAATGTACTCAGCACCCTCCCAATGCCTGCCAAAGCCCATTTATTCACTTCACCATTACTTTAGCAACTGTACAGGAACTTTCTAATAAAGTAAAAGCCCTTCATAAACTCTGTCCCAGGGCTCATCTGCCCCACCACAACAGGAAAGAGATAAAAGAATGTGAGTTCAGGAGTTGAATGCCTAGGCTTAAACCACACCTTCCCTACTTGCTGGCTCTATGGCTTTGAGCAAGTTAGTTCATGCTTTAGTTTTTGTTGTTGTTTGGAGGAAAGTCTTAGAACAGTCTTAGGGTGGTCATGAACTCCAGACTGTCCTGCTCCTAATTCCTAAGTCCATGCGCTTGTCTATCTATGTGTTGTGGATATAAATGTAGGCACATGTGTCACAGCATACATGTGAAGGTCAGCGTTCAATCTTAAGTGTTAGTCCTTGGCTTCCAACTTGTCTGAGACACAGCGGGCTTACTGCCAAAAAGAAGAACAAACACTAAAATAAGTATAGATTTTCTACGAATGACTTAATATATCTTTATTCCTATTTTCTTGTTTAATGGCAATAAGTATGGTTTTCTCTCCCTGTTACTATGGGCCTTATCACAGTACTAAGCATACTGTAATATTTTAATCTCATGAGTCAGGACAACACTGAAACAGGAAGAAATTCTTTAACTTCTTCCTGATCACATAGCCACAAAATAGTAGAACCAGTGTTCAGAGCTTTTGCGGATCTAGAGTCTCACCTCAACTCTGAACAAAGAGGCTGCCCAAACCCCATGGGTGCCAGAGAGTAAATAGTTGAGGCGTTACACGCACAAGGTCTATGCTATAAGCTATTATGGCCAGTTTA
>NC_045030.1:60331011-60337871 GCF_008632895.1 Mastomys coucha | reverse complement strand
TAGCTTGCTCTTTTTATGCCCTACCTTGCTAACTAAAACGAGACAAACCCCCTGGCTATTTTTCTTTTGTACATTCAGTGTACTAAATTATTTGGCAAAAGAGATTTGTAACCTCCGTGCAAGTGCTCTAGAAAGGGACCCTAACTTCCTCTGAAGTGCTCGGGAAAGTCTACTAACCTCGCAGCTCCAGGACAGAGTTGGGGGTGGGAGGAGGGGGAAAGGAGGGAGTGGAAAAGAGAGGGGGGAGGGGGAAGAAGGATAGAGAGAAAAAGAGAGTGATTTTGCTTTAGAATTGATCCTTTCTAGGCTCAACTTACCTTTTAGCCTTCTGCAAAACCGGAAGTTCCTAGTTCTCACTGCAGCCCCCAGGTGCATACATGTTCCTACTGCATCCATTACATTTTGTTTGTGAACTTGTTTTCTATATCTCTTAAGACTGGAAAATTAATATATGTCTAGTGCCTAATTGCTTCAGAATTCTGTTCAGGTAGCCTGCTCATGCAGTGCCCAGTCAATGACAGTCCTGAGGCTCCTGGGAGCAACAGCATTGCAGGGCCTGAATGAAGACTTCAGGAAGCTTAGTGCATCTGCATAGCTCAGCAGAGCTCAATGAGAAATTAACCTTTTCTATACTGCACACGAAAACCCTGATCAAGGCAGAGTGGGCCCTCAAATTGGTGCTCCTGGTGGTGGCTACTGGGTTAAGGAGACACTATGAGAAGACGTTATGTAGTAACTGGCTAGTTACTACAAGTCCAATAGTACCAGCAGCTGGTTCCTCTAACTGCTACCCTAGAAGCTGCTACCTGCCCCCGTCAGTCCCACTCATTTCCAGAATCAAAGGAAGAGAAGATATCATCTTGAAATGATCACTGAGATTTAAGTTGAAAAAAAAAAAAACCTTTTGTTTTGCTAAGAGGGGGAAATTTTATTCGTTGATTGTAAAGTTTCTCTTACCTGCTTCGTTCTATGCTGAGATTCTGTAGACAAATTATTGTATGTGTAATGTGCTTGTGTGATACCACAAAACAATACTGCAACCACACCTGCAAAAGACAGCAGAGTACAATCACAGAAAGGGAGGGCTCCCAAACTCTAGCCTAAGCGTCTTCTTTTACAGAATACACTCCATTTGTAGTGTTGACATTCTCATTTACTTTGATTTATTTTGTTGGGAGGAACCAGTTGTTTCCAGTGAAAGTCGTTTTCTCATCTGAACCTCCAACCCGACTCCCAACCTCAACAAGTATGTTCAAACTCTAAAGAAGTTGGTTCACTTGGAAAAGTGGCTCTCTGAGTGATTTCTCATAGGGACTTAAAATGCAAAATAAGTCACCTACCTGTGAAACCCCATGCTTCAGCCAAAAGGAAGGTGCTCCAGGACATCAGGAAGAAAAGACCTGTCTCCAACAGCTGGAATTCCCGCAGCTTTGTGAACTTTGTCACGTAACACTGTTAAGCTTGGTAACAAGATCGCATAATAATACACAACTGTGACGAGAAAAATAAGTCAAGCCAAGGGAGTCATTAAAGTTACCGAAGGGCTCTTCAGCCTCTCTAACATAAAAGACACAAAATTAAGAGGCACCAATGATAAGAAATTCTTGGAACAAAATCTTATGGAGCTGCCCTCCTATCAGGAGAAAATCTAAAAAATCAGATGCTCCTATTGATTTATGGATATGACAGGAGCACCAGACGGAGATACACTGTGACAAAACTCTATTACCTTGTGTCTCAAAGCAAGACACTCTCCATGATTACAATTTGCATTCATAAAAACATGTAACTTCCACGGAGTTTCACATTAATTTGATCTTCTAGCTCATCTGCAATACAAAGCATCCATTCCATGATGAAGAAACTGAGGCACTTCACTCCCTTATGCTAATCTAAAAGAGCATACATAGGTAACAGTGCCAAGTTATAATAAATCTAGGGCTAGATCTAGAGTCAATTCATGAACTAGCACAGTAACAATAAAGGAGATCTACTTCCTAGCCCTGGGGCTCTTGTACCAGAGAAGAGATACAGCCTGAACCAGTTCCCATCAAAACCCCTTTAATGTCCTTTATGCCTCAGTTCACCTATTACAAAGTTTACTTATTAAAAATGTCGTGTCTTCCAGCATAAAACCAGAGGGTAGCAAACCAAGAAGATTCAAAAAGAATCACACATGTTTTGCATGAAAGTGTCTTAAAAGATTTCTAGCTGGATGAAGCTAGAGAGATGGCTCAGTGGTTATGGGCACACGATGTTCTTCCAAAGGACCTCAGCTGGGTTATAAGGGTGGCTTATAACCACCTGGAACTCTAGCCCTAGGGCATTCAATGTCCTCTGCTTGCTTCTGTGGACACCTGCATAAATGCGCCAGATACTCATACATATATACATATAAATAAAAATTTTAAAAATGAATTTAAAAAAATGTTTTTCAGCTAGAAACTTTGGAGCTCATCCAGGCCTACTCAACTTTCCCAACCTCCTACTCTCTGACACTGAGACCCAGAGTTCCAACGTCAAAAGCACTACCATCTTTGTGTCTGCAAGGCAGGGGCCATGTTTGTTTCATCTTTGAACCCCAGAGCATGGCATCTGGTGTACAGTAGGCAATCAGCAAATGTTTCCCAAATGAGCTTTAAGAATCCATTGTCCTGTATTTCTTGTGACTAGCTAACGACAGCATCAGGGCTAAAACCCAGGTCATTTGGGCTCCCAGCTCAGGGCTCTGATGGACAAAATTTGCAATTGAGAGACAGGATAAACACATATATGTTCTGGCCAGGAACCACGTATTATCTGTTTGACAGTGATGACCAATAGCACAAAAGACCCAGAGACTTTGGAGGTCCTATTTACTTCACACCAATGTAATCTATAGCTTAAACATTCATCCTCAAAGAGAAGTATGTCTAGTCAAAGACTCCTGTATTAACACTTGGGGGCAGTTTAGCATTGTGGTGCACGACAGCAACTCTAGCTAAGGCAGGAAAGTCAAGAATTTGAGGGCAGCTTTGGCTACCAAATAAGGGTTCAATCTCAAACAAGGGAATAGGGGCTAGAGAAACAGCTTACTGGTTAACAACACTGACTGCCCTGATAGAGGGCCTGGGTTCAGATCCCAGCACCTCCACCCTCACTGGCTCACAACCAATTCCAAGAGATCCAACGTCCTCTTTTGGCCTCTGCAGGCACCTGTGCATAGTGTACAGACATATACAAACCAGACAGTCATAAACATAAAATGAATTAAAAACAAAAAGAGGGGATAAGGGCTGCAAATGCAGCCCTGTTGGCAGAAGGCTGTCCAGGCATGCACGAAGCCCTGGCCGTGAGCTCGAGCACTGCAGAAACTGAGTATGGTGGTGCCTATATTCCTAGCACTTGGGAAAAAGAAACAGGGGGATCAAAACTCCCCAGGCACCCTCAGCTCCATAGCGAATCCAAGATCAGCTTGAAATACATGTTTTAACTCACTGAGCCCACACAAAACAATGAATTCATTTAGTGACATATTAACCAAGACTTTTGCTTCACTTTTCAGAACAACTTCTTGGTTAAAAGGTTAATAACTATAAAAACGATTCCAGTCATGGGAGGAGGACAAAGCATGCCTCATTAAACTACCTCGATAGGTTAAGAAGGAGAAATAAATGTAACAAAAGGATATTAAAGCTGTCACGACGCCTGTTGCAGCACCCATTGCAAACGATCCACTGAAGATCCCAAGGAAGATTCCAATAGATTTGAACATGGCTGTGACGTCAAAGGTGTGGCTGTTGTCTCCAGCTGGCTGGTATGCCACTATTGAGCTGCAAAAGGACAGGTGATTCTCAACCACATTGGATTTGGTTCCTCTTGGGGGAAAATGAAGTATCTTTCCAACTTTTGAAATGACAGAATTGTTACATGCCTAACATGTATTTACCCATTAAAACAGACTTCTTTAGGCAAATGGGGCTGAAAAGGCCTTCCAAGGAATTAGGATCCACTCTGGAATATTTTGAGCATACCCAGGTGGGACCCCACAGCCTACACCTCAGAAAGAGTTACTCGGTACCAAACCAAGCCAGACAATTCAAAGGGACCTTCTCTGTCTTGAACTCAGAGTCCAAACCTGGTCTCAAACAGCATCTTTTATAGCAGTCATTTCAGGAGGCGGCAATGACCGAGAAAAGTCGTCTTGCCAGCAGCTCTCCGCCGACAGTGCTCACTGTTCCCGAATCAGTCCTCATGCCTATATTTCTATGGTTCCTTAATGTACCAGCTTCATGGCAAGTACAGATTCAATGACATATACAAGCCATGTTAAAGAAAAGGAAGGAAAACACATTCCTAAGAAATAATGAGTTCACAGATTAAATTAACATGGGAGATATGAAAACAACTTGTTATATGTTAATCTGTCAAAAATTTAAGAAAGCACAGTATGATGTCCTATCTAGTATCTATTTTATTAAAGTACAACATCAATTTCTAGTAACAGCATTAAGAAATTTCTGAACTCAATCTGAATTGAAATCTTTATATATATATATATATATATATATATATATATATATATATTTGTTGTTTCAATGCTCAGAGTAATCAGATCACTTTGGAACTAAAAGAGTATGCATTGCTTTGACAAACATGAAATGGCCTTTAATAAGCATGGTAAGTCCCCCCATTGTATGTGTGATATGACTGTGCTATGTAATGTTAAAACATATCCTGCCAGGAGTAAGACATACTTCTTCTCTACAGCAACGTTTATCCTCTTTCATAATATTTACAAAATATTGAATGAAACAAAATATGGATGCTTTGCCTTCTGAGATTGCTCTCTTTGGATTAGTCTAAATTCCAGTTTCTCATTAATCATTATTTGATTCTTTAATCACAAAAATGAAGAATACATGGAAAACGTGATGATGGGCTTGTATTTTCTATTTTAGGCAAATGCTGGCCTCTGGCTTGAAATCTTAACTAATTTTTTCCATATCAGGAAACATTTCATCTTGAGGCATAAATATTTACATGAACACTTTTCAAATAATTCTGTATTTATCATCTCATTTTGTTACATGCATGTTGCTTTGAATTCTTTGAGTCATGGTTCCGTAAGTAGGCTAGGATGGTTTTGAACTCACTGCGTAGCTAAAGATGACCTTAAATACTGATCATTCTACCTCTACCAGCCAAGTGCTGGGAATATAGGTGTGTACCACAACGCCTGGTTTTAGTGCAGAACTAGGGATTGAAGCCAGAGCTTCATGCGAAGCTAAGCCAGCAGCCTAACAAGTATGCTATAGCCCTAGCTCCTAGTTTCTAACTCTGCTTCTTCAATGAAAAATGTAACAAAATTACAAAAACAAGGTATTCAATTATTGAAAACAACATTAGCAGCATAATTTATTTAAACATTTGCCCATTGCTAAAACTTAAACGTTGCTTTTAGGGATAAAGTTCTTCCCTAGAATACAAAAAAGATGTGAAAAGGGTCCTGTGTTTTGATTCTTCACCATACCACAAAAATAAAACCAAAACCAAAAACTGTTCCTAATCTTTGCTTCTATGGTAGAGGAGAAGAAGCCCTTTGTGACTTTTATATATTTTGGACTATGCCCTTGTGTCCCATTTATAGAAACAGAGTATTGCTGTATCTACCACTCAGTGGCTTCCAAAACAGCCTCCAATTCTGGAAAGAATTATGACAATAGCTCTCCGTTTTTAAAAAGTTATAGCCACTGGCCTAGAAATTCCACTTTAAAAACATATCCTTGGAGTCAAGGAGCCAGATCAGTGGAGAAAGGTACTGGCTGGCAAGCCTGATGACCTGAGTTCAATTCCTGGACCCATGTGGTAGAAGGAGAGAACTGGCTCCCAACACGCACAAATAAGTTCCAAGACAAATTTTATGCATTTTAAAGAGTTGCCTTAATCTCTTTAATTGCCAAACAATTCTCTCATAAAGACATTCCATCCCCACATAGGATACAAAATTGCCTTACAGAATATAAACAGCAATTATCAAGCTAAGGGAATGTAATTCAAGCAGAGTAAACTTAACACCCTTTGAAACACATCAGAGGTGAATACAAGACGACTGTCAACGCCTACTCGTCCCTCCATCTAGTAACTCCCCATGGACAAGCAACACAACTGCTTTTTCCCTCCCACTTTGGGGAAGGAACTCACTTGTTAGCTCCATCGAGACACATCTATAACTAACAGCTCCCTGTTACAATGATATCCTCTAGATATAGTGCTTTTCCGTGAAAGCTGCAGCATGAGTTACCCTAAGTCCTATTCAAAAAGGTACCAGATATGTCTCATCCTTAGAGAGTTTGAAGTCATTTAAAACCCAATTTGAGAAAGGCTGTAATAGAAATGTGGCCCTTTGTGAAAACCTCCATTAAAAAGCCTTTTCTTTTAAACACATTGCTTCATCACTAAAGCTCAAATACTTTCAATATATTGTTTTTCTTAACACTACTCATATGCTAAGGTTACAGGCAATGGGTTATTTTATTGATGAAAAATGTAAGGCATAGTGAACAGTTTACATAGTGAACATAAACAACAGTGTAAGGTAGGACCAGAACAGAACAAATTTTTTTTCTTTTGACTCTTAACCCATTAGAGCATCAAGAAAGGAATGCTTGGGCTGTCTTCAGACACACCCGAAGAGGGCGTCAGGTCTCGTTACAGATGGGGTGAGCCTCCATGTGGTTGCTGGGATTTGAACTCAGGACCTCTGGAAGAGCAGTCAGTGCTGAGTCATCTCTCCAGCCCCAGGTTTTTGTTTCTTAATTTAAGGTTTATATTACTTATAAAAAATTTCTGGCCGGGCGGTGGTGGTGCACACCTTTAAT
>NC_045030.1:60323103-60330506 GCF_008632895.1 Mastomys coucha | reverse complement strand
AAACAAAAAAAAAAACAAAAAAACAAAAAACAAAACAAAAAAAAATTTCTGGCAATAAACATGGCAGGGAAGGCAGCAACCCTTCTCCATAGCCCTTTAACCCAGTGCCATCCACCTCATAGAAGGGGTTAGCGTTATATCTCCAAAAGAGTAATGTCTCAGTGTCTAGTATGGCAACAGTAGTAGTCAGGCTGTACAAAGCAGAGTCTGTGACTCACAACTCTTGTATAGCTGACAAAGTAGAAGTTAAGGAGAGAAATTAAATAATGAGAAAATGTGAAGGGCTTTTTCTTCCTACTCACAACAAGTTCTAGTACAAGATGAAGGCGGAGGCCCGCATAACTGCATATGTTCTTAGTTAAAGTGAGTGAGTTCCTCTGGGATGCAGAAGCTCTTCCACCCGCAAATGCCTTGTAATAATACGTACAGCAATTTCTATTATTACATAAAATGCATTACTCATTCAACAATTATCCTCAAAGTATATTCAACACATCTAAGATAAAAATGTTTCTCAGATGATTATGGTAAATAAGAGAAATATGAATTCAACTTTAATATGTTTTCTCAAAAAGCTGGGCAGGTAATGTACTGGGGGGCTCTAAGGAAAGAGATACTCTTATATTATGGTGGCTGAAGTATAAAGCGATACAATCCTTTGACTGGCAATTTGCCAATAATAAACAAAACTAAAATTTGCACTTATCTTTTAAGCCAACCACAAATCTCAGTCACTCCACATACCTATGCCTGTGCAAAATGAAGACAGCTCTACATCAAATATTGCAACTTCCTTTCCGATAACAAAGGACTGAAAGTTCTTTAAATAGCCACCAGCAAGAGACTGAGAGAACAAAGAAGTAAAGTGGGAGTCCTGCAAAGCTGCGGTACCTAAGACTGCCTTTGATATGAAAACACAGCCGGAATGTACCCATGATCTCATACACAATACAGTAAGGTACTTTCCATCTAAGAATTGAGTAGCTGGGAATGGAGCTCAGTGCTAGGGCACTTGCCTAGCATGCACAACGCTGTAATAGGTTTACTCTGAAAAACTACCAAACATTAAAAACAAAAACAGAAATGAGGGCCAAAAAATATATATTTATGTCTGTGGTTAGATTTTAAGAAATACAAAGATAAAAAAGTAACTTTTTACTAAACAGCTCTAAGGAGCTAGGAATCAAGTACTAGGATAAGAACAGAATTTCTACACAAACCTTTTTGTGTAATTTTGAATTCAAAACTTAAGACTAAATAAAAATATATTCATGTTATAATGTTAAATAGATTATAAAATTAAAGACATTAAAATGACTATTATATAAATATATCACAAACAGAAACACATAGAAGGATCTCTCCTGGACATTTTACAGGAACTATTTTTATATGACAGGAATATAATTTTTCTTTCATTTTCCAATTTATCCATCAATTATATGCTCCTGTCAGGCAGGGGAAAAGACTCATTTTTTGAAATATTTCTATCCATAATGTACTTTATTCACCAACTGACTTCAGGACCTAGTGCCCTTGCATGGAGTGTTCAGTATAGAATGGGATACACACTCACGAGGACAGCACTATGGCAACCGCGTCATTGCAGGACCTAGTGCCCTTGCATGGAGTGTTCAGTATAGAATGAGATGCATACTCACGAGGACAGCACTATGGCAACCGCGTCATTGAGAACACTCTCCCCGAAGAGAAGAGCGTAGAGTTCAACATCAACTTGAAGCTCATGGAAGATGGCAAGGACAGTCACTAACAGAGAGAGTCAGAGAAATACTTAGATACCACAGACACAGCATGTGTCCTCAACAGCTGCTAGACGTTATTTAAGCAATCATTTCGTCCTTTCTAACACCATCTTACTGAATTAAGGTTTTAGTTTTTTTCTGACAGTATTTGCTCCTGTTTGGCTACGTGTTACAACACCTTTCTAAAAAAAAAAAACAGCTGAAAATAACCTTGAAAGCCTGAGTTGGCCTACAATCTTCATGCAAATTTGAGAAATCTGGTTTTGCATATTTATTTTCTATAAAGAGTATATTCAGAATTTCTTGTAGTCTAACTGGCAATTAATCTTTAATAAGGAAGAAAATATGAAAAGTATCCCTTTCTGTAAGAAGCCCTTGTCCCTTGGAGCTTTACAACTCCCTTCTAGTTAACTTGCAAACTGGATGCATACCAAGTTCAGTAAAGACCTTAGGAAATGAAAACACAACTTCAGTTTTTGGTTGGCACAATGTTTATGACCAGAATAACAGCTGCTGTATTTAACTGACCACGAAGCCAACCATCAGGGTAAGAAGGACAGAAAGCACAACACACCCTTCCTTTGGGGAAGAAATTATATTAGAATTCTTAGAAAATCAGATAAGATTGTTAAGTTAGATTATAGCTTTCATTGCTGGGTCACACATTGCTCACCCATTAAATAAGCTCAAACATATGAAAATGAATATAGACAGAAACAAGGGAGCATTTTCAAATAGGAAACACAAAAAGGAAAGTTCTATTTTAAAAGGTATAATTTTTATTGAAAAACAGTGGAGTACACTTATATCAAGATACAAATATGTTCTATGTCTACATATACATACATAGAACTGGGGGCCAGACAACGAGCTCAGTGGTAACTGCACTGGCTTTTCTTGCAGGGAACCATGAGTCAGTTCTGAGGACTTTCACGGAGGCTCAAAATAGACTCTAACTCTAGTTCCAGGAGACCTAGAACCCTCTTTCGGGCCTCCTCAGACACCCAGGCATACATGTGGTACACAGACATACATGCAGGCAAAACATATAAAATAAAGGAAAATTTTATAAATCCTTTAAAGAAAAGTATTTAGGGGAGCTTTTATCTTATGTGTGTGGTGTTTTGTTTGCATGTATTTCTGTGTACCATGTGAATGCCTGGCACAGTTAGAAGGCAGAAGAGGGTGTAGGATCCTCTGGAACTGGATAGTTGTGAGCCACCACATACATGCTGGGAACTGAGCCTGGTTCTCTGGAAAAGCAGCTAGTGCTCTTAACTGCTGAGCCATCTCTCCAGCCCCAAGAAAAAGATTTGCTAAAGCTTACCAAGAGAAAGTAAAAGGGAAAGTGAAAAATACTATCATGTTTTGAATAGAGAACCCATGGCTCAAACTTCTAGAAAGACAATGCAAATGAATAGAACTAGAGAAAGTGGGAGCATAATCTAGAAAAGAAATCTGTCCAATTTTATATAGACAAAAGATTATTGCTTGAGGTAGTTTGGCAATACTCCAACCAAAACAAAACCAGGAAGTTGAAGTAATGTTGCCAGTTTGATCTTTAGATGTCTCATAGGCCTGCTGCTACTGAAAGACAAGGACACCTAAGACCATGGGCTTCTTGAAAGTAGGGGAGCAGCCTCTGTAAAGTCTCTAACGAAGCAATATGGTTTCTAAGCTCACTCCTCTAATTCAGTCCTCCGGAGACTAGAGCAGGGGGATTAGCTCTTGTTGGAGGCCAACTTGGGCTCCATAGTGATTACCAACCCACCTTGAACTACATAGGAAAATCAAACCCCAATGTTAAACTGAGCCACGCCTGAGGGGTACAAACTTGTAGTGACAAATACGTCAGAGGCTGAAGTAGGACGGTCCCATCTTCAAGGATACAGAGTGAGCTGAAGGCCAACCTTGGGGTCTCAGCAAGGACCTTAATCAAAACTCAAAAATATGGGAGCTGGGAGACAGCTAAGCTCATAAAGTGCTGGCCATGCAAATATGAAGACCCCAGTTTAAATCTGCAGCACCCCCTGGTAAAGGCAGATGAGAGGCATGCCTGCTAGCTCAGTGGTAAGGAGGAAGAGGCAGTTAATCCTGGAGCTCACTGTCCACCCAGTCTACACACTGGTGAGCTCCAGGCTCAGTAAAAGATCCTGTCTCAAAAAATGAAGGTAGTAAGGGGTGGAAGAAGAGACACAAACACATGTACACACATACACATATGCTCACAGGAACACATGCACCATGAATATACCCAATACCACATTAATTAATTAATTAATTAATTAGCATCAAAAGGACTCAAGCATGAAGTGCTTGCCTAGTGTGCATGAGTCCATTCATTCTATATATCCTCAGGACTACAAAAAAAATAAAAATTACACTATACAAATGTCTGAGACAGTGCTCTGGAAACTCTTTTGTCTTTTAAATTATTCATTTTGAAACAATCCCACTAGGTAGCACAGGCTGGCCACAAGCTCTCTAAATGTCTGCCTCCACTTTCAAGTACTGAGATTACAGGCATGTACCACTGTGCCTAGCTAGCTCGGAGTAATCTTTTAGAATTCTCTCTCATAGCATACGGAACACATTCTTTCTCCTGGCTATCATTCCCTGTGTTATCAAAGTTAAGGAAGGAATTCAAAGATAACCTTAGGACATCGACTTCAAGTGTGCTCTGTGACAATTAAAGAAGATGATTAACTTCGAAGGGCAAAGGGCGAACTAGTACAAACCTCTATCAAATCCTAACTAATAATGAAAGAAGACTTTGATTCCTCAGGTTCTCCATCTTTAGGGGATAGAGACAGAGGTTAGCGGCAGAGCACTTGCCTACCATGAGCAAAGCTCCCAACAGCCAACAAGGCAAAGCAAAGGCCTTCAGTTGGTTCCTCTGCTGGCCTTTCTTCCCAGCTACTTTTATGACTACATGCTAACTGTATAAGCTAATAGGTTTTACTATGATGTTTTCATCCATCTATATAATGTACATTGACCCCATTCGGCCCATCACCATTCCTGGTCCCCCCAATCAGCTGGTGCCCTCTCACTTTCCAAATACTTTCCCTTCTACTTCAGTGTTTTGTTTTCTTTTGTTAATTTTGGTTTCGCATGTAAAAGGAAACATGTGCGATTTGTCCGTCTAGTTTGGCTTACTTCAGTTAACAGGATTTCCAATTTATACTCATACTTCTGGAAATGACATAACTCCATTCTTTATGAATAACAAAACTTCATGATATATATGTATGCACATATATAGCATACTTTATTATTTATTTGTAGATGACCACCCATGGTAATTCTATAGTATGCTACTTTGAACAGTACTATGATAAACATGGGAGTGCAGGTATTTTTTGCTATGCTGATTCATATTCCTTATGTCTAAAGAGAGATATATCTGGATCATACAATAGTTCTAGTTTTCAAGGTTTCTTTTTAAGGAACCTGTTTACTGATTTCCGTGGTGGCCGAACTAATTCACAGTGTACAAGAGTCTTTTTGCTTGATGCAGTGTCTCACTCTGTAGCCCACACTACCCTCATACTCACAGCACTTCGCCTGCTTCAGCTTCTCAAATGGTAGAATTACAGGCATAAGCTACTGCATCCAGCAAAAGTTTGTCCCTGCCTACTCCACAGCTTCACTAGCATATGCTTCTGTGTGTTTCCTTGAGGACAGATAGACATTGTGACCCAGGTAAGATGGAATCTCAGTATAGTCATGATTTTCATTTCTCCAATCACTGAAAGTGTTTAACATTTTAAAAAAAGTTTATCGGTCATTTGTACATTTTTGAGGAGTATCTAATCAGTTCATCAAACAACATAAAGATTGGATTACTTATTCCTTTAGTGTTGAGCTCACTGAAATCTTTACTTATTCTGGATGTTTACTCTGACCATTTCATTCTAAATTTTCTACAAATTCCTCATTTAAATATAGCTTTTAGCTCATCAATACACATCCAAAATTTTAAATTTTATTTAGCAATCCAATTCATTCACTCATACAAACTATTAGAGATTTGACACTGAAAGAACAAAGAAGCAAGCTTTGTCAATAAAAGAGTTTCATAATCATAAGGCCAATTTTATAAAAAGGAATTCTTTAATATACTGAAGACTGCTAAAATCTCTAAAGCACACACCTATCAGCATTGCTGCTGTATAGCACCCATTTTAAACTGACTTTTCTCAATTAGGCATGATGGCTCATGCTAACAATCATAGCATAAACAATACTGAGGTGAGAGACGTCTGTCGTCTGTCGTGAGTTAGAGGCCAGCCTAGATGACAGTTAAGCCATGTCTCAAAAAACAAAAACAGCAGAGTGCATGCCAAGGATGCACATGGGCCCGTGTTCAATCCCCAGCCACAGTGGCACACTCCAGTAATCCCAGCACTCAGGAAATGAGGACAAGCTCAAGATCAGAAGTTCAAGGTGATCCTTGGCTACCTAGTGAGTTACAGGCAGTTTGACAGCCTAGGCTACATGAGACCCTATCTCAAAAAAAGAAAAAAAAAAAGAAAAAACCTAAATTATTTTTCTTATTTTTATTAGATATTTTCTTTATTTACGTGTCATATTTCCCAGTTTCCCCTCCAAACAAAAAACAAAAAACAACAACAAAAACAAACCCCTGTTCCCTCCCCCCTCCCCCTGCTCACCACTCCAACCTCTCCCCCTTACTGGCCCTGGCATTCCCTACACTGGGACACAGAATATTTTTCTTAAGATGTAGGTAGCTAAATATAACTAGAAGATTTTTTGGAGAAATGGCTGTCTAGAAATGCAAAAGGAAGTATACAATCAATTTTAAAAGCTATGACCTAACTTTTCTTTTGCTATATCCAATCACTAGGATATAAAGACCAATTTAGAGTTCTCAGGAAAATATTTAATAGCTCTAATCAGAGCAGCATCAATTTCTAAACCAGTTATAGGTAAATGTAATAAAAACATAAAACAAGCAAATATATGCTTAAAGCAAAAGGACTTGAAAATTGTTTACCACCTCCCCACCATAGGGCAGCACAGTGCTAGTGGACAACCTCGCCCTGCTTCTATACCTCAGAGAAATAGCCACACGTGCTTTGACAGGGAACACTGCAACTGAAACAACCTGGCTCCACTCCTAAAGCATACCTGGGTCGGTGGCTGAAACAATGGCACCAAACAGCAAGCAATCTGTAAAGTAGAAATCGCCCGCGAGCTGTCCAGTCACCTTCATCAGGGTTACACAGCCATACATTATGGACCTGTTCAATAAACACATTCCTATATTATAAAAATGCCAACTATTAAAGAAGTTAGAATAAAGGAGGAATAAGAAAAAGAAAAGTGATCCACTATAGTACTCTATGATGAGTCCTGGATTGGATTAATGACTAAATGTAGCTAATACTTTATGTTTAAGGAAAATTCAAACAATTACTATTAAGTACCACAAGAAATCCACATTTGAGAATACAGTAATATAAAAATCAAATGTAAGTCAAGGGCTGTTCTTTTAGAATTATAATCTGAAAGCTAAAAGACATTTCAAGCTTCAAATCTTACCCAATAACGAAACAAGAAATCGCTGTTCCAAGAAAGGCATATGCTAAGATAGACCCAAGGTTCCGGAAGAAA
>NC_045030.1:60318508-60322269 GCF_008632895.1 Mastomys coucha | reverse complement strand
AGAGAGAGAGAGAGAGAGAGGAAAGTAGAGAGGAGTAGGAGGGTAGTAGAATACATCATGTCTGAGAGGAGACAGGGGACACAGAAGAGGGCAATAGAAGAGGGAGGCCAACTAGAGCCAAATATGATGACACAGATGGATGAAAATGAAGAGAGCCCATTATTCTATATTCCAGATAGGGAGTCTGACTCGTGCATGCTTTACATATAACAGTTTTTAAGTAGAGGAGAGCTGGTGTTCTACTTTTCCTCCAGTGACAGGATGACAATGCTGGAATAATCAGTTACTCAGTTTCTATGGAAACTGGGCTAAAATATTACATTAAATTCTTCACAGAACGCAATATTACACACCTATAATCCCTGCATTTTGAGAAGGGTCTGAGGCAGGAGAATTGCTGTGAGCTCAAAGGCAGTCTGAACTACAGGGTAACAGGCAGCTAGGGCCACATATCATGGCTCTGTCTCAAGAAAATAAAGTTTAAAAAAATCTTAAAAAGTAGAGAAAATATAAACATATTTTTGCTTTATCCAAAAGAGGCCCAAATCCAGAAATAGAATTCCAGCTTACACTTATTGTTGATAAATAAAGCCAAGTTGCTACACAAGGAATCTCTGTAAAGCTACATAGCACAATACTGTAGTTAAAAGTCTCTATACAACCCAACATTTCCAGTCCTCACAGCTCCACTCACTGTAAAACCTACTTGCTGTAACAGTGCAGGTGAGCTGCTTCTGTTCTGAAGGCTGCAGAAGAATCTGATATGAACGCAAAGCAGCCTTTACTAGAGCTTTTAAGAAACTGGCCATTTTCCAAAGCTGCTGTACTCTGGTTTTAAAGTATACTTTGAGTTTGTAGGAAGTTTGAAACCAACAGGAACACAACTAAGAGGCTGTGAAAATCAAGTGGTACAAACCAGAAGACAGGAGAGAAGGGGTGTGTGTGGAAACAGATGTGTGAAGTGGCATTACTTCAGGGGAGAAAGTAGAACACCAGGAATCATGAGAGCTAGGCAGACTGTAAGCCAACTTCCCATGGGAAGCATGCTACAGTACCGGAGCCTCTTACGAGGGCCCCAGAAGTTGTGTAAGATTATGAATCAAAGAAAGGTGAAATTATATTTGTCTAGAATACAAGCAAGGCATGAAAGATTCCAGAGAAGTATTGGTGGAATCATATGTAGAACTAAATGGACTCAATGTGCTAAGGTCCCCTAAAGCAATAGGACCATTTGTAAACTGAAGAAATGCGTATGCATTCTTCTGAACTCACATCCTGGACACTGTCCGTTATAAACAACCTTACACACACAGTAAAATAAAAAAGTACAGATCTTAGCCTTAATCATGAAAATAAAATATAATCGGGTGTATCTCCTAACAGCATTACATTTATTAACAGGTTTATTCCATTTTAAATTATTATCATTTTAATTATGAAAAGTTGCAGCTAGGCATGGTGGCAAAGCTGGGAGAGGTAGGTGGTGCACATGTGTAACTCCAAGGAAGCAGAGGCAGGAGGACTGATTGCTACCAATTCCAGGTCAGCCCATAAAGCAAGACGCTGCCTCAAAAATAAAAAGAACCAAAACAAAACAGGTAGTTCTTTTTCGGAAGGTTCACCTAGTTGCTCCTTACACTGCTTTTAAAAAACCCAAACATCCCCCTCAAGTGAAAACTTACCTTCCTAAGCATTTCGTTATCTTGAACATTGTTGAGTTCATGTGAGCTAATCTCTCCTTTCAGCGTATACTCATAAAATTTTCCACTGACGTTGACCAACAAGGTAGTTGGACTTGACTGCACTTCACAGCTCAGAGTCACATTATTCACATCGCTTGGAACATGAATGCCATACCGAAGCACAAGGCCCACCAAAAGACCTGGAAATGAAAGAACCATCAGCTCCTCTCACAGACAGAAACTGCTTAATTGTACCCAACACATATCTCTAGATCAAGAACAGACATTTTCTGATGAAAGTCCTTCGTGGATCAGAACCAATTTTCAGACCAAACTGCTGTTATAGTTTGAAGTATTACTGAATTCCTATGTCTAAGAGTCCACTCTTCATGTCATCTAGTAGGACAGGAGGGAAAACATGCCTTACAGTAACAGTAAAGATCACTATATTTCTAAGTCATCATATTCATAACTGACAAGGAAAGTAACTAAATGAGGAAATACCTTCAAGTCATCAGTACAGATCTTATGCTCTAAGTGGCATCGAGTTGAAAATGGAAATGTGTTCACTGGAAATGTGTTCTTTGTAAGCCTGGCTAATTTGGTGCACACCTAAAATCCTAGCACTCAGGAGGCTGAGGAAAGACTGGGTTCAAGGCCTGCCTGAGCTACACAGTGAGTTCCTGGGCAGCCTGAGCTACATTAGACCCTATTTTCAAACAAGAAGGAAAAAAGGAATGTTTCTCTTTAGTGCTGCTCCTTGGGTTTGAGCCCAAGACCACAAAAGTATACATTTCTAAAAACTCCATCATCAATTAACAAGACAAACATATATGCTCCTTGTATTTATTCCCAAAGCACATACACATAGGTGACCAAATAATATATGTTTAACAAATGGCAAATTAAATATACTATTTATAGATTTACTGAATTCTTCTACTACTGAAAGGTCAGAATTAAAATGTAAAATGCCCACATCAAAATCAATACATGAAAGAAAAGTCCTGATCCCAGCCTATGTAATCAGCACACAGGTTTTGCGCCTACACATATGCAGATTTACCCAATTCTCTGGGTTCTATAAAACTGCACCGATAAACTGCAATGCTTAATGACAGCTTTATTGAGACATAATTCTAATGCTATAAAATGTATCCTTTTGAATTCTATGACTCAGTGGCCTTTAGTATATTCACAAATTGTATATTCACAAAGTGTAACTCAATCACCACTAATTCCAAAGCACTTTCAATGCTCAAAAAAAATTACAATACTCGCTGCTCCCTTATACACAAACTCTAGCTTTTTGGTCCTTTCTAACTTACAAAAAGAGTACATACATATGTGTGCATACATATATGCATGCACATATGTGGACATGTGGCAGTAGAGGGTACAGGTTAACATTGGGTGTCGTCCTCAGTCAGTCTTCACCTTATTGTTTGAGACAGGGTCTTTCCCTGAGCTTAGACCTCCCTGATTTTGGCTAGACTGAGCTCCAGGGATCTGCCTATCTCCGCCCTCCCTCAGAGACACATGCCACCATGCCCGCTTTTCCTTGAGTGCTGGGAAGCTGATCTCAAGCTCTCATGCCTTCCCAGCAGTTTACTGCCTAAGATATCTGTCTAGCCCAGTAAGCACCAACACTTGAAAGCTAACAATCTATGTTTTCATCTCTATAGATTTATGTATAGTGGAGACATCATAGAAATGGAATCCTACAATGTATGGCCTCTTATGTCTGGCTCCTTTCACTTAGCATAATATTTGAACATTCACCTTTGCTGTGGAATGTATCAAAATTCCATTTGTATAGCAAACCCATATTCCATTATACACACATACCTCAACTACACACTGAATTCATATTTCTGGAACTTTCCTTAAGGTCAGGAATCACAGTACTAACTAGACTTTACCTTCCTATGGCCTTTTGTTCTGACTGGCCATCCATTCATTTAAGACGTAAATTGCTAACACAGTCCATTTCAAAGACTTCTCAGTCCAGCTAGCAAAAATGGCAGCTTTAATAATCATTATGTAACACACACACACACACACACACACACACACACA
>NC_045030.1:60310472-60317872 GCF_008632895.1 Mastomys coucha | reverse complement strand
TTGGTTTTTCAAGAAAGGGTTTCTCTGTATAGCCCTGGAACTCACTCTGTAGACCAGGCTGGCCTCGAGAACTCAGAAAACCACCTGCCTCTGCCTCCCAAGTGCTGGGATTAAAGTTGTGTGCCTGTCATAGGCACAGGGGCCCATGGAGGACAAAAGGAGGTTACCCAGAGCTATAGTATCAGCAGTTGGGAGAAGCCTGACACAGGAACTCAGGACCTCTGGAAGAGCAGCAAATGCTCTTAACTGCTGAGCCATCTCTCCAGCCCCCTAAGTTTAGGTTCACACATGCTAAGTTTGATGTGCCTGTGAAAACTGCACACTTGAGTATGTGGAGTCTAGAATGAGAGTAGGGAGCCGCAGCTTGGTAAGCAGTGGTAGGAGTTAGTGCATACATGAGATGATCATCGGGAAAGTTACACATGTAGGCCCTAGGTTGGATCCACAACAACAAACACTGTGGTGCCAATAGGAACCGAGGAACTGATGATGAATCTAAGGAGAAAAAGCCATAGGAGTGAGAAGAAAGAACTAAGTGGTGGCTAAGCCTTCAGGAAGAAAAGGAAATGACTCAATCCTCATCAGAGAGGCTTCTTCTTGCAGCAGATGGAAATTAACACCGAGATCCACAAGTAGACAATGTGAAGAGAGCAAGAGATGTTAGAGCACCAAGCCCTAAATGTGGTGTCTCTACCAAAGCCCTTCCGTAAAGGCTCAGGGATCTATGCAGAAGAGGAGGCAGAAAGATTGTAAGAGCCAGAGGTAGTGGATGATTCTAAGAAAATGGCATCTTGTATACACAATTAACTGATACACATACTAACTCACAAAGACTGTGACAACATACACAAGACCTGCACAGGTTCAAACCAGACAAAGTCCCAGCACTGAGAAGAGGAGATGGAGACAGAGCCCCCACCCCAACTATGAAGCTATTGGCAGGTAATTCCTACTAGGAAAGGGAAAATCAGTTTTCTCCAATATAGTGTCACTGAGTACATTGACTACACCTCAGGCTGGGCCCCAGGCCCAGGAGTACTTAACCAACACAAAACACACTCCATGTTTCATTTGAAGTGGTTTATTTCATTATTTTTTATGTTACTGCTCATTTGTTTTAACGTCTGCTTTGTTTTTGTTCTGAGTGAGAGAACATGAAGTTGGGTGGGTAGAGAGGTGAGGAGGATATAGGAGGTGTTGGGTAAAAGAAAATATGATCAAAGTATATTATGTGAAAAAGAATTAAGTGAAAAAAAAAAGCAATGGAGATGTAAAAGCCTCAGCTGGTCGGGGAAGGGGAGGGAGAAAAGATGACAGGTCCTTACAGCTAACTCCCAACTGCCACATGTGTTTGCTAAGGTGAGCAGCAATGACGAACTACTGAACATCACAGGATCAATTTGAAAAAAAATATTTTGGCCAATGTCCTGACCTAAAATGAAGAATCCCTTTAAAACTCTCTATAACTACTGGAATGGTAGGGACATCTTGGTGGAAAGCCCCTAGTTCAAACCCCAACACCACACACACACAGACATACACACACACCAGTTGTACCAATACAAGTGGGTGTGGTGAGCACATCTGTAAGGCAGAAAGATGGAGTCCAGATAACCTCCATAATATGATGAATGAAAGAAAGCAGGAAAGGAGACAGAGCAACAGAAGGAAAGGGGGGAGCAGGAAGGAGAAATAGACAAGGAGAGATAAGGAAGAACATCATGACAGGATATCAGCAATCCTTGACAGACATAACCTGGGAGGGAATAAAGGCTGCATCCATATAAGCCCTCTGTGTAGGTGACAACTTTGTTCTCTCCTATCCCAAAAGACTTCCCAATGGAGAGGCCCAGTAAAAGTTATCCCTTTGCATTTACTTGTAAAAAAAAAAAAATGCCTCAGTAAAAAAAAAAGTAAAAAGTAGTAAAAAAAAAAAAAGTTTAGCTACTATAAATATTAAACAGAAGCCTAAATTCTTCCCAATGCAAGGAACAGCATGCACTGGCTCCTCTGCATGCCTGAACCTACATTGAAACATTATGGTCCGTGATCCAGGCCCAGGACTTGAGGAGATTTGAAAGACACACCTTGGAAAAGAAAAAAAACAACAGCATGCACAACAATTACTTATGCTGGAAATAAGACAGATCCTTTCATTATAGCATCTGGAAAAGTGAAATTTTTCTGAAAAAAAATGTTGACAGATCAACAAAATTCAAGTCTGTAAAAGGTCAAATCCTAATCATAGAATTAAAACAATTCTTAGTAAAGAGGAAGGTCACAAAAGAGTGCTTTGTCCAGGAGATAAAGCAGAAACTTCTAGCATCCTACACATATGGAGGCACAGAATATATTGATATTATAAAATTTAAATAACAGGCAACAAGAAATACTTTTCACACAACAGAAGCCTATCCCTACCATGCATTCATGATCTGCTTGTGCTGCAACTTATAAGAATAAGATTGCTAAGGAACTTAGCACCACCTGGGCTCCACTACTCTCTGCTTCTCTAGCTAATGGAACACGGCCTTCTCAGGAATTCCAGCCCAGTCTTCCTGCCTATTGCACCTGAAAACTTTGGAGCTCAAAAATATGGAAGTACTATCACTGAATAATTAAGTATAGACAAAACTGATAAAAATTTCTACTCCATAAGAAGTGTCTGTGGCCAGCAAGATGTTTGCCACAGGATCCCAAAGGCCTGAGTTCGATCTCTAGAAAACTGAGTCTACAAAGTTATCCTCTTACCTCCAATGTATACCGTGGAATATGCGTGTCTGCACTCACAACTCATAAATGCAAACATACACATTCATACAATAATAACGTAGTTAAATAAAGAAGCATGTGCTCTATAGTCCCAGCACTCAAAAGACAGAGGAAGAATTACAGCAAGCTTCAGGCTACTCAGGGCTGTCTGAAAACCAAAACTAAAGGGTTATGCAGATCTAGCTCAGCAGAACGATGCTTATCTAGCATGAGTGAATTCCTGGGTTCAATGCCCAGGGCTCCCTAGCAAAAGGATGCATACATTCATCGAAACATTTATAACTTGTTTTGAAAATGCTGTTAAGAGAAGGCTGGAGAGATGGCTCAGCAGCTTAAAAGCACTTGTTTCTCGGGCAAAGGACCTAGGTTTGATTCCCAGTACCCAGATGGCAGCTCACAACCATCTTTAACTCCAGCTCCAGGGGCTCTGATGCGATCTTGAGCCTCTGAGGGCAGTGCATGTATGTAGTGTGCAGATATGCATGAAGACAAAACATTTATATGTATAAGAAGTAAATCTCTTAAAACAACACTGTTAATTCTGTGACAATAACTAATTGAATTTCAAGATAGCAAAGAAAGTCAAAGTTTTTACTGACAGCCATTATTATTTACTGGCTAAGAAAACGGGGCTTTTAAACCAGATTGACTTTTTGAATCCTAACTAAACAGCATATCAAGCAGCAGCTCATCATTTAACCCCTCTGAGCCCTAATTTCCACATCTGTAAAATGAGAAAGATAATAAAGAACACCCATATCATGGAGTTATTATGAGGTTTAAAAGAAATGTTCCTTAAAAGTGAATTACACAAAGTCTAACACATTGTAATCCGCAATAAACACTATCTATTGAGTCACTAGATTGTAAGTTCTTTGAGGTCAAGGAATGTGGCATGAACATGCATTTCTCATCATATGCCACATAGCACAGACATTTAATAATAAATGTTTACTGACAAAATTAACAGTTTATCCTACGACTTAACTAAGCAAGATTCCCCAAGGCAAAACAAATATTTTTCTGTCATTTGCTTCTTATGTCTAAACACAATGCAGTGAGTGACCACTTCAGACTTTATTGACAATGGCAACAATTGTTACTTTCTTAAGAAAGCCAGCCCAGGGGGCTGGAAAGATGGCTCACCGGTTAAGAGCACTGACTGCTCTTCCGAAGGTCCTGAGTTCAAATCCCACAACCACATGGTGACTGACGACCATACGTAATGAGATCTGATGCCCTCTTCTGGGGTGTCTGGAGACAGCTACAGTGTATTTACATATAATAAATAAATAAATCTTAAAAAAAAGAAAGCCAGCCCAATAAGCAAAACATGTGGGCACCTTGACACTGTGTCTGCAGGGCTTCAGGAGATGGTTCAACTGGCAACTTTTTTTTTTTTTTTTTTTTTTTTTTTTTTTTGGTTTTTCGAGATAGGGTTCCTTGAACTCAGAAATCTGCCTACCTCTGCCTCCCAAGTCCTGGGATTAAAGCCACCACTGCCCAGCTGGCAATGTTCTTGCCACTCAGAATCTGAATTTGGGTCTCCCATGCCCATATACATACAAGGTTACATCAGAGTGCACCTGCACTCCCAGCTCTGGAGAGGTGGAGACAAGAAGATCCACGGGATTTGATGGCCAGCTAACCAAACCCATGAACTGCAGGTTTGCTGAAAAACCCTGTCTCACAAAAATAAGGTAAGCAATGATTGAGGAAGGTACCCAGTGTCGAGCTCTGGTCTCCATCGTATACCCGCACATGTCAGAGTCGGTGCTTTTAACTAGAGCAACTATTAATCTATGTTACAATCTAGAAACTGACCACATGGGTGACTTAAGTTCACATTTTTTTTGTTCCTTTTGAGATAGGGTCTCACTCTGCACACCAGGACAGCCTCCAATCTTCTGGCTATGGTATAAGTTTTTTTACACTTGCTTCTTACAAGGATACATGAGCTAGGCGTGCGTTTAAAAAGCCTGTCATCCTAGCACTTGGGAGGCTGAAGCAGGATTGCCATGGATTTAAGACCAGCCTGGGCTACCCAGAGAGACCAGATAACCTTTTAATAAATCAACAGCATTTGTCTTCAGTTTGCTGAACATGTGAAACATGCCGCCCCAATCCCATTTAGTGTGGAGCTGGACTTGGGAGTTAGGAACCCGATTGTTCCATAGCCCGCCATCATTTCTCGTGAGAAAGTGGGACAAGCTGTGCAATGCCGAACCAATCCCAGGGTTGACTCCCAGACCAACACTCTTGCACCTCATGGTTTTCGAGTGATCCCCTCGTTGCTCCCTCATTGACTATTACTACTAAGGCACTAGTCATTCTCATTGTAGAAGGGTTAGGAAAGGCCATCAACAATCCTGTGTTTTCCTACTTCAGACACCAGATAGCAAAGAACAAACATTTTCAGGGTCGTCCAAAGTCCCTATTTGATTTAAAAAAAAAAAAATACTGTTTGTGTCTTGGAAGACTAAGTAAGGAAAAAGACTTCTCTAGCCCTGGGAGCATACAGCTACAACAGGAACAAGAGCATTCACTCAGGAGCCAAGGACTAGGCTGAAAACAGCTCTTCTTATAATTTATTCCCATCACATAGATAAGAGTAAACAATGCGCGGAGACTCGCTAAGATCGCGCAGACTTGTTGGCACAGTGAGCAGAAATCTGGGGCTGACTCTCAAGGGGTTTGCAGCTTCAGGCCTCAGTCTGTTCTTGCATGGCCCAGGAGTTGAGAATGATTTTTACGTTTCTTTATAAAAGCCTAAAGGTATAAAATTTAAATGTATTTGTACTTTGTGCAGATGCATGGGTAGCTCGCATGCGTGTTGGTGCACCATGTGTGTGCACTGCCCATAGTCCAGAAATGGGCATCAGATTCCCTGGAACTGGAGTTATAGATGACTCTGAACCACTATGTTGGGGCTGGGAACTGAACTAAGGTCCTCTGGAAGAGCAGCCAGTGCTCTTACTCACTGAGCTTTCTCTCCACATCCTAGATTTTTTTTTTTTTTAAAGTTTGCAAAAAGAAAAAAAAAACAGAGAATAAAATGCAATATTCATGACTGTTACAATGAACAGTCTTTATTATGTAGCCCTTTAAAAATGCCAATCCCTAGTCTAAAGTCTTATACCTTCAACTACCATGTCAAACCATTTTTCTCAATAGGAAAGAGATTATCTGTGATCGATTCCTTATTTTAATAATATAAGGCTCAGTTTGCATTTAACCAAAGCTCAAATGCCATTATATGCTTTTTATGGTTTGCCTTTACTTCTTAAAGTAAAAGGCCTACATGTCTATAGTTCCTGTACATAATATATAATAATGCACTAATCAGTACATGTTTGCTGAAATGAGATAAAATGCACAGCTTGTATGACCAATTAGCCCTAAGGGGCACTACAAATTAAATGCCATTTTTGACATTCTAACAAACAGGGACAGTCCCCATGCTTAGAATTTATTACCTTACAAATGGAAAGGGAGCCTGAGTCCATACATTTTCTTGTTTTTGTTTTTTTGTTTGTTTGTTTGTTTTGGTTTTTCGAGACTGGGTTTCTCTGTGTAGCCCTGGCTATCCTGGAACTCACTCTGTAGACCAGGCTGGCCTGGAACTCAGAAATCCTCCTGCCTCTGCCTCCCAAGTGCTGGGATTAAAGGCGAGCGCTACCACTGCCCGGCTTCCAAACATTTTCTTAAGGCACACAACTACCTTTTATTGCCACCCTTGATATGGACGTACATTCTAGAAGCCTGGAGTTCCTGGAAGTGGGTGGGTGGGGGCTGCATGGGAAAATGCCTTTTAGTTCTCCAAGCCTTCGTATACTCGTCTTCAAGTCTCAGAAACAAACCTCAACAGGCTCAGTAATTCAAGACTATATCAAATGAGGATAATCGTCACACATGCACTGCACAGACAGGATTGCCTGTCTACCCTCATCTCTTCAGCCATACCCTCCTAGGCAGATATGAGACTGTCAGCAAGATCTTCTTTTCCCCTCACAAGACTAGAGAAATGGCTCAAAAGGCTTCTAAGCCCATGGGTTTTTTTTTGTTGTTTTTTTTTTTTGCCTTCTCTCCTCTGTCTCTCTGTCTCTTTCTCTCCCCCCCATGTGTATCATCTGTCCCTCCCCCAACACAGAGAGAGAGGGAGACAGAGACAGAGAGACAGAAAGACAGAGAGAAATAACCTCAAAAGAAAGCACAGTGAGACTGAAGAACCAAAATCATTTACACAGCAACTGATCAATAACCTCATGCCAACAGCAAGTCACCCCTATGCATATCCCTGAAGGTTCTTAATTACCACTTGGCTGGCCAGTTCTCATCACATGGTACATAACATGCTGCTGGAAGAGCCATAACTCTTACTAGTCCTCACTTTCATAAGCCTGAATTCAAAGGGTCAACCCTAAAGCTCCCCGTCAGGTATTCCGGGTATAGTATAATAAATTAGGGCGATATTTTAAATGCCCTACGCCTTCTGTAGCCTACTTCAGGTTTCTAGTTTGTGTGGGTTCCACAGGAGGAAGGTTATCATTTGCACGTAGAAAGGAGGCACAACAAATGCTGGGCAATAAGTAAAGGTCGACTCTGGTTCCAAATGAATGCCAGATGCT
>NC_045030.1:60301290-60309761 GCF_008632895.1 Mastomys coucha | reverse complement strand
CCGAGCCACAGCCATGTCTTCCCCCCACCCCCCTGCCCCCCGCCCCTCTCCTCACCCGCAGCCGCCCGTGGTCGGACCACTCCCCGTGGGCTCACGGGAAAGGGGCGGGGCCGGAGCTGAGCCGGCGGTGCAGGCACCGCCCAGCAGGGCCTCCACTCTTAAAGTGACCGCCGCAGCTCCCGCCCGCGCGTCCCCATTCTTTGGCTTGTCTGCCCACCCACGGGCACGCCTTAGAGCTCGAGCTCAGCCCCAAAGTGAAAACTCCTCGACTCTGACCCACTGTTTTCCGCTGAAGAAACGTGTGGGCAGTGTAATCGGACGCGGGTTGCGCACTCTTCACTTGGCTTCAATTCTGACAGCCGGGAAGGGGGCAGAAATCGATCTTCATAACCCATCTGGATATTGTCCCCCAGTGTCTCTTAACGGCATAAGAAGTTGTCCCCATGGGAATGGCTTCAATCTCCAGCTCTGTAATTTAAATCGGGATCCCCTTATTCTGCCCTTATTGGGGAAAACAGTAACACTGTAAGAGTTCATAAAAGAACTCACACAAAGGCACAGATCATGTATGTTTCTGTATAATTGAGTTTTCTTTGGATGTCAATGCTTAATATCTGTCATTCACCATCAGGAATGAGTACATAGGCTCATCAACCTTGCAAGGAATGAGCAATCAAGTTTGTGCTCAGTTACCTCTTCTCAGAAACACTGCTACCTTGGGAAAGAAATCTTTGCTGGTACAGGATTTTTTTTTCCCTTCCCTGTTGTCTTTTTTATTGTTATTTTAAGGCAAATGTCACCAGTTCTTTCCCATTTGACTCCCTACCTGTCATTCCCCTTTCCCCAAAGAAGAATTTCTGCATAGCCCTCTAGAACTCACGAGGCAAGATTTTTCACAGCTCACCTCCGTAGTTGAGCTATGCTTGAGGACTTTTACCAAAAGTCTCCAGACTTGCAGACTCACTCCTTAGGCGAGTTGGACTTCTTTTTATCTAGATTTTCACTTCTACACGAATAAGCTACACGCTGCAAGCCCTGGCCTGCCTCTGTCCCTTACGGCCTCTGTCTGTAGGGTATTGAGGATACCCCCTAAATTAGCTTATTCTTTCCTCTCCGACTAGATATCCTTCCTCGAAGCCTTCATGACGTCAGTAGTACTACTTATTATCTATCCCAACCCCGCCATCTTGTATATAGCATACCATTTTGAAACCTTTCCATCTCAGGGCCATATTACTCAACCACAACTACAAGCAGCCCTGGTCTGGATGCTTCGTCATTAACAAACTGCTTCAGCTCTGTGAGGATAGCGAACTTCACAGAAATCAAAACAACTCTAGAATGGTTGTTCCGTGTCACTGGCCAGGAATTTTTTTTTCCCAACACTAACAGCCCATTTCTTCCTCTCAGTGGCTGGGGCTGTGTGGCTCCCCAAGAAGAGCATGGCTACCTGCCTCCTTTCCCGCCTCCTGCCTAACTGTACTTCCCTGTCCACACAGGGCTGGGCCCCTCACCTTATACAGGCAAGCAACCCAGGCGAGGAGCATGCCTGGGGTTCCCAGGGTGCTCTCTTCAGACCCAGCCGGATGTCCCTCCCCGCCCCCCACCACCACCTCAGAACACTTCAAAGTGCTTACCTCCTTTGGGCATAGCCACTCATCCCAAGGCTATTTTGCTTCTGCACAAAATCACCTTCTAATGAGGGTCTGGATCTTAAGAACAAAGTCCCAGGTGCATCTCCTTCACCACAGTGAACAAAACCTCTTCCAGCCCCAGACTCTCACCAGTTCCCATGGCTCTAACAACTTCATACTTTGCACCAACAGCCTCTTGATAGTAGTTAGTGTTCCAGGAGGAATCTACACAGCAATAAACTCCACCAGACAGGCAAACCCATGGCTCTAGGCTCCCCTCGGAATATCCTCTCTCAAACACACACTGTTCCCACTTCTCATTCCCAGCTGCGTTTCTCCTCATTGCTGCCAGTCCCGGTCAGCTGCTTTCTGCAGTGCCTATCCTCTCAGTTGCTGCTCTCAGGGTCCCTTATTCCCCTCCATTTTCTTGCTCTGAAGCAGTTTCAAGTGGAGGCAGTTGGTTTCATCACAACCTTATTGTCCTATATGCACACATATGTGTGTGCACAAGTGTGCGTGCACATACACATCATGAATCATGTAGCCTGAAGAAACTGACACTTGGCTTCCTCCAGATTGTTCAAAGCCATTACTCCCACACCCTTCATGGGAAGCTCTGTCACCTTCTCTTTTCCTTATTTTCAACACCTAACCACTTCCTGGTCACTCCTACACATTGAGAGTACTTGAGAGTCTGGTTCATAGACTTTCTTTCTTCCTCTTAGCCCTGTCACCACCCTTAAGAGACTTTAATAATCAGATAAAAACAAAAAAACAAAAAAAACCTCTGAACTCCAGCCTTTCTTCTGTTTTCACTGGAAACTCAAAGCACTCAGGGAAAATTCTGCCCTCCAATTCATTCAATATCACATTCATGGCTTCCCATCCACCCCCACTTCAGCTTCATGTCAAAGGTGTTTTCTCCTTTCAGAAACACAGTCCTCAATCTAGCTTAACCCATGTTTTCCTTTCTGCCTCTTTCAAAAGCAACTCTAGTCATCATCCACCCTCCCCCCCCACCATGTTCCGTGAACCCTTTTCTGTCCCCTGCTACTCTGTCAACATGTTCAGGAGGTATCTTCTGATAAACAGCCCTTCCTTCAAGCTTCCCCATTGCTATTGTACTGTTTTGTCTCTTGCTTTTCAAGCACATTTCTATCTTTTCTGTGATCGCATCCCCTTGTGTGGGTATTATCAAAAATCAGACTCCGGCCAAAGGGCCAAAGGAAACCTATCATCTTTTAAAAAAAAAAACCTGAAAGCTGAAGACAGTTTTGACATTTATAATAATAATAATAATAAACCCAAAGAGTACTTTGTGATGTGACAGTCACCTCACATGAAATCAAGCTTTCAGTGTCCATCTAAGGTGGAGTGTTGGGAAAAGCGGTGCCATTTGTTTGCTCACCATTTATTGCTGTTTTTCTGGAACAAGGGAAGAGTTGGGTAATTTTGAAAGAAGCCTTGGGGCCTACGAAGCCTAAGGTATTTACATGGCCCTTTCCTGGAAGAGTGTGACCTCTGCCTTAGTCTCTGTCACTCATTCCCCAGCCTCTTATGAGACAGCACTTTTTGAAGCTCCACTCTGCTTTTCTATGTTGACCCTCGCTCTAGATCCTCCAGTGCCCCCCCATTCAGTTCTGGCCCCTAAACATGGAGCACAAGGCTGGGAGCTCCGTGGCCCCAGGCTGCTGCTTCACTATTACAGTCTGTCCTACCCCGAGATATTTACCTCAGATATTCTGAAACAAAAAACACTACACCTTGTATTCTGTAAATGGTTCAAATGTCTCTGTTGTATGTTTTTCCGTGCTTCTCCTGCTTGGATAGGCCTATAACCCCATCCTTCCAAAATTAACATCTACTTGGTTGACAAAAGTCAAACTGAAAGTCACTGAAAACCCCAGGATGCCCTTAGACTCAGTTGGAGGCTTCTGTTCCTAAGGATGCTGACCTCCCTGGCAAATCTGCATCCTAGCTCTCCCAATACATTGTCATATTCATTCTCTAAGATCATGAACACCTCCAAGGCAGATATTAGATATTATTTTGTCCTTTATCAACAGCACCTGGTATAAAACTTAACCAAAATAAGTACCCTGGGGAAGGCAAGATGACTCACTGGGTAAAGATATATGCTGATAAGCCTGACTCACATGGTAAAAGAACAAAACTGATTCCTGCAAGTTGTCGTGTGGCCTCCACACATGCACCACATACACACACACACACACACACACACACACACACACACACACCCATGCACACCCACACACGCACGCACTCACACGTACAAAAGAAAATGCAAAAAAAGTATTCAATAATATATGCCATATCACTGTACCAATAAATGTCCCTTGAATTTCATTGAGTATAAAAGGAATCTGCAAGTAGCATTGAATTTCCATGGGAACATGGACTCAATTCAAGGATAAACTGAAAGAGGACTTTGCAATGGCAGGTACATAGTAAGTACTCAGTAAATACTTGATAACTGAACAACACAGATAAGTTGAGTCTTGTGCTCAGCACAATCTTTAGTTCACTGGAAGTGCCTGATAAACAGTTAACTAACTCATGTACTGGGAGAAAGGCAGGAAAGTTTGCTTTAGGTCCCATTCCTGAAGATCTACAATGCAAGTGAAATGTTTAACTCCTTCATTTTCCCTTTCAAAAATCTCCCCATTTGGGGTTTGGCAGCAGAAAGGGGAATAAAAGTCATGCAGAGAGATGAGTATTGGAGGCACCAATCAGGAGTTTAGTAAAGCACTTCCTCATGGCCGACACCCACTTGTGATCCTGGCACATAGAAGGTGGAAGTGGCCAGGAGGTGGTGGCCCACACCTCTAATCCCAGCACTTGGGAGGCAGAGGCAGACAGATTTCTGAGTTCCAGGCCAGCCTGGTCTACAGAGGGAGTTCCAGGACAGCCAGGGCTATACAGAGAAACCCTGTCTCGAAAAACAAACAAACAAACAAACAAACAAAAACAAAAACAAAAAAAACAAAAAAAGAAGGCTGAGGTGAGGAGGAACAACAAGATTTTGAGGCCAGCCTGGGTTACTGTCCTGCTCTATATTAGCTACTTTTCTGTCATCGTGACAAAATGCCATTTAAGAAAGAGAGAGTTTGCTTTGGCTTATAGTTCCAGAGGGATAACAGCCTGCCATGGTGGAGAGGCATAGCGAGAGCGCTTGGTCAACATGTGCAAGGCCCTGGATTCAGTCCCTGGCACTGCCAGAAAGAAAAGAAAAAAAAAGACACTGAAAAAGGACTCCCAGGTTCGAACCCGTGTAACTGGAAAGCCAAAACCTTTTAGCAGTAATAGTAGGAAATCATAAGGCTGGACTTGGCTATGAACAGGGTGGAAGAGAGAAACTTGTGGGGCTCCAGGCGTGGTGACATATGACTAGAATCCGAGCACTCAGAGCTGGGACAGAAGAACTGTCATGAGTCTGAAGGGAACCTCGATTATATTACAAGTGCCAGACCAGCCAGGCGTAAATGATAATAAGACCCTGTCCTAAAACGACAAAGGAGACTGGTGGGAAATCCACATGCAGATGGCGTAGGAGACGCATAGAAATATAGCATGACAGTTCAGGAGTGACATCAGAGCCAGCAATAGAGTTGGAGGCAGTATGTTTAGTATTGAAGCTGTGGGATGTCCCAAAAAGAGAGCACATCATGAGCTTAGTCCTGAGGCAATAAAAAAGTAAATGCCTATACTCCAACAGAGTGCAGAGAGCTCACAGCTACTAACTTGGAGCCAGCATAAACACGAAAAAGATTTCATACAATTCATTTCCTCACATCACCGATCCAATATGCAGGGGGGGGGAAGCAGATTTTTTTTTTAAAAAAAGATTTATTTATTTAATTTATGTATGTGAGAACACTGTTACTGTTCTCAGACACATCAGAAGAGGGCATCTGATTCCATTACAGGTGGTGAGCAGAGGTCCTAAAAATTCAATTCCGAACAACCACATGAAGGCTCACAACCATCTGCCAGCTACAGTGTACTCATATACATAAAATAAATAAATAAATCTTGAAAAAATAAAGACGCAGAACTCACATAAAGATGAAGGCGAGAACCAACTCCATCAACTTGTGCTCTGATCGCCCCATCTGGGTCATAGCACACATGCCCCACCCTCGTACACAATAACAGTAAAGGAACGATAAGAAATCTGAGGGCTGAAGATATGATACGGCTTTGTAGTTAAGAGCATGTGTAGCAGGAATGGCGGGGCGCCTCTATGTAAACGCTGGGGGCCCGCAGGAGGACCTAACTGAGGACTGACTGAGAGACCAAGGACTGCTGGTGTAAATAACACCAGCCAATCAGGAACTGCTGTTTTAGAAGCGATGCTTTCTTGGGACCAATGGGGGCGTGGGTGGAAGGTTTTAAAAGAGCTTGAAGCAGTGCTCAGATGAGCTTGCTCCAGCGTTTCTCATCTGTTCTGGAGTCTGTGTCAGGTACGGGCAGTCAGGTACGGGCAGGTATGGTCGGGCAGAGAGCTGTCCAGGCCACAGGCAACATTCAAGTACTGCTCTGCCCAAGAAGCAGAGTTCAATTCCCACCTCAGGCAGCTAGCTCACAACCAACTGTAACTCCCTCTCAAAGGGGTGATACTGCACATCTGGCCTCCGTTGGCACCTGTACTCGTGTGGACAGTACCCATCCAGATACACTCACAATATACACATACATACACACACACACATACACACACACACATGCACACACACAGACACACACACAGACACGCACACACAATATTTTTAAATAATAAAAATAATAGTCAACATTTACCGAGTGCTTACAATGTGTGAGAATATTCAGATGCCTCAAAGGCATCATGTCACGCAATCCTGACAGCTATGGCTCACCTCAGGTTACAGGGGAGGAAATGGAAGCACAGAGGACATGAGCAACTCCTTCTATCAGCATCCAAACCTTATGCCCATCCACAGTACATGCTCTAGAAAACACTGGAGTAGGAGTAATCCAGCCAAGAATTCTCAAAGCCATGAATCATGTAGACGCCATCATATTAAGACAGGATTCTCCTTTGAATTTCTTCCAAGTACACACTATGGCTGTGAGAAGAAAATACATGGATGCAGGGTCAATTTTGAAAATGTTAGTTTCCTGTGGAGCGCTTCAAACTAGAGACGTGGACTCCAGTTCTGAGAGCTAGCTAGGCAGCCACCTGGGGCCTCGAGAAGCTGTTGGTAAAGAGGCCTAGGCTCTGATAAGGGCTAAACATCTGCCTAGCTAAAGGGGAAAATGTGGCCAAGGGATTCTGCTTCATCCTGATTTGTTGCGACTGCTTTTCTGGCAGATTCCTTCCGTGCCTGATGGATGTGTTAGGTAAAGTCTTGATGGATCTAGGGGAGATCTGCTTGTCCGAATGATTCAGTTTCTGCTCTTCTATTGATCCTGTTCCTTACCTGAGAAAGACCTATGCAATTCCCTTTTTGTTGCTAAGTCCATGAAGGGAGGAGGTTGGGAGGGAGGGAGAAGGGCAGACAGAGAGGGCAGGCAACAGGGCTGGTTTGCCTAGTAATCAGTAGAATTCTAGAATTTGTTACCCAGAGATATATTTCTTAATATAGATAGCTTAAAGAAGGTTTTTTTGATTATTAAATTCAGTGTGTGTGCGTGTGCATATGTGTGTGTGTGTGTGTGTGTGTGTGTGTGTGTGTCTGCATATGCACTCATGCTCAAATATCAGGAAGTCATTCCCTTCCCTACCACCATGTGGGTTCTGTGGGCTAAACTGAGGTCATTAGGTTTGGCAGCAGACATTCTTACCTGCTAATTCATCTCATAAGCCCTTTTAGTACATACTATATATTCTTCTTATAGATATGTGTAATAGGAGCATATTTACAGGGAAAGTGAATTTTCGAACCTGGTTAGAGTATGCCAGAGGAAGGGGAAACCGTATACTAGAGATTGAAATGTGCACGAGTGACATACAAAGGTAATTTAAGAACTTGGCTGGCACGAAACAGAGGTCCACCGCTGGGATCCTTTCTCTAGTCAACAGATTAATCTGGGAAACGTTCCTCTGTAAATACTGTAGCTATTATTATTCCCACCTCTGCTTCATTCATCCATGGCACATGTGGAGAATGTTTTCCTTTTTTGCAGGGATGAATAGTTAGTTAAGGCCCTTCTGTGGTCACATAGGAATTTAAATACTGTGTCCCAGGCAGTTTGAGCTTTGTTCTAAGAACTCATTGCTCTTGGTATTCACATCTTGTACTTTGGGACTAACCCCAAACTGCTGAGCCATGTTGGAATACATTCTAGCTACCGGTTTGTATGATCCATTTCTGGATAACTATGAACAACTGAAATGTCATCCCACAGGACGGTGGCACATACATACCCGTAGTCCTAGAGTTTCCGGAGAGGGTAAAGCACAAGGACCATGTGTGCCCAAGTGTTTAAAGCTAGCTTGGGCACAGTGACAAGACCCTGTATCCAAGCAAACCCCATGAACTCGATTTAACAGTTTGTGACTAGAAAATGAAAAGCTAGACTGGTTTTCTGGTATTTGATACATTGATAAAGGTCAAAAAGTGTGCTGATGCACGAAAGAGAGTGAGATGCAGCGATGCAAATGTATCTTAAGGGAATAGAGAAAGCAAAACCGCTTTTCTAGAACTGAGTCACTTCTCTGAAGCCTAGGAAAATGCATTGGTTGCTTATACAAATACCAGACTTCTCAGTGGGTGTATTTCTCCATAACACCTCCCCCTCTCTCCCTCCTCCCTCCTCCCTCTCCCTCTCCTTCTCTCTCCCTCCCTCCTTCCC
>NC_045030.1:60299825-60301280 GCF_008632895.1 Mastomys coucha | reverse complement strand
CTCTCTCTCTCTCTCTCTCCCACTCTCAGAAGTGATCCAGAACTCAGATACTTCCAGAAAACTCTTAGCTGTTCATGGTGTTACATGCCAAGTGCCCCAGCACTGGGTGGGAGGATAAAGCACAAAAATTTCAATTATGATTCTGAGGCCTGCAGGGACTACAGAGTGAGAATCAGTCTCTTTCTCTTCTCTTCTCTCCTCCCCTCTGCACCCACCACCTCTCTCGCTCTCAAAACCCTCTACCCTTTTCTTAATCATTTTCTGCTTCAGATAACTTGTTATTAGACTATGTGGAAAAGTTGTTATGAGGCCAAGTGGAAAAATTTTATTTCCATTTCAATATGACCATTATCTTAGCTAAAACAAAATTTTGATGTGTTTTTTATTTTTTATTGGTTATTTTATTTGTATACATTTCAAATGTTATCTCTCTTCATATTTTCCCCTCTACAAACCCCTATCCCCTCCCCTGTAACCCCCCCTTCTATGAGGGTGCTCCAACACCGACCCACCCACTCCTGCTTCCCTGCCCTGGGGCATTAAACCTCCCTACACTGGGGCATTAAGCCTCCACCGGACCAAGGGCCTCTCCTCCCA
Organism: Mastomys coucha; assembly: GCF_008632895.1. Taxonomy (NCBI): domain Eukaryota; kingdom Metazoa; phylum Chordata; class Mammalia; order Rodentia; family Muridae; genus Mastomys; species Mastomys coucha. The sequence goes on along the minus strand of NC_045030.1, from coordinate 60,300,683 downwards.
CTGATGCCCAATAAAGGCATGGGTCCCCCCATGTGTACTCCTTGGTTGGTGGTTTAGTCCCTTGGAGCTCTGAGGGTACTGGTTGGTTGATGTTGTTGTTCTTCCTATGGGGTTGCAATCTCCTTCAGTCCTTCCCCTGACTCCTCCATTGGGGTCCCCATGCTCAGTTTGATGATTTTTAAAACTATGTTTTCTGTATTGCAACATCTCAAGCATTTTCCTGCCAACTAAATAGTGGTTAGTTGGCTTGTTTCTGATTGTGAAGTTCATTGTTAGTTCTCGTTTTGTAAGGAATACATGCTACTGCAATTGCTATTGATCAAGCACTGTGTGGAGAGGGCCCAGAGAACAGTAATAACTATGACTTAATATGATGGGACCAGATTTCCTGATTTGAAGAAACCTAAGTATATCCAAAGACCACAGGGATTTTAAAAATCCAGCTCAAAAACTAGACGGAATCTCTGTAAAGATCTTTTCAGTAATAAAATCACTATTTGTACTTTGCTATCATTTACTCATCTTTCATTCAACATGTTTGTATTCAGTGCCTGCGGTTTGACAATATTCTATAGAGAGAGAAAGCTGTCTCCTTGTAGCTCCCATTGCAGAGTGGGAAGAGAGGCAGCAAACATTAGTAATCCAACAAACGTAATAAATAAATAACAGTTTAGAAGCTGATATAAAATCAGAATAGAATAAGGATATCTAATAAAAAAATAATAATAAATAAAAAAAATAATCTATAAACTAGCACATGACTGATAAAACATCTCAGGACATCTGAAGATGGACTGCATAATAAATATACAAAAGGTGTAAATTTTTCTTTGTATTGAGATAAAATCTGATGTAGCT
>NC_045030.1:60278976-60299808 GCF_008632895.1 Mastomys coucha | reverse complement strand
AAAAAAAAAAAAAAAAAGAATAGAATAAGGAGCTCACAAGTGGGAATGTTTCACATTTAAAAGGCATAGTAAGCACCAGTACCGGCCAGGTACTGATGAAACTGATCCAGATGACACAGTTCTTTGGAGATTGATGGGAAAGAACAGTAATGCTTTACATTTACTCTGTGATATGCAGTTTACAAAGCTGTGCCACTCAGTCAGGGACACTCAAGTAACTTATATAGAGTTGAGGGTGTGAATTACATTTGGCCATAAAAATGTCACACCCACAGGGTCTACTCACACTCAAACTAATATCCAGCAGTGGGTAGCTAGGAATGCTGATCTGAAGCTAAGGAGTTATGGTGTTTGAGGTAAAGTTGTTGATTTGGAATCACTGTAATAACTAAGCTGGTCTGAAGTGGAAACGAACTAATGAGCTTGACAACAGAATAGAGCGAAAAGAGATCAAGGAAACATCTCACTTCTGCATGCCTACGTTTTTAGGAGATGAAGATAAAAACGGAGAAAGGTTACATGTATATGCTGATCAGACTATGTTTTAAACATCTCTTTATTCTCTTATTTCCTCCTTAATATATGCTAACTTTCTTTATGACCAAATAGTCCCGCTGTGCTACATTCTTTTGTGTGGATTTTGCTCATAGAAACGTAAAGTAGAAAGGTAAGAAGTTCAAGTGATTCTCTTAGCGTCCCCAGCATGCCAAGCGTTCAGGGCTCCAACACCCCAAGTTATTACTCTCTACACTTTATTTACTTCCTCACGTTAACGCCCTTGCGACCTGCCTCGGTACCAGTTTTCCGAGGCCAGAGGCATAGGAAAGACTTACTGAAAGGAAAGGACTCTGTTGGAAGCAAAACCAAATCAACTAACCAATTAGCAAATACCAAGTACCAGGCTTTTGAAGTCTACACCTACAGCCACCAGCCCCACCTTCTCCTCCTCCCGGGCCTTTCCGTAAGTCCCACCCCTGCTCCAAATCCGGCGCTTATTTGCGGACACTCTCCCTCGTGTCCCCATTGGTCTCCTTTGGCCTGTTCTTTCACGCCCCCAACTCAGCCCCGCCCCTCTGAGGGAGGCGGCACTGCGCAGACGCGAAGGAAGAGGCCTCAGGACCTTTTTCCGTGTCGCTTTCTCCTTCTTCCCGGCATTCCTTTTTCCGCGTTCTCACGGCTCTCTGAGTCTGGCGGCGACCGGCACTTCGCGCCCAGGGCTTTGGTGACGTCATGTGTCTGCGCCGCGTGGACGCCCGCCGGTGAAAGGAGGACTACCTCAGCCGCCCTTCGTCTCCTTTTGTTGGGCTGCCGCTCCTTCGGAATCATGGCGCCATCGCTGTGGAAGGGGCTTGTAGGTGTCGGGCTCTTCGCCCTAGCCCACGCTGCCTTTTCAGCTGCGCAGCGTAAGTGCCTGAGGGACGGGGACTTACGCGTGAGGGACACCAGGGGTTGTGTGGGGGCGCTCCCCTAAGGGACAGTTGGACCCAGTGCCGGAGAGCCGTTTTGAGACATTTTAGGTTGGGGTGAGTGAGTAAGGCAGTGCCGGGTCCTCAGCGGAAGGCTTGAAATTGGAGGGTTGTGGACCACCTAGATTTCAGGACGGCTAGAAGAGGTTGTCGATGTTCGAGAAAGAATTCAGACCAGGAGTCTGTCCCAGAACTCAAGACACGCGATGTCAGGTGCAGCGTAAGGCAGTTCAGACAAAGTGTGTAATTGAGAACTTTGAATGCATGTGGCATCGTGACAGCTAGATAGACAGCATCCCGGGCACTCTGCTGTCCAGGCAGAGACTGAGAAGTTAAGTGACCGATTGCCTCAGGGAGGCACTGTGACACGGGGAAAGAGCAGTGGACTGGTTTAAAAGGTTGGTTGTTAAAATTTTGCCTAACTGTTAAATCTGTGTGACCTTGGGCAAATGATAACGGGTTTGCTTTTTTTTTTTTTTTTTTTTTTTTTTTTTTTTTTTTTTTTGTTGTTGTTGTCGTTTTCTCAAATCAATTGAAGTTGCTAAAGCTTTTAGGTGCTAGAGGTTCCGTGATTCCTTAAGGGAATTCTTAGACTAGTGGAAAAACTAGTGGGCCAACAAATAATTGCAATAAGATAATATGGATATGTAAAAGGGGTGTGTATTTATAAGTATAAATCTTCATGGGGAGCAGTAATTTGGTGGGAACCTGGAAAAAGTGCCTTAGAGCCTTGCTGCTCATAGTGTGGTCAATAGAGCAGCAGTGTGGACATCACCTGGGACTTGTTAGTGTCTACTCAGGCTCCACCTCAGAACTACTAAATCAGAATATTTGTTTTAATAAATCCCTGGGTGATTTATATGCACACTGGTTTGTGAAGCACTGTCCTGGAGGAGATTAGGATACACTGGAGTACTGGTTATTTTCGAAATAAGCTTTGGCTCTATTGTAGACAGAGCAAGGAAGGCCCTTGCTTGAACTCCAACAGCCTCATGTTCCCCAGTGAAGAAATGCCTAGCTGAAGATAGTGTTAAAGAGCCAGAGTAGACTTCATTCAAGCAAGAAAGCTAGCTACAAGTGTGTCATTAGAAGGTTAATCCAAACAACATTTGATATTGGATTGATTTTGCTTTTATCCCTGTCTTTATAGGCTTTGTAAATTCAAATATACCCTGCCTGCATGCATACTTTTTAAAACAGACCCAACGCATTCACACAAAACAGTTTGGACATTTTAAGTCTAGAGTACATTATGAAGCAGGGATTGTCCTAGTTAATCTAGAAGTAGATTGTCCTACTTCTTCTAGAATAATTGTCTTACTTGATGAAGAATTCAGATTTTGGATTTTTATATTTTTCAAGTGGTAAGAATGCCTTCTGCACTTAAGCAAGACCTCTGTACTGCTCATGCTGGCAAAAGACTGCCATTTACCTTTGACACTAGTTGTGTCATGGGAGATTGTGGCAGCAGATAGCATCCTATGGCGTTGGAGCATGCTCATTTCTGCCATAGCGACCTTTGATATAGCAGGGTACTGATCATGTACTAAGTAAACCCTGTTCACCTTTCATGTTCCCATTTGCCACACAGGAAAGTCAGCCAGTGCAGCCGTTCTGTCGCTCTTTGAGATTTTCACATGGTAGCATTCTGCTGGGGTTGCTGAGGGTGTAATGACGTACAGTAAATTATAGTAAACAGGAGAGCTGCTGCTATCTCTGTGTGACTTGGGGTTACCCGTTTCTAAATCCTGATCACACACAGCCTTCAATCCCTTGCTGCCTCCACAAGTGAAGGTAGCAACAGAACTAAGCAGTAGCAAGGACAGAAATTGAAATCCTGGAATTCCAGTTACACCACTGCACTGAAAGGGAACATTTCCACACCAGTTTTTGCTTTGGCTTCACTATGCAGTATCAGCGTCATTGAGCACTGAAAATGTTTGGAGTCCTATTGGTTGTTATATAGTTATGACTTCTTTGACCATTTAGTGAAAGAAACAATTTCAGAATTTCTAGAGTTTCTATACTAATGAAAAATTATGCTTAGTTCTTTCAGTTTCATATTTGGCATCTGTCACTCACTTAAGGTGATAAGACAGGCCATGACAAGCATAAACTAATTCATAAAGATAAGGCTAACTGCATTAGAAGAGGTTTTTGAGGAATCTGGGATCATTACTTTATGCAGTATATCATCAGCCACCTGTTTGGTCTATTGATTTTCTTGCATTTTAAGAAAGGAAAATGGGCTATAATTTCCTAATGGTCTGCTTCTGCTTTATAGATCGTTCTTATATGCGACTAACAGAAAAGGAAGATGAGTCACTACCAATAGATGTAAGTTGGTCATTTATATTCCATTAAGTACACACTTAAAATCAGTCACTTTGCTTATGACAATTTTTATTTTATTTTACTGTATTTTTTTATCATATTCAAGCATGATATAGCATTTTATTTTAAATTAGGGTCTCAGTGTGTAGCTCTGGCTAGCTTGGCCCTTGCTATATAGACCAGGCTGGTCTCAAACTCACAGACATCTATCTGCCTGCTTCTACTTCTGCCTCTGCCTCCTGAGTGCTAGGATTAAAGCCCTGTGTTACCTTGCCCAGCCATTACCTGCTCTTATCACTGTAAAATCTAAAGATTTTGAAATCTTAAAAAAAAAATTGTATTAGATCTTTTTGATCAGACATGGTGGCTCACACCTATAATCACAGCACTTGGGAGATTGAGGCATGAAGATTGTTGGGAGTTTGAAGTCACCCTGGCCTACAGAGTAAGACCTTTGTCATACAAACAAAAACTAAAGAAGGAAATGGGGATGCCTTTTAGAAGTTTCTGTATTGACTGTATAAAATGGCCTTTAAAAATTGGCCATAATTTGGCTCGAGTTTTTATGAAAATTCCTTTTTAAGTATTTTATTGTAGGTATAGCAGTTTATGGCACAGCACAACTGTGTTGTAGGACACTTATGTGAGAGTGTAACGACAGGAGTCAGTTCTCTTCTTCCACCATGTGGGTCCCAGGGATACAAAAATCTCAGGTCATCCGACTTGATGGCAAGCATCCTCACCCACTCAGCCATTTCACTGGCCCAACAGTTCTTTTGAAAATGCAGTTTAAGAACAAGCAGTGCTGATGCTACATTATTTACAGACAGGAATCAATGATAAATGTGAAAGAAGGTGGCTTTCAACTTGAATTAATACTTACTCCTCACTTGACTGTTTTACTCACTTACTGTTATTAGATTTAAAATTACCAAAATTGTAAGTTCTTTGTAACAAAATTAAACAATAGATGTGAAAATATAATCATTCAAAATTAAAAATGGAAGCAACAAAACTGATCCTATTCGCTGGCAACTTCACATTTGCTCTTAATAGTTTAAAGGACATCGGTGTTTAGGCTTTTAAAATGTATATACAGTGTTGTTTCGCTACATGTACTTTATTTTTCCTAATTGAAATAGCTTTTGGAGGCTGATGAGATGTCTCAGTGGGTAAAGACACTTGGTGAAAAGCCTGATAATTTGAATTTGATCCTTGGAACCTCCATGGTAGGAGAGATCCAACTTGTGCAAGATGTCTCAGATTTGAACCCTTCCTTATGCTGTGGCACTTATAAATATGAAACAAATGACAAAATTAAGGTGGAAACCAGATCCTTAATAAAGCATTATACATGTGCATGTGTAGTTTATAAATTGTTTTTGAAATGAAAATATAATTGTATCCTATTGCGCTTTCCTTTCTTCTCCAGTGCTTCCCATGCACTCACTCCTCACTCTCCATCAACTTCATGGCCTCCTTTTCTTTAATTATTGTTACACACACACACACACACACACACACACACACACACACTCCTAAATATAGAAATACAACCTGCTCAGTTCTTGTAATGTTACTTGTATGTGTATGATTTCAGAGATGACCGTGGGGCCTCAGCCCTACACAAAGCACAGCCAACTAAGGAATGGTGAGAGCAGGGAGAAGAAGTCTTCCCCAGGGAAGAGCTCCCAGATTTGCTATCCAGTACTAAGTGTGGATGTATTTTTGTAGTTAGCTAGTGTTGTTTTTGTTTGGTTTGTTGAGACAGTCTTTGTGGCCTAGGTAGGGACTGAAATCATATGGGCCAAACCTGGCCTTGAAAGTCTTGATTCTGCTGCCTTCATCTCCTGTATGGTGAGATTACAGTGAGTGCTAGTACACTCACTTCAGAGTTACCTTTTCATGGACATAATCTTTCTGGAACGTATTTTGATGACAGTCCATTGGTTTTCCACATTCTTACTAACAGTGTGTTCTATGAAGGACAGCTTCTCTGGGGCTAGGGATGGAACTCAGTACAGCGTTTGCCTGGCATCCACAAATTCCTGTGTTTGCTCCTCTACACCCAATAAATTGGGCATAGTGGAACACACCTGTAATCCTAGCACTTGGGATGTAGATAGAAAAGGAGGCTCAAAAAATAAGATTTTCCTCAGCAACATTGAACTGGATTCCTGTCTTAAAAACAACAACAATCTCTTTGGAATATTAGTGGTTAGAATGTAAAGTGACATTTCAGATGTCATTAGTTTTTAATTTAGACAGTGATGGCTTGTGGCTAGTTTTATCTCTGTTTAAAGAAAGACGCAGTACATGTGGCTCTTATTAGCTCATCTTTTCACCTTCTGTTCTTGGGAGCTAGACACAAACATATAGTCAGTTATATCTTTTTAAAATAAAATTCATGTGATCATAATTCAGAAAATAGGCTCATAATCCTGTGTAGTTAATTTCAAACATTCAGATTATTGCTTGCACAAGCTGTGCAGTTTGGTGTTATGTAATACATTGAACACATACATACTCTGTATTCAAGAGTTTCCATTCCTGTGTCCCAGGAAAAATAGGAATATTTATGTTGGCCCTGCAGAAATGACAAGATACATCCCACATTCCCAGTACTAAGCACAATGAAAAATAATAGACTACCGCTGCAGGGATGAATCTCACAATGCTAAGGGAAGTCGGCTAGACTGAAAAGGATGTATTTGAGTGTGTTGAAATGAGAGTCACAATGAGGAAAAGTAAATGGTAGTGTGTTTTAGACATTTCTAAACTGTTCGGAAGTGGAAGGAAAACTGTCAGGAATAACAAGGAATGGATTAATGCACAATTAGGTATAGTAGTTAACATTGAGAAGGAAGGCTCTGGGAAGCCACGTTTGATGGCATATACCTATAATTGCTATACCCGGAAAGGATGCTGCAGGAGGATTATGAGTTTAATGCTGACTTGACTCTGTTTCAAATGAGACAGGAGGAGAGATTGGAGGTTTAGCTGGTTGGTGGCTATCGGATACCTTTTTATTGCTTTTCTTTATATTGTGCTCATATGCTTTGTGCCTGCTCTGGTACGAAACAGTAATAACAGAAGAGTTTTAATTGCTCTTGGAAGAGGACAGTTTGGTACTTGAGTTCTGAATGGTTTAGTACCATTCAGTACTTGGTGCTTTTCCTCCATGTCTCCTTTCTCCTCTTTAAATTTTATTAATTTTATTCTTTCTTTCTTTTGGTTAATTTGGCCTGAAGGGAGCCAATCTTGTTAATGTTCTCAAAGAGCCAACTCTTTGTTTCACTGATTCTTTATATTTTTGTTTTTATTTCACTGATTTCAGCCATGATTAATGGAATCTCTATATTATACCCCTTTCACAAGGCTCAAAGACCATCATGAAAGATGGGGCAGAAAGACTGTAGGAGCCTGAAGTCAGGGAGGATTAGAGGGAAACAGTGTCTTCTAGACATTACAGGAGTGCTACACTCCTGACTCATAGCACAGCAGCAAGCCAGTCAGCAGTCAAGCATGGAGTGGGAAGGGTCCACAAGTGCCTACTCCTCACTGATACACTATGGACACTTAATAGCTTCTGCTGGAGGGAGGGACACTTTTCCTTAAAGGTTGGCTCCTGGGGTTATTAAACAAGAATTTCATGTAGAAGAGATACAAACTTGGGGGTCAAAGTAACAGAGACAGACGTGGGTAGAATAAATGGGAGGCATATCATCAAAATATTTTGTATGGAATTCTCAAAGAGTTAGTAAAAATTATTAGAGAACATTCATGTAAAATGAGAGTCGCCCAGAGAGGGCAAGTGGATTGTCAGTCCCAGTAGCATTCATGTGTGTTAATGTGCGTCTGTATCCTCACAGATCGTCCTCCAGACACTTCTGGCCTTTGCACTTACCTGTTACGGCATAGTTCATATTGCAGGGGAATTCAAAGACATGGATGCCACTTCAGAACTAAAGAATAAGTAAGTCCCTTTTCAGAAGCATTTCATTTCAAAGACATTTTTTATGTACATGATTTACAGTCTGTTTTCAGCTACATAAAAGTGGTTTTCATTTTTCTCTTATGGTTATGTAGTTTGTACGGGTAATGAGGGAAAAATATTAAGTTAGTGTTTGGACGAGCAGAAGTTGAAAGCCAGGTATGGTGGCGTCAGCCTGTAAGCCCAAAACTCTTGAGAAGTGAGAAGCAGAAGATAAAATAAATAAGGAGGCCAGTAAAAGTAAGGTTTTAGATTGTGGTTGCTACTAGTGGCCTAAAAGTATTGGTTGGTTAGAATGTGATAGATGGATGAAAATAGGTGTATAGAAAGCTAATAGCTCAGAGACATCAATACCTTCCTGCCCTGCTTTTCCTTGCCATGTACTCCCTCCCTCCCTCCTTCTTCCCTCCATTTCTACTGCTTTTATTCTCTGTCCCAGCGTATTCTTTTGAAAAATAACTGATTTTTTGCTTCCACTGTCATTTAAACTTAATCTTGACTTGAGTCCTGCCCTCAGCCCTATTTCTGTGTGTGGATTAAATAATATTGTCGTTCTGCATATTTCTCCTGGTTTTTGTTTGCTTTCTTGCCCCATATTTTTTATTTGGTTTCTTTAATTTTATTTCTGAACTTTCTTAGCCTTCCTTATCTAGAAATAATAATCCCTTATAATATTTTCTTTGAAGTATTCACAGGCAGCATCTATATACTGGAGAAAGTCCCTCCTCCTCCATTTACTTCATTATTTCTATCTATTTTAAGATTATTTTGTACATAGGTATACGTGCCTACATGTGTTCATGTATACTCTATGCACACAGGTGCCTGTGGAGGCCAGAGGGAATTGTATTCTTCTGGAATTGGAGGCAGAGGTACTTATGAGCCACCCACCCAGCATGGATGCTGAGAACTAAACCCTGTTCTCTGCAGGAGCAGTACACATTCTTAATCCTTGAGCTACCTCTCAAATATTTCCATTTGGACGTATGCTTGAGTGGTTAAGTGGAGCTAACTTTGAGACTTAGTCTTTTTTTCCATAAAGAGAAGATTCTCTGGTTCTTTTCAGAAAATAATATTTAAAAGCAAACACTAAAAATGTTTAAATTAATACTTTTTTAATTTTTAATTTTTTAATTAATTAAATTAGCATTTTAAAAAACCACTAATATCTCAAGATGTTTGTGGACTTTTCTAGGGTATACAGATCTCACTGGAAGAGTCTTTGAAGGATTTCAGACAAGGAGCCAAACCAAATGGCATCAAGTAGGGGGCAGCAAAATAGGGGAGTTTGGCCAATAGTACATACAGAAGGCCAAACGGGATCTTTCATTGTACTTGACAAACAAATCCGTGAACTCTCTATGGCTTAGGGCTGAAGGAGAATAATCAGAGGTGTAGTCTGTGTGCTGGCATGGAGAGGTAGTGTATGAGAAACTGCTGGTAGAGGTTCGTCTAGTGTGTGTTATTACTGCTAGACATCCCAAGAGGAACTTGATGGTCATTTCCAAGTTTCAAACATTCTCTGTAGAGGAAAAAATATGCAGTACAGTATGATTACCATTTGTAGTCTAATTTCTAATTCACAACAAATTCCTAATTCATTAGAAGCCTGCTTACTTTTCAAATGGGCTTTTATGAAGCTTTATCTAAAAATTGGTGTTCTTTTTTCTTTTAAGGACATTTGATACCTTAAGGAATCACCCATCTTTTTATGTGTTTAACCATCGTGGTCGAGTGCTGTTCCGGCCTTCAGATGCAACAAATCCTTCAAACCTAGATGCATTGTCCTCTAACACATCGTTGAAGTTACGAAAGTTTGACTCACTGCGCCGTTAAGCTTTTTACAAATTAAATAACAGGACAGACACAGAATTGAGTATTGGAGTTTGGGGTGTAAAACACTCCCCCCAACATCAGTATTTATATTGCTATTTCAGAGCTAGTTAAAATAATCTATGGCCCTTGTTTATACATTATTGATCCGATTAAATGGTGTATGAGTTATCTGTGAAATGAGTCTTTGAACTTTCGTATAGAGGTTTTTTGTTGATTTGAAACAATTCCCATGTTTTGTAAAAGTCACTGTTTCAAACATAATTCCCTGAAAAAATGTTGGGATTTTTGTGATTATTTATTTTCATAGATTTCTTTTCTTTTGCACTACAGTTTTTAGGAACCCTGGAAATACCATATAACATCTGTGTTTTACAGCACAAGAATCAAATGGTCTTCAGTTCTTATCAGACCAACTTCTTTAAGAAGACCGAAATGGTGGCTTTACAGTTTTTCTAGGGTCCCCAAAAACATGACTCTGCTTTTACAGATCCTTGCCAATTTTTACTTTATTAATGGTTTCTCTCCAGACTCCACTTCCTGATGCTGTCTAACATCAGCTGTCTTGTTCATCATTTCTAAGATCCTGTGCAGTGAGCAATTTTTGTGTCAGACATTCTATCATAACATATATATTTAACAAGTTCATCTTGGTGTAAAACTACTCATGTTCTTTTGTTGTAAAATTTTCACTGATTGTATAATGTAAGACTAGTTGAAAGTAGACCAAAAAGACAATTTGTGACTTCATTATCTTGCCTAAGTAGAATAGTATTGATTGAGGAAAACTGATGGCCATTAGGCAGTCTCGCTCATTCGACGTCTGTTGTCTGTCTTACTAAAGTAGTGAGCTAGTGAGAGGAAAGGAACCAGCTCCTTTTAGCTAAAGGCACATGCAGAGACTGGGCCAAATATGGGCTAAATATTGGGACTTCATCTATTTAAGTTCTCTTAGAAAATGAAGGGCATTTAAGAAGTTGTTTTGCAGCTTCTGACAGAGCTGGCCTGGAGTTTCCCATCTTCACTCTGAGGTGCTGAAGGTGAGGATAGGGACACGACATTGAACATTTTTCAGAAACAGTAGTTTTACTCTAAGAAAATCAGAGTAGCTTTTTCAGCTAGAAAACTAAGAAGCTCAACATTACTTTAGAGATTATTGCTTTCTACAAGCATGAACACATTACTTGTGTTAAACTATATAGGTCTAAAGGGAATAACTGCGGGTTTGAATAGGAAACCCGCCTGATGCTTTTGTTTGTTTCAGGCGGGGTCTTCATATCGAGACGCTCTTTTACTTAGTAGCAGTTTTTGATTAGGAATGAACCTCAACCTTTCTGCCCAGTCATACACAGCCTCAAAGGACAAAGTTATTTTGTCTTTTTTTGTTGGTTTTGGTTTTTGTTTGTAAACAGGATTCCGTATAACCTGAGCTAGCCTCAAACTTACTATGTAGCTGAGGATGATCCTCATGCCTCCGCCACGTCAGTGCTAAGATTATAGGTGCTGCCACTACACCTGGTTTTTGAGGTCCTAGGGACTGAACTCAGGGCCTCACGCATGCTAGGCAAGCACTGTACCAGCTGAACTACATCCCAGGCCCTTGACATTGAATTGTGATTCTTGAGCTCTGTTTGGCTAGCTAAGTCTATGAGCACTGACTCTGTTCTGGAATGAGAACAAACTTGGAAATCTGCTGATTACCTACAATAATTTAGAAATAGGCTAAAAGTGTGAAGTCAAGCAGGTGTGGTGGCATGTGCTTGTAATCCTAGCACTTATAAGGCTGAAACAGGATCACAAGTTTAGGGCAAATCTGGGCTATCTTAATGAATCCCTGTCTTAAACCCAGTCCTCCAAAAAATTGAACCCAAGGACTAATGCGATAGCTTAAATGAAAATGGCATGCAGGAAGCATGCTGCACATCAGGCTTTTCTGCCATACTCCTTGACTATTACTTGACTGAAGAGCCTCTTGTTTTCTTCTCCTTGGAGACTGTTTTCCCTTCTTAATGTGTTTTCATAACAATGTTACTGAGACTCTGCGTGTTTTGTACTTTCATTCTTTAAAGGGTGTGTAGTTGCCAGATGTGGCTCACGCCTATAATACTAACACTCAGGAGGCCAAGGCAGGAAAGTTGTCATACAAGTTCGAGACCAGAATTAGATATACAGTGAGACCTTATCTTTAAAGAAGTTATACAAATTTTAAAAGGTACAATTAAGTAACTTTATATATACTCACAAAATTATACAAACACTTGATAAAACTAGGCCATTTTCACTCCTCTCCAAGAAGCCCTGTATTCTTTAGTAGTCACCTCTGATTTCCTCTCAGTGTGTCCCACCTAAGTCCTAGGAAACCAATAGTTTATTATATGCATAATCTGATCATTTACTATAAATGAATTAATGCAATATTTAGTCATCTGCAACCAGTTTCCTAAATATGGTTTCCTATGTGAGATAAATGTTCATCCTGAGAACTCAGAACCCAGTACAGTAAGAAAAAGTAGCTGAGGCTGTAAATCTGGTAGAAAGCTTGCCTAGCATGTGCGAGACCCTAGACTCGTCCACAGTATCACAGAAAAAAAGCTAGGTGATAAATCAATGGATTTAAAGAGGGAAAGCCAGATACCTGACAGACTCTAGAGTTAATCTTTAAATTAAATAGAATAGTTTTCCTCCTAGCCAAACATCCATTCTATACTACTGCTTCTAACTTACGTTCTAGTTCTCCTCAGCCCCCACTTTGGTTTTGCCAAGACAGGGTTTCTCTGTGTAGCCCTGGCTATCCTGGAACTCACTTTGTAGACCAGGCTAAGACTCCAACTCACAGAGATCCACCTGTCTCTGCCTTCCAAATGTTGGGATTAAAGGCATGCGCCACCAGTGCCCAACCTGTTCTAGTTTCTACAATGGATATTAAAATCTATTCTTGTCTACTCAGCCAAAAAAAATTCTGCTTAAAATAATGCTAAAACATTTGACAGATAACTGATATGGTAAATTTAGATGTGGCCACCTTTGGACAGCTTGTATACCTCAGACCAGGTAAATACCCCCATTTTTTTAAATCAACTTCATTGAATTTCTGCTATCTTCTTGAAATATGGTACTACATATAAGACTAAATCAGATTTGGGTGCATGGTAACAGTGCTAAGTGTGTTCAGGAGAATTTTATGTACAGTACTGTGTGAGAGTCCATTACTGCCTAGGGTAGTTAAAAACCAGTGATCTGATCTAATGCTAGGTAAACCTATAGCTGACATGATTTCGGTGACACTCAAAACTAGGAGACGTATACTCATCAAAGTTCTCCAGATGCAGGAACACACTTCATAACCAGGGAACTAGCCAAATCCTTTCGGCTAATAGCTCAGCTGCAGGGAATAAAGATTGTGAATTGGTAGCAAGTATGCACAGTAACTCCCTAATAATTGCTTCCTAAGCACTTGTGGCATACTTTGGAGTGACATAACAGCATCTTGGCTGTACATGACCGGTTTCCATGATGTATCAAATACTGTTGTTTGTGAGCCTTGATGCCTGTAACACCAATAAACCCACTGTTGGATATATTTTCTCTCTCTAAATGACCTTGCCTTGTCCAATAAATAAGTGACTGTCTCACCTTGTGTTTGGTAGTGGGTTTTTGTTCATTTACTTTTACTTTCAATCTCATTTCTTCAGTTTCTGTGTCCCCAGAAAAAAAAAAGAGCTTATTTTATGATATGTTCTATATGTTGTATGATGATGTATTTTTTTCTAGCATGATGCTGATTTTTAAATGTGTACTGTAATTGTATATGTAAATTCTTTATTTTTTGTTTTTGAGATTATAATGCAATTACATCGTTTCTTTTCCTCTACTCCCTCTAATGCCTTACATGTGCCCCCTTCTTACCATATTGCAAATTTATGGCCTCCTTTTCTTTACTATTTTACATACATATTTGAGATGGTGTCTCATTTAGTCCATACTGGCCTCAAACTCCTACATAATCAAGTCTGGTCTTGAAATTCCTAATTGTCCTGCATCTGCCTCCCAAGTCCTGAGGTTACAACTGTTCACTACCACACCCCACCACATATGGAAATTCTTAATGCACTTTTGTTTTTGCACTCATAACATATGTCATTTCTAAATAACCAAGTGCCCTACAGGGTGTAGGAGTGGATCCTTGAGCATCAGTGTGTGCTCCCTGCATCACAAGTACAGTGCACAGTGACAGTGTTTAGAATAACCCTGATTGAGCTGGGTCTGGTGGTCTGCTGGGTCTTTGACACTCAGCTACAAAGTAAGCTCTAAGCTGGCCAGGACTTTGTAGTGAGAACTTGTCAAAAAACTAGTACTATCAGGAAAAAGAAAATGAAAAGTTTAGCCTGGCAGTGGTGTCATATGCCTTTGTCCCCAGCAGTTAGTAGGCAGAGGCAGCCTGATCTTCTGAATTTGAGGCAAGCCTGATCTACATAGCAAGTTCCAGGGTAGCCAGGGCAACACAGGAAAAACCCTGTCTTGAAAAAAACAAAACAAAATGAAGTTTAATGAGAATCTAAGGGCAAGTCCCATGTGTAAAACTTATCAGTTACCTACAGTAACTTGAAAATGGTACCTGTATCCATATGGGATATTTCAAAATGACCTGGTAAAGTGTTTTTTATTTATGAAGGGAAGGGAAAGATAATCTATGTACATGGGAAGACCAGGTAATGAAAGTCATAAAATTTAGGATCACGATTAAAATATGTTGTATGAAAATAATTTTTAATTAAAAAAGACTAGCCCCTGGTTAGAGAAACCAGCTTTAGAATGACCAAAAAACTTCATTTTGTTCAATAATAGGATTAGTCTCAGAGTATCTAGAGAAGTGTATATGTCACATTTGATATATTGTTTTGTGTATTAGGTATTTGTTTATTGTGGAATTTGTAAATAGACTTTGTGTTCTGGGAAAAAAATAACACTTGGTCTCTTATCTAATATGTATGTTTCCAAAGGCAGCCAACTTTGACACCCAACATACACTTTCTTATTTTACATTGATGGAATCTGACAGTTTATGCCTTTGTATGTTGTTCTATTTGTCTCTTGTGTTTTATAAGATCTTTCTGTATCAATATATAGAGAGAAACATCTCATTTATAACAACTGACACTCCAAACATTGGTGGATTTTTAGCTTGTTTCCAGTATTTTACAAAGTCATATTGGAATGAATGTACTCATGCATTTAGTGAGATTATGCCCACAGAGTTAATTGCTACCAAAGAATTCCTGGATCAATGGGGGTGTTTTTCAGTTTCAATTCAGTAGCTACTGCCAAGTTGACCTTCAGACATCTCTTCCCAGCCATTATCCTTCTACATACAATGTAACTGGATATGAATTGTTTTGGGTTTAATCATCTGAAAGCAAATTATTGGAATCTTACATTTTAATGAAGGAGTAGTGCATTGAATGGAGGAGATGGAGTACATCTTTATCTCTTGGTTATTTATATTTTCAGCGAATTGCATGGTCGTGTTCTGTTTTCAACTTTTGTTCTGGTTTAAGAAGTTAAGAAAATTGGTTATTTAGCAATGTTTTCCAGAATTTTATTTGTGTGGTTAAAGTTATCAGCATTTGTGGCTACTGGGAATTTGCTTTGCTTATAAAGGCTTTCACACTTAAGAGTGAATTGAATAGACTCTTTTAGCCTTGTAAAGGGTTCTTTGCTTTTCATTTGTTTGTTTGTTTGTTTTTGAGACAAAATCTTTCTCTCTGTACTGGCTGACCTGTATGTAGCCCAGGCTTGCCTGGATCTAACCACAATCCTGCCTCATCTTCCAAGATGCTGAGATTACACGTGTGTAACACTATAACTGGCTCGAGGGCTTGGGTTAGTTTGCATTTTTCCTTTAAAGCTTCTGTTCATTCAGAACTCATTAGGTAGTAAGAATACTTTTTATACAAGTAGCTAACTGGTTATCCATTTATTCTTTTCTTCCACATTGATTGGAAGGACCATATTCCTACTTTGAATGTCCACAGATCTCTTCCTGGACCTTATAGTCTGTTGGGCAGGGGTGGGGGTCACACTTGTAATTGTTTCAAGTTGCTATACACTTCCTTCCTTTTTTTTTTGTGGTCCTGGAGGATGTAAGGCAAGTCGTTGAGCATGACGGGCAAGTGACCTCCTTCACTGCTCTGTGGTTATAGCTCTCTAGTCTTCAGATTTGCCATCTCTGCTCCAAACCTCAATAGTCCTTCTGAGGATTGTTTCCTAATTCTTGCATGTTTATTTTTTTCCAGATAAGCTCTGGTTATCATTTTCTCCGCCTCTAAAATCATACTGATGTTTTCCTGATTTGGGAGTGTGCAGGCCTGCGAACTGTGAAAGAAGAGTCTTGATCCTCCATCATTTAGAACCGCCACTCCTGACTGTGCTGCTGCCGTTCTTTCTTTCTCCCAGTGCACTTTGCCTTTGCTTCCGTAATGGTTTTAGCCAAGCTGGAGACATTCATTGCCACACTTCATGCCATTCCTAAACGTGCCAGCGTGCCTGTCCTATGAGAGCGAGAGCATTCTCCCTTGTGATCACACTGCCACTCTTATACCTAAGCAAGATCAAACCAGTTTATATTCGAATTTCTTCACACTTCTCTCAAAATAGCTTTTTTAGTGGCTTCCCCAAGGTTCACAGATTAGCACTGATGGGTGTCCCTCTAGGCTGTCTTTTTAAAAAGTGTTATCTTCTAAATAAAATTGGCTCTTTGAACTTTTCCTTGACACAGTGACAGTCTTATTAGAGCTTAAGAGAAAAACGCTAGGGCAGACAAGCTGTCAGGCAGAGGACCATGGAGAAGAGGAAGAGGCGGCTTCAGTAATGAAGCCCGGCCCGCAGCCCCGTGGCCCACAAGCAGCTACAAGGCTGCAAGGTCCAAGTAGAGGAGGCTTCGTGGAGGAATAGTGAGGAAGTCCAGAGGGTCTGGAAAACGTGCCCAGGCTTTGGCCAGTATCCCAAAGGAAGAGACAGAAAAGTACAGGAAAAAAAGACAAAGTTATTCACTTCTGATTCAGAAAAACCAGTAGACCTCAGTGCTACATAGTGGAAGATTTGCAGGAGACTGAGTGGCGGAAAGGACTTCTGGGAAGAAAAAGCCTAATCTCATTGAGGAGATAATCCCACCCCAGCTCCTTCGAATGACTTTAGGTGAGCTAGCTTTCCCTGGGGGTGGGTAGGAACGTAGGCCGATTATTAGAAAATGTTCCCATTTTCAGAAACCTTGGGAAGCTTCTCATCTGCTCTATAATCGGTCTGTTTTGTTAGTAACGTGTTACCTGGAGCCATTTGGTACAATCAGCGAGCCAATATTCGTGCGAGGTATTAACTAAAAGAGGTCATACTTTATTGGGATTTCTTGGGGTTTTGCCTAGTATCTGTTTTGTGTTTTAGGATCTTCAGATATCGTGTCCTGGCTTCTCTTGCCTGTGACAGCTTCATAGCCTTTATTTGATGTTTTGCTACTGGGATTTGTCTGACATTATTAGACTGTACTTATATGTTGGGGCGGGAACGAATGACAGCCCAGGTAAACCGTCCTCCTCGTCAGAGCACACCAAGGCCATGTATTCGCTCACCACTAGTTGACATGTCAAAGGTAAGACTTGTCAAACAACTGTCTCCGCTCTAAAGCTACTCTTTCTCCCCACACAGTACCTTTTAGAAATCCTTCCATATAGCCCACACTTACAGAGTGAGAACTTAGGACACCCTACCTTGAGGGCAGAGTGCTCAAATAACTGATTTAGATTTCTTCTAGAGAAATAATTTCTACAATATGTTCAATCTCATGTACTAATTTATTTTGTCATTCTTTTGTTCAAGTTTGGGTTTGCAGATGTGAATACTATCTTATTTTGTTGCCGCAGTTGTTCTGATTGTAAATACTGGGAGTTTTATCTGTGGCTCCCATGTCTTTGGGTACACCCTCATCATTGTAGATTTTTATTTTAAGCCCATCTTTGCTTTCTGGCACTACAATACATTCTAAAGTTTGCATTGTCTATTTCCTTTTCTAGCCCTAGAATTAGCCAATTTTCCAAAATAGCCTGGTTTCATTGAGTGAAGAATGGTATTAAAAACCAAGACCCGGCCACTGGATTTGCTCATTGCTACTGGAATTTCACTGCTTCTACATATTCTCATTTGAATATAACAAGGAAATGGGTGTGCTCAATTAACCTGTGCACTTCCATGTAAGTGTAACTATTTCTATGTGTAACGTCTTGATTCGTGCTTAGTGGGCTCATGCTGATATTGAATACATCACCCCATATATCATTCAAACCTCTTTCTCCTTGCTTATCTGTCAATCTTCAACTGAAACCTGACTCTCGCCTTCAGCTAGTCACTTAATTGAATTGTTTGGTTTCTAATTGTTTAACTTACTGCACATATAAAGTAATTGCAGAATTGCTAACTCACAGTCTCAGGGAAGCGACTTTATCAGGTGGGAGGGAGCCCAGAGATTACAAGTTGGTTGTTTGCATTTGTTTTATAAACTGCCCAGTTACAACA
Organism: Mastomys coucha; assembly: GCF_008632895.1. Classification (NCBI taxonomy): domain Eukaryota; kingdom Metazoa; phylum Chordata; class Mammalia; order Rodentia; family Muridae; genus Mastomys; species Mastomys coucha. The sequence goes on along the minus strand of NC_045030.1, from coordinate 60,281,619 downwards.
TGACAGGGTATTCCCCTGTCTCTTCAGTACATGTACTGATTTATTTTTAGATTTTTATTTCTTTTTTTAAAAGAGTTATTTACTTTATATGAGTACACTGTCGCTGTCTTCAGACACACCAGAAGAGGGCGTCAGATCTCATTACAGATGGCTGTGAGCCACCATGTGGTTGCTGGGAATTGAACTCAGGACCTCTGGAAGAGCAGTCAGTGCTCATATCGGCTAAGCCATCTCTCCAGTCCAGGTTTTTTTTTTCTTTTCTTTCTTTCTCTCTCTCCCCCCCCTCCCCAGTCAGAGTGTCAGTATGCAGACCCAGGCTCACATCAACCTCAGAGCAATGATCTTGTCTCAGCCACTTTATAAATCTTTAATACAATTAAATTGTCTCATTGCATTGTACATTGTAGTTTAGGATTTCCCTGACCTCCTAAGCGATTTCTTCGTTTTTCTACACTGGGATTCACTTGTTCCTCATTTTGCATGTGTTCATCTTACCGTGTTCTGTTTTCAGTACTGGAGATTGAATGTAGCCCTTACCATGGGCTCTGCGAGCCCTGTTCCCTTTTTATTCTGAGGTAGTATCTTACTAAGTACGCCAGAGAGGTCCTGAACTAGAGATCCTCCTGCCTCAACTTCCCAAGTATACTTGAGATTAGAAGCTTGTGGAATCAAGCCCAAGAGAACTACTCACTTTTTGTGTTCTAAAGTTTGATGAGTTTTGGCAGGTGCATAATGTACTATAACCACAATTGCCTAATCTTGTAGAATCATTTCCCAGCCTTGAAAAGCCCCGAGCTCCACCTCTTCTCCCCATTTTCCCCAAGCCCCTGTATACCCATTTTTACTGCCGTATGGTTGCATTCCTATACTGTGCAGCCTTTTTTTGGACTGACTTCTTTGAGGAATATGCATTCATCAGTCCTCTCTGTGCCATGACAACACATTTCTTTGTATCTCTAAAGAATAGACCGTTCTCTCGATGCCTCTGCTTGCTTACTTAGTAAATACCTCAGCGGTTTCCAGGTTTGGCTGCTCTTGAATTGCATTACTGTAAGCATTCACATGAAGTTTTTTTTGTGTGTGGACATAACATTTCAAATTAGTTGGGTAAATACCAAGGAGCACAGTTGCTAGATCATATGTTAAGATTATGTTTAGCTTTCTAAGATATTGCCAAACTGTCTTTCAAAATGGCTGTATGGCTTTGCAGTCTCCATAGCAGTGAATCCATTCCTGTGGCTTGGCACCCCTCTCTGTTACTGGGATTGTCTGCTTGTGAATTTTAGTTGTACTGCTCAGTATGTAGTGACATGTCACCATTACTGTAATTCGTAGTTCCCTTACAGCACGCTGCTTAACACGTTTTCATGTGCTTATTTGCCGTCTTCACTTTTCCTTTACCCATTTCAAAATGGGATTGTTTTTGTACTGATCAATTTGAAGGCTTCTGTGGTTCTATTGAATAGCCTTTGAAAATGTGCGTTTTGCAAATATTGTTTTTATACTCAGAGGCCTGTCTTTTCATTCTCCTCATACCTGTTACAGAGAAGTTGATTTTAGTGAAGCCTAAATCGCTGAGTTTCTCTTTCATGGATCAGGCTATTGGCAATGAGTTGTAAAGCTTACCTAGATTTTCTGGGGTTTGTGTACTATTTTCTGGTGTTTTTAAACTATTACTGTGTATTTCATGAAATGACACATCTCATTATATTTTTGTATCTATAAGTATATGCTCTGTTCATATTCAACCCTCCATGATCCTCCCCTTCACCAAATGGTCCTTCCCTCTTCCCAAACGATGGTCTTCCTTCTACTTCTCTCTCTCTCTCTCTCTCTCTCTCTCTCTCTCTCACACACACACACACACACACACACACACAGAATCTAGATTGTATATATGACAAAATGATAGAGCTTTTATAGCCTCTGTGTGTGTGTAAGTGTGTGTGTGAGTGTGTATGTGAGTGTGTGTGAGTGTGTGTGAGAGTGTGTGTGTGACTGTGTGTGTGACTGTGTGTGTGAGTGTGAGTGTATGTATGTGAGTGTGTGTGTGTGAGTGTGTGTGAGTGTGTGTGAGAGAGTGTGTGTGTGACTGTGTATGTGTGTGTGACTGTGTGTGACTGTGTGTGACTGTGTGTGTGAGTGTGAGTGTGTGTATGAATGTGTGTGTGAGTGTGTGTGTGTGAGTGTGAGTGTGTGTGTGGAGGTTAGAGAACAACTCAGGAGACTGGACTGTTTCCTTACCCCATGGGATTTGGGAGTGTGACCTCAGGTGGTCAGGCTTGAGTGCCGTCTTTTACAGTGAGCTTGCTTGCCAGCCTGAGTCCTGCTTTTATAATACTTTCTTTAAAGCCCAGATTCACAAATAGGCAAAGAATTCTTCAAATCAGGGGCTGAAGTTTTCCGTAATTGTTAACTGTACTGACTTCTCTGCTCTGATTGGTACGCCTTTCTTTTTGTAGTTAAATGTGATATTTGGCCAATATTAAATAGGAACTTATTTATAAAATGAAACTGAACAAAAGGGCCATGTGTTTACATGCCACCCAACTGAAAATGTATTGACAATGTACTGACAGTGTCCTTTTGTTATGTTTGGCGGTTTCTGTGTCTTCTCAGATTTTTACTTCAAGCATATAATCC
>NC_045030.1:60267140-60278316 GCF_008632895.1 Mastomys coucha | reverse complement strand
AATCTTAAAAAAAAAAAAAGAAAGAAAGAAAAAGGAAAAGAAAGGCAAGCACTGAGACCCAAAGTTGTCCTCTGACCTCCACACAGATGTTGCGGTGTACTATGCCTGCACTTACACATACACAGAGGGAGAGGGAGACAGAGACAGACAGACAGACAGATGGATAGGCAGACACACACACGGGGAGGGGGAAGGGGGAGAAGAGGGAGAAAGAGATGAGAAACCCAATTTAATTGTATCATTTATTCAGTTTAGTTTTGTGGTTTTGAGACCAAAGTCTTACCATGTAGCCCCTGCTGGCTTTGAATTCTTGATGCTCGGGTTCTGCCTCCAGAGTGCTATGATTAGTGCCCCTGTGCTCTGGAATTTGCAGTATGTTTCACATGCATTGCTAACTGTCCTGGTGCCATATGTTGCCCAGTGTGTTTTCCCCACAGAGATCTGAAGTGCCTCCTATGAACCACGTCAGACTTCCTCACATGAGTGGAACCCTCTGGGCCTTGCTGTTCCATCTCAGAGTTCTGTTTTTAAGCTCTGTGCCACAGTCTTGATTAATACAGGTCAATAGAAATTCCTGAGAAGTGTAAGCCATATAGGCCTAATTTGTTCTTTGTGTGTGTGTATGTGTGTGTGTGTGTTTGTCATAACTATTCTTTCAATTTCTTTCCCATGTAAATTGTAGAAATGGCTTGCCAAGTTCCACTAAAAAAAAAATCCCTTTACTGTAACTATACTACATATATCCATTATGTCAGGGGTGAAAGAGCACCCAGGCTTCCCATCTAGCATGTGGCCCTTTCCTGAAGTCTTTTAGTAAAATTTTATAATTACTTGCATACAGGTTTTATATATAATTATATTTATTGTACAATCACATATCCATACTCTATATAGTCTATGTATAAAAGGTCTATATTTCTGTATATGTTTATAAACTCATTCTCACATAGTTTTACTAATATTTTCCTAATATTATCCAAGTTTCTTGGTACTTTTTAAAACAGAAATTCAGTTAATTTTCATATACTGAATTTATACTTAATAAGCTACTTGACCTTCTGGTTCAGCAAAATAATTTATCTTCTGGTGAAAGATGCTAATTCTTGTGCTGTGCCGTTGGATAGAACTGGTGACAATGAGCACATTCATCTTTTCCCTTCCTTTGCAAGATTCTAATTATTTCTTGAGAGAAAGTCTCACTGTGTAGCCCTAGCTGACCTTGAACTTGCTTTTGTAAGCCGGTTGGCTTCAGACTCACAGAGCCTGGCCTACCTCTGTTTCCCAAAGAACCGGGATTAAAGACATGTGCCACCACGCCTAGTCTGTGATTCCAATTTTTAACCCCTGGGTATAATGTTTGCTGTAGATTTCTGGTAGATTTACTTTTTAAGTACATGCATGTATTTCTTGAACCATAAATCCATGGCTGATGAGAAGACTCAGAGATGCTGGTTGTCTGACCTTTACTGTAGCATGTACATGCAACATTCACAGGTATACATCTTGGACACATACATGTGAACACACACACACACACACACACACACAAATGCTAAAAATAACAAACATTTAAAAACAGCAGTAAATACGTGTTGTACAGGAAACCAAACTGCCACCATCTTTGGAATTTTGTTTGTTTCTTTGTTTTTCAACATGTTTGGGAATTATACTGGGTCTATTGACAAAAGTCAGAGTTGGGCTTGTTGACAACTGGTGTCATATAAATAGTAAAAGAACATTTATTACTAAAAATAGGATGAATCGTTCTTGTTCTTTTACAAGGCAGAAGATACTTTGGGGTATGTCTTTTAGAAAAACAAATGTTATTGGGTTAGAGAGAACACAGCAGTTAGGAATGTACACTATATTTGCAGAGGATCCAGGTCTGTTTCTTAGCACTCACAACCACTTGTAACCCCTTCCCTAGAGGAACTGACACACACTTTTGGCCTCCATGGGCACCAAGACACCTGTGGCTGGCATGTGCACACACACACACACACTCACACACACTCACACACAGAGACACACATGCACGCATGCATGCAAACAAACAAAAGTAAATCGTAAAACTTTTGTTACCATTTCAGGTCTACATATCACAAAAAGCAAAGAGTAGAATGCTTATCGAAGGGACGCAGACTAATGTCTGTCATGACATAGATTTACTCTTTTCTCTTTCATGTGTGTCAAGAGCAGTTCTGAGGTTATCTGGAAAAGAAATGCTCCCATGATTTATTCTGGGTTCTCTTTACTTTGGCTAAGAAAATATGCATTGGGCTAGAAAGATGGTTCAGAGAGAGGTTCAGAGCACTGACTGCCCTTCTACAGGTCCTGAGTTCACATCTGTAATGAGATCTGGTGCCCTCTTCTGGCACACAGGCCCACATGCAGGCAGAACACTGTATACATAATAAATAATTCTTTATTTTTTTAAAAAAAGTAAATGTGCCCTTTTTCCTTTCTTACTTGATTACCCTTCACATTAGTTTCCTTACATGCAAAGGTCTCACTTAAGTGTTAAAATACAAGTCGTCACCTACCTTGTAAAGTGTGGTTACAAAGCTAGTGGATGCATTAATTGATTTCTGCATCCCCTTTATCTTCCCAGTGAGAATCGTTCAGTTGTTTCTATCTAGGTCACTTTGCCACCTCACTGAGAGTTGAGCAATGGAAGCAGTGGTGATAAATAGCCTACAAACCCCCAACTCGTTACCACCTGGCCCTTTATAGAAAAAAACAGACCCAAACTTTGTCATAGCCTATGTAATTCCCAGTGGGCCCATTACTTGTGCTGCCATGGGACACCCGACCAACAGTGATATCCAGACTGCTGGAAGCTACCCGAGAGTCCTCTAGTTTACCAGCCCACAATACCCCAGGAACAGTCTACTCTTCAGAGCCTTGCGGATGGGGACGCAGGCCCTGATCTGAACTTACCCCGACAACCTCCACTGTGTGCACTGTTTTGTTTCTGGCAGGTCAGCAGAGGGAGCTTGATGGGTAAAGCTGAGTTCATCTTAGGCATGTAAGTGGGGCAGATCTGAACTCCAAGTGCATTGGAAATGGACTCGACGGATTTTTAAAAATTTTATACATTTATTCATTTTATGGTGTGTGTCTATGTGTGTGTATGTGCATGTGGATGCGTGTGTGCATGCATGCGTATGTATGTATGTATGTATGTATGTATGTATGTATGTATGTGTTTGGGTACATGAAGGCCACAGGCACGTTGTGGAGGTCAGAAGACAGCTTGCTGGAGGCAGATCTCTCTTTCCACCCCAAGGAGATCTTGGGATCTCCTTGGTAGCAAATGTCTTTACCCACTGAGCCTTGAGACTGGCCTTCAACAAATATTTCTATATTAATTTGCACCACAAGTTTCCATGGAAATTTATTTTGTAATCTTTTGTACATTTTAGTTTCCATCACATCTTAACATATTGCATGTATTTTAGGTCTTGGTTTTGAAGTTGAAGAGAAGACTTTTAATTTGGGACATTTTTATACAAATTACAAAACCTGGAAATGTTCACAACCTTTAACAGTGACATTAAGTACATTATAGCCATTTCATAATGTTATCTCAACTTTCCTTAAGAAACAGCCGGGTTTTATTGTTGTTGGAGAATGGAGCGGGATATTGGTGACATTTCCTAGAACATTGCAGCTTTGAAAAATGCCTTCCTGAAGCTAAGAAAAAGCACCATCATTTATTTCCAGTGTTAAAAGTCTCTGTCAATAATATCTGGGAATTATAGGGATTCTCTTTAATATACAGTTGATTTTCTTGTTTACCTACTTGAGAGGGGAATGGGATCAACTCACCAGGCTAAAGACATTACAGTCATGGTTTCTGCAGTAGATTGAAATGCCATATCTGGTATTTATAGCTGCCTTTCTCCCTACCCAGCCCTCAATAACACCTTATCTATTCATGGTTCTTGGCCAGAGAGAATGAACTCAAACATTTATCCCTGAATGCTCTGGCCATTAGATGTCTGCTTCAACTAGATTCTTAATTACGCATTGCCCTAAATCACTAACCAGACTTTTCTGTGCCTAGAAGAGTTCTAGCCTTATCGTGCATTCTCCTCTGTAATCTCCTTTGAAGTGTGAATGCAACTTGTATTCGACAGTCTGCTCCGATCTCCCCAGAGCCTCTCTTTGCCAGTTTATGGAGAAGGATGAGCAATCCAAAGTGACCAGCTGGAAGGATCCACGTCCCTTTCAATGGAATCATTATTGTTTTCTCTGGCCAAATACTTTCTCTAATGGAAACAAAATTTCTAATGCAGAAGGGCCTTTTATGTGTGAATGTTTTGCTTGCATGTACATTATTTGCATCGTGTATGCAGTGCCCAAAGAAGCCAGAAGAGGGCATCATATCACTTAACTGGTATTACAGATGGTTGTGACCCACCATGTGCGTGTCCTGAGCTACCATGTGTATGCTGGGAAGTGAACCCGGGTTCTCTTCGAAAGCAACAAATACTTTAACCATCTATATACTCCCCCAAGATTTACAAGTAGAAGTACTGTATTTAGATGAATTTACAAGTTTTTCTTTTTATGTGTGCATGCATGTTCACATGTATATATGTGTGCACATCTCCCTTGAGCAGCTCACACTCCACCTTATTCTTTGAGTCAGGATTTCTCAATGAAAAAAAATATTTTTCTGTCCAATCAAACCACTTTCTAACTCTCTTGTTTGACAAGTATCACGGCCAAATGATGATCATTTTATCTTTGCAATTACGAACCTTCACAATTATGAGTCCTCAGCAGTTTTTACAGAGGCTGTGTTCCTTTCTGTCCCATTCACCAGTTTGCATGGTGAGAAAATGGCTATCAGAGAGGTATCTTCTCACTGAGTTGTAGAGTTTCAGGAGGCATTTGCTGTTTATTTTTATTTAGGAGAGACTTGTGTTAGGCACTCTGAGTAAATAGCTTATGGATTTCTTTGTGGTTTATGTTGTCTCCAGCACAAATAATCCAGCCAGAACGTTCCAGAATTTTAGAGGCTAAGGTATGTGTGTGTGTGTGTGTGTGTGTGTGTTGTTGTTGTTGTTGTTGTTGTTGTTGTTGTGTTTGTTTTTTAGTGCTGGTTATTTACCTCAAGCTGGTCTCAAACTTACTATGTAGATTATGCCACCTCAAATTCAAGTGACCTTTTTATTTTGAGTTTCTAATGCCTCAGCCTCCTAAGAGCTGGGATTACAGGTATGTGCCACTTGGTCAAACTATGGCACAACTATTGTGGAGTCTAGACTTAATTATAACTTTCTGTTCCAAAAATTCTGTGTGTTCAGTGAACCTCTGAGATATTTATACCTTGAGTCAAGGCTAGACCCATATTCCTTGTGTAGATTCCCAAATTTCACATCTAATTGGTGAGTAACACTGTAGAATCTGTGACTGGCAGAGAAAAGATGTCACACTCAGGGCCTTCATCTCCTAATATTTGTTGATTGAAAAAAGTAAAATCACCTCTGGCAGTGGGCAAAGAGGAACCTTGTTGGTGATGGTTTCCTCATATCAGTCATGGTCAGAGAAGATGGCAGCCCTTTCTCCGTCCTAGCTTGATGCCTGGTTTGGCAGCCAAAGTTGCCTTATGCCCAGGGCTCATAACAATTAATCTAGGCATCGCAGCACAGGAGGAGAAGACAGACTGAGACCTGTGGACCACCATGCTACCCACAGACCTGTCACCACGCCACATGGCATGAATGGAGGATATCACCCAGGGGCACGCCAGCCATGTGGCCGGTCTGCAGCGGGAACCATGACAATGAACAAGTATGTGGTGGTCAGATGGGGGAGAAAGGGACGTGGAGCAGCTGGAGTCTTATGAAAAGAGATAGAACTAGAGACTCAAGAGGAGGAGCCTGTTGTGAGTGCCAAGCTCTGCCACCTGGGGCCATGGTGAGGTCCCAGCACAAGCTGCCACTGAGGGCCAGCTCTGAGTCAGTGGCTAAGCAGTACAGCAGCAGGTGTTGTTGTTGATATCTATGGCTAATAGTGCTAGTAGAGAATGTGGGGACGTCCCTGGACCAGGAGGCTGCCAGGGACCACGTGAATGTCCAGGAGCTGGGAATAATGGCCTCATCCTCACTGGTGCTCTGGAGAGCTGGCCCCATCTCTCACCAGTGGCAGCACTTGGGGAGCAGGACTTGTGCCTAGCCCAGGCAGCACAGTACGGCTGGCCCCTGGAGGCAGGGGTGTGGGTGAGCCGGCCCTGAGGGTATGATATACAAAGCATCACACTGTGTGAGAGTTGACCCTGTCACTGTTCTGCTGTAGGGTGACATGAGCACAGAGGTGATGCACTCCCCCACACCCCCATCCCTGCTACCCCTCACCACCTCTGGCAGTTGGGAAAGCCTCCCTCAAGGTCATGAGCTCCAGAGAGCTAGTCCTGCCCCTCACCAGATGTAGTAGTACTCAGGAAAGCAGGCCCTGCCCCTCACCCGGGGAGACACAACAGAAATGGCCCTGATGACAAAGACAACGGTGAGCCATCCCCGAGAGAGTGAGAGCAGGAGAGCTGACCCAGCTTCTCACAGGCTGCAGCACTTGGGAGAGTGAACCCCAAACCTTGACTGGGCAGCCCAGTGGAGCTGGCTCTGACATCCTGCAGGTCAGCCTCCCTGAGGGCAGGCGAGCAGGAGAGCAGGAGCGCTGAGCCTGTCTCCTGCAGCTGGCAGCATTAGGTGGCCTAGCCAGAACAGTACTGGACAGCTCGCCCCCGGTGGTGTAGAGAAGGGAGAAGGGATGGGCTGACCAGCTCAGCTGCCACCAAGGCCCCGATCCAGGGCTCTGAATTGGCTCACCCCTGAATCATCTGCTAACAGGATGTACGAAAGGACCAGTCCTGCTGGTCCAAAGCTGCAGGATCTCCATGACACAGGGCAACAACGGGATAACCAAGAGGAGTCCTGATGAGGATCCAATATTGATGGTGTCGCAGAAGCCAGAGATCTCGAAGCAGAACAATGACTCATTGCAATGGACATTTGCAAGTGAAGACATGTTAAACAGAAGGATAGACTGTGGGACACATTGTGAGGTACTGCAGCTTCCACAATGAGATGTCTTCTATGCTGTGTGTGTGTGTGTGTGTGTGTGTGTGTGTGTGTGTGTATGTATGTGTGTGTGTGTGTGTGTGTGTGTGTGTCTGTCTGTCTGTCTGTCTGTCTGTCCTGAGTTCAATTCCCAGCAACCACATGGTGGCTCACAACCATCTGTAATGGGATCTGATGCTCTCTTCTGGTGTGTCTGAAGACAGTGACAGTGTACTTACATATAGTAATAAATAAATCTTTTCTTTTTAAAGGAGGGTGAAATGGAGGCGTTGGAATGTTTCTCATGACAGTGAGACAAAAGGGAAATGAGTGCAGAAGACAAATGAACGAACCCTTGTTCCTAGAGTCAGACGCTAATGTCCATGGGAAGAACTGGCTAGAAAGGAGGAAACGGTAAGATACAAGCTATGTGTGCATGGCTTCCCCACACGGCACATCCGACTCCTAGTTCAGAGAAAGAGAAAAAATCACAATTACTGATAATGGCTCTATTTAAGACACTGTAGTCATTAGGGAATATTCTGCTTCTGAGCCACTTGAACTGAGGAAAGCGTTTCAATGGGCATAGAAAGGAACCCCCTACTGATTGGCTTCTGAGGCTCTGGCATCTGGATGTGAATGGCATGTGCTTTGAGCATCCTGCTGCTCTGAGCATCCTGCTGGCAGCAGGATGATTTCTCTTTTTCTCTATCAGCGCCTGCAGAATCTCTACTTGTAGGAGGGATATTACTCACTCCTTAAGGACTGGCTCATTCTGCCTTCCAATGGATCAATAGATGTTCGTGATGAGAGCCGCTGAGGAGGATCAGGTGCTGTCATGAGAGCTGAGGATGCAGGAGGAAGCTTCTGATGCCTGTTTATCAGGCCACATAGAACTGTGCTTACTAAGAGACCCCTCTCAATATTTAAAGCAACAGGGCCTCCGGAGAGGTACTGAGCTCTAGTGGCTTTAGGAAGCCCACTAGCAGAGTATAAGACCCATGGGGTGGGGAAAGCTCTAGCCAACCCAAATGACCTGAATTGCTGCACAAACCAAGGATGCAGTATTAAGGCAGTTAACAGGACATAGAAAAATGGAAAACAACCAAGAGTTACCCATTCTAGCTATCAGGAAACAAACACCAGTGGGACTTGTACCATGGTGGTTTGCCACAAGGTACAATTGATAAGAAACTCAGTGCTGTCTTAGTAAGTTTCCCCAAAGCAGGGGAAGGTAAGGAGGGTCATATTCTTTCTGTGATGTCCTTCTCATGCTAGAATCAAAGGACCCTAGACGGTGGGGCTCCCCCAGCCACTCACAGGGGAGCCATACAGGACAACTGGAGGTGCCATATTGAACTGAGATCGTATTGGCCTTCTACTAATATAAAGGCCATGTGGGATTTGCTGGCCATTGAGAGAGAGTGCACATCAGTTTGTGGGCATTTCCCCTTATATGCAGGGCAATAGAAAGCTGTCAACAGATGTGGAGATCAACCAGTCCAAGAGTTCTTAGTTAATCCTAGCAGTGGGAAACTAACCTTCTTCATGCTCTTTTGTAAGTATAGTGCTTAATCTTCCCTCTTGATGAACTAACTCCTAGGGGTAGAAGTGGTACGGACGAATAGTCTACACACAAAAAGTCAGAAAATTAATCCCGAACACACAGACAGTCAATATAACAACTATAAACACTAACTTTCTTTTTTTTTTTTTACATGTTGCACTATATCATTCTTTTTTTTATTAGATATTTTCTTTATTTACATGTAAATTTCTCCTTCCCAGTTTCCCCTCCAAAAAACAAACAAACAAACAAACAAACAAAAACAAACCCCTGTTGCCTTCCCCCTCCCCATGCCTGCCACCCCGCCCTCTCCCACTTCTTGGCCCTGGCATTCCCCTACACTGGGACACAGAACCTTCACAGGGCCAAGGTCCTCTCCTCCTATTGATGATCAGATTTGCAATCCTCTACTATACACATGCTGCCAGAACAATCAGACCCACCATGTGCAGTCCTTGGTTGGTGGTTGAGACCCTGGGAGCTCTGAGGGTGCTAGTTAATTCATATTGTTGTTTGTCCTAAGGGGCTGCAAACCCTTCAGCTCCATTGGTCCTTTCTCTAATTCCTTCACTGGGGACCCTGTCCTCAGATCAATAGATGTCCGTGAGCCTCTACATCTGTATTAGTCAGGTACTGTCAGAGCCTCTCAGGAGATAGCTATATTTAGGCTGGCTTGCCCTTCCTTCAGTCTCTGCTCCATAGTTAATCTCTGCAACTCCTTCCGTGGTATTTGGTTCCCCCTTTTAAGAAGGAATGAAATGTCCACCTTTTGGTCTTCCTTCTTCTTGAGTTCCTTGTGGAATGTGGGTTGTTCTTCCTGTATTCCAAGCTTCTGGGCTAATAACCATTTATCAGAGAGTGCATACCGTGTTTGTTCTTTTGTGATTGGGTTCCCTCACTCAGGATGATATTCTCCAGATCCATCCATTTCCCTAAGCATTTCATAAATTTATTGTTTTGAGTAGCTGAGTCGTACTCCATTGTAACACTAACTTTCAACAGGGTATAATGAAAGCTGATAAAGCTGCCTGCCCCACACAGGATAATCACCATTAAACAGTGCAGGCTGCAGGTGCATATAAGGAAATCATGGCCATCATGAAAACATTTCAAAACCGTGGGAGCAGGCTGTCCCCGAGCCTGTCCTTGGTAGCCTGTTCCTCCTACGAGGCTGCCTCATCCGGTACTGATATGAGCGTCTGTGTCTAGTCTTATTGCATCTTGCTATAGAAGGTTCAGTTCATGTCACTTGGAGGCCTACTCTTTTCTGAAGGGAAAAGTGGAGGAGCTGTGGATCTGGGCAAGAGGTGAGGTGGGAGGAGTCTTGGAATAGAGGAGGGAGGAAAGGCCAGGATTTATTATATGAGAGAAGAACAAAGAAACAGAAAAAAAAAACCACTTAAAAAGGCAAAAGCACTTGTTAACCATGAAGTTCCTTAAAAGCAAAGGAAGTCTCTGACCAGTAGAGAAGACACGCAGCTCCTAGAGAATGGCTATGGAGTATAGGAGGCTAAATACAATGGTGTCCACTCTCTACTGCCATTGCTCTTCTCATAGAACAGCGAATAAAAGTGATGGGATCATGGGCTCCTTTACATCTTGCTAATGTTTTCTCTAATATTCCTTTAACCTGAGTCCCATGACCAGTGCACATTTACCTGCAATAGATAACAGTGGCACTTCATAGCATTTCTCTAGGATTGGACACAAATCTCACTACTTGCAGTGTGATAGTGACACAGGACTTCACTTTGTCATCGTACACACTCATAGGAAAAATAATACAGTATATACACAATGTTATAGCCTCCGAATATTTTACAAATTTAGAAAAACACTTTACATAGATTAACATCCCATCATTGTGCTTACAGACATACATATGAAAGTGCTTACAGACATACCTATGTGCTTACAGACATACCTATGAAATTGACTACCTTTTTATTTTTAAATTTTATTTGTATTTTATGTGTATGGGTGTTTACCCAGTGTGGTGAGTTGAGTGAGAAGCCTATCCCCATGGCTCATATCTTTGAATATTTGGTTTTCCGTTAGTGGGACGGTTTGGGACGGATTATGAGATGTGCTCTTGTTGGAGGATGTGTGTTATTGGGGGCGGGTTTTGAAGTTTCAAAGGCTGGTACCATTCCTAGAGACGCTCTCTCTTCCCCATGCCTTGTGGATTGAAATGTGAGCACTCAGCTACTACTTCAGCACCATGCTTGCCTTCCTACTGTAACTCTCTAGAGTCATGACACCAAAATTAGACTCTTGCCTCTAGAGTTGTGTCATAGCAACTGAAAAGTAAGACCCTGTATGGATCTCTGTGCGTCGCGTATGTTCCTGGTGCCCACGGAGGCAGGGAGAAGAGGGTGGTAGCTTCCCTGGAACTGAAGTTACGTATGTTCTGAGCTGCCATATGGCTGGTCTTCTGGATCAGGTCTTCTGGGAGAGCAACCAGTGCTTGCAACTGCTGAGCCATCTCTCCAGCTGCTTCTTCCTTCTCCTCCTTCTCCTCCTCCTCCTCCTCCTCCTC
>NC_045030.1:60262673-60266873 GCF_008632895.1 Mastomys coucha | reverse complement strand
AGCATATAGTTCCGCATCATTGCCTCTCAGCAAAAGAAGTCAGGACAGGGATTCAAACAGGGCAGGAGCAGAAGCTATGAATGAGTGCTGCTTACTGGCTTGCTCTTCATGCCCAGCCTACTGTCTTATGGCAGTCAGGACCACTAGCCCGTGCATCAATCACTAATTAAGCAAAATGCAATACAGGCTTTCCCACAGGGCAGTCTGGTGGAGACATTGCCATACAACAAGATTTTTCCTGGGAAGACACTACACACATTCTACTCACCCCAGATAAGGAGCCCATGGCCGACTAAGGTTCAAACACCACCGAAGTCCAGCTTAGGGAATCAATGAGTTTTGAGGGGGTTAGTTACAGGAATATGGGTGAGGGGTTACTTACAGGAGCAGAACTGACTCAGAGGCAGCTGCATCACCAAAGCCCACCCCAGCGTGGGTGAGAGAGAGCTCACAAGGCTGGGAACCTGGAGCGCACTGCACAGCCTGCAGGCAACTCAACAGGTTGGAGAGAGTCCTTTCTAAGTGACTCAGTGGGTCTAAACGTCTTCCACAAAGCTCAGCTGGTTTCCGCCTCTTCGAGGCAGCTGCTCTGGCCTCAGACCCTTCTATGCAGTCTGTCTACTGAGAGAACCTGTCAGTCAGCAGCTCAGGTTGTTTACCCTTGCAAAAGAGGGGCTTAGTGAACCTGGTCAGTTTGGGGGACTTCCTGAGGCTGTTTTGAGTTATTTACCTTCTGTTAAGGAGCTTCCTGATAGAATGATTTAACATCAGAGGAAACTGCTGCGCAGTACAGTTTTCTCAGTTGAGGTTCCTCCTTGGCAAAACACTCTGGCTTATATCAAGTTAACATAGACGCTAGCCATCACAGGCACATTTTTGTACATTGTCTGCCTCAGGATGCCTGTGCTTTATATAACCTGATACAAGAGGATCATGTGGGATTGGACCAAAAGCCTCAGGAGGCTTTTGAGTAAGACAAGGTTCTTGCAGCACTGACTGTTCCAGGGTCCCAGTACCCATTTGTTTTAAGATTACAGAGTCCCCAGGACCAAGGCTGGGGGTGATAGCAGAAACAAGCTAAACAGATTGTTCTGATGGGTCCGTCCCATTCTTGGGAAGAGGTAGGAAATCCATATACAGCACAGGAGCAGCAACTGCTAGTTCTATATACAACCCTGCAGCAGGTGTACTCCATCACTGAACCTACTCCAGTGGCAGTAAAACATAGACCAAGGAGAGAGGTACTGAAAGTCTCCTGGCCAAGCCCTCTGTAAAAGTGGCACTACCATCTGGAACTCTGCACCAGAGGATCTGACTTCTTCTGGCCTCCACAGGCAACCGTCAGGCACATAGTACACAGATATACATGCAGGCAAAGCACACATATACGTGTAAAAATACTGGGGCCCAATTGAAACTGGGAAGGAGGAGGGATAGTAGGATTGGTGTTGACTTACAAGGTAAGACCACTAGCTTTTCCACAGACAATTGTTCTATCTTCGAGAGTGTAGCTTTATGGATGGCACAGTAGCAAAGAGAGCACTTATAGCTACTTGCTGGGCCAAGTGATACAAAAGCAAGCAAAGTAAACCAAAGCCACTAGCAGTCTTCTGTATGGCTTCCATAACACACAAATGCAGGGCCTCCTGTTGTCACCAAAACCTGATGCTTTCACAGACATGTGAGCCATCTGCTCATCAAAATATGAAGAAATTATCCATTGGGTACATGTGAAATCAGGGTACAAATGGAGCAAGGGACAGCACAGGCTGGAAAATAGCAACATTTACAGGCATCCCCCTTAGGTACAGAGAGATGTTACATGCAGTGCGTAACACCTGAACCTCGTCTCTGGCTTAAAGGAGAGTTACAGTAGCCTAACAGTATGCAAATAGGTCAATAAGCCAGTAAGCAATTGACAGGTGGATTGGCTAGGGCTAGGGCCCGTGAATAAGGAATGCAGATGTGCCTTCATGCATAAGGATTGTCCCAAGATTCCTGTACGTTTTCTTATATAAACAGACAACTCATTGAACTACGGGTGTCACCCCGCTCAGGGTTATTAAGTAGGTGTTTGCAAAGGATTAACAATAAGAAGGACACCCATTTCACAAACACTGATGTAAAGGTTTAGACAACCAATCAAAACAAAAAAATATAAAAAGCAATTTTGGACAACCAAATATGATATTTTTGATAGGAGACAGAGGAGACAGACACGGGCACTTTCCTACATTATCTAATACATTTGTACTCTATGTTGTGGAAAGGAATCCGAACATACATTTTAGCAACAGCTTAGCATGTGCTGTTTATTTGTTTATTTGTTTATTTATGTGTGTTTGTTTATGTTGACTTAGCCCTCACCCCAGTTCAGATACCTTGGAGGAGTACAAAGCTGGTACCAGCAGATCCTGGCTAGAATCAGGGACTCAAGTGCCTGAGCCCAGCCAGCCAGCCAGAGAACAAGATAAGAGTTTAAGGAATGATGACAAGAGAAGCACAGATGTGCACGTCTCACAGATGTGGCTGATTAGCTCACCAATGGAGAGACTGAACTGTGGGATGATTGTCCACTCATCCTCTCCCCTTCTAAGATTCATCGACTAGAGATAAGATATAAGGAAATCTTTAAAAGATAGTCATCCTTGGGCCAGCAAGATGGCTCAGTGAGTAAAGGTTCTGACAGCCAAGTCTAGTGACTTAATTTCCATCTCCGGAACCCACATTCTGGAAGGAGCGAACTGACTCTGGTAAGTTCCTTTCTGACATCCACATGCTCACCATGCAAACATATTCTCACACATAACGCACACAACACACACACACACACACACACACACACACACACCACTGAAAAAAAATTAAGTAAAAATATAGGAATCTTCTGTCTTCTCAGACTGCCAGCTCTCTGAATAAATGCAACTTAAAGGTTAAATTGCTATCTCTGTGTGCTAGCATTTACAGAGAGAGTCCCCACAATTTCAGATATTCCCAGTTGTATCTTCACTTGCCTTGTAACTTTAGAGATTATTTTGATAGTTTTATGAAAGGGCTGTTAAAATAATAGCAAGAGAAAAAGGCACCCTGTATGGGTAAATAAAGATGCTTTCCAGGAGCTGGAGAGATGGCTCGATGGTTAAGAGCATTGGCTGCTCTTCCAGAGGTCCTGAGTTCAATTCCGAGCAACCATATGGTGGCTCACAGCCATCTATAAATGGGATCTGATGCCCTCTTGTGTCATGCAGACATACATGCAAATAGAACAGTTACATCCATAAGTAAAAGTTAAAATAATAATAATAGTAAAATCTTTTAAAACTATGCTTTCCAACCATAGGTTATTAAATAAAAATTTATTTAATAAGGTTATTAACTAAAAATCCTGTGTCAGGGTGCCCTATGACTCGTTTGGCCAGGGAAGCAGTCAAGATACTCTATACACTATAAAGATAACTGTTACTTCAGCCAGTTGCATGCCCAGACCTTGCGTGCATGAGGCCTGAGTTCAATCCCAGCACAGATACATATGCCCCAATGTATAGGACACACTCTCCTGGCTAATAGCTCCTATATACATACCTTCCCTTTAGTATTGAGAAACTTTAAATGGCAGGCTGGAGAGGAGGCTCAGCGGTTGAGAGTACTGGCTACTTTTCCAAAGGATGCAGGTTCAAATCTCAGCATCCACCTGGGCAGTTCATATGTCTGTAACTTCTGTACCAAGGGGATCTGACTCCCTCACATAGACATACATGGAGGCCAAACACTAATATAAATAACATTTAAAATTAAAAAAAAAAAAACCCTTACATGGCTTAAAGACTTAAGGTTTCTATGATAGCTGTGCACATCCACTGTGCTTTCTCTTGGTTGGTGTTTCTGATGTCCCAGGAGTAAGCGCTCATTGTTGCCGTGCCGTACTATGGCGGTGGAGTAGTGTTCCTTGGCACTCAAAACAAAATTAATCATGTAAATCCCTCTCCAAGGTTTTAAAAAAAAAATTTAAAGTGTCATAAACAAAAGAACAGCCAAAGGAGAAACAAAAACAAAAACTGGGGGTGATGTGTAGGGAGACTTGTTCTCCAAATCTAGCCAACGAGACGCTATTTTTCAGAGTTTACCATTTAGTTGTTCTGTCCCCCAAGGCTACATTCCACATTGCAGCAAAACAAAGGCAACCCTCCCACGGGCTGACAA
>NC_045030.1:60259675-60262175 GCF_008632895.1 Mastomys coucha | reverse complement strand
ACACACACACACCCCTTTAACAAAAGTCTAAATGCAGCTCACTCCTGAAGTACTTTGATACTTTCCTGTAGAAAATGCAACACTAAAGTTGATTGCTGTAAGCTGGGCCCTTGAAAGAGCAAGATTCTGTGCTTCCGGATACTTCATCTACAAAGCTGCATTGTTCTCCAGGTCTATAGAGCAACCTCTTAGGTCACTGCACCCAAACTAGAAAGTTACTTTTGCCTTCTGTCCCTAATCTTCCCTTGCCTAATCTTTAAACAACCTAGCCTTCCGACAGAATTCTTTAACACCATCCCCCCTAGCCCCCGCCTCTCCTGGCTCATATGATTAAACTTTTAGAAAAGTAGTGCGCTTGTATGCAAAGACAGTGCAGGCGCTGGCCCCAGGAGGCCACCCAGTTCCCAATAGACCTTTGAAAACCACTAGAAGGAACACGTGCAGTGCGGACAAAGACCGCTCAAGCTCACGGATTTGGGGGGATTGTCTGGAGGATTTCGAGCCGATTGTTTCATTTTAACCTGCGGGATTTTAGAAAAGCTCCTTTGAATTCTTCCACTCTCTTGTAGCAAGATGAAGATTTGAGAAGGAAAACTATTCTTAGGGCTGACCTTGAACAGATCTACCTCAAGCAGTGACCAGCAGAAGCTTTCAAGACCAGAAACAGTGGCCCTGCAGGCGCCATAAGGGCTCAGAGATGCCCAGCATGACTGTGGCACATTTTTTTTAACCTGGCCAATATGCCTTGGGGCATCTGTCCTGTGCTTAGGGATGTCTGTCCCTTGTTTATCCCCTGACCTTCAGAAGCCCCCGCTGGAGCATCACAGCCAGCCAGTCTTAGTACCTGCACCTGTGAGATACACCTGCTGTGCACTTGGAGGTTTCCTTCACTGGTAGACAATTGCCAAGTTTCAGTGAGTCCCAGCCTCTGTGGTCCCCGGCATCAAAGCCGAGAATAGACTCTTGCAGATAATAAATCTCACTCTCGGGTTTTCCTTTCACTCAAATGGACCCTTTACCTGCAAATTTCTCTGTCAAAGGGGCAGAGGATATTCCCAGGACAAAAAGATTACTTCAGTGCTTTACTGTTTTGCAAAAGTAGGAGTCCCAGCAAAAAAAGGGATGCTAGAGAAACTTTGGAGTTCAAAACTTAGGAGGCCTGGATGATACTCAGAAAGGAAGGGGGGTCGCATTTGACCTGCAACATAGGTACTTGCCATCATAGCCATAAAGAAGATAGAAACCAAAAGCACAATGAAATAGCCTTTCACCGTACTGGGGTTAACACATGTTGCAGATGGCCTGAAGAAATAAGAACATGACCAGTAGGCATGTGAAGCAGTGTGACATCATTAGAAAAGAGTGACATTTTGAGAGAGAGTAGACCTAAAGTTAGAAAAATGACCCAGCAATTCTACTTTTCGGTATATATTCAAGAGTCAGGGGGAAATATGTCCACATAAAGACTTGCTCATAAACATTGGCAGAGAGGGAGCAGCCAGGTGGCTCTTGCTGCCAAGCTGAAAGACCTGAGTTTGACCTCAGGATCCATGTGGTGGAAGGCGAGAATCGACTCTCACAAGTTGTCTGCTGACTTTTACATGTCCCTAACAAATATGTTCGTGTAAAAAAATAAAATTCAATATAAACTGGCAGAGTCAACATTTGTTTCAAATTTCATACACTAGTGTGTGTGCATGTGCACGTGCACATGTGTGCATTTGGACAGATGGCCCAGCAATTAAAAGTACTTGCTGCTCTTCCAGAGTTTCCCCAGTTCAGTTCGCAGCTTCCACATTAGGTAGCTCGTAACTGTAACTCCACAGCTGGCCTCCTCAGGCACCTTCATGCACATGCCCACATGCAAACATACATGTGATGGCTTGAATATGAATGACCTTCATAGACTCATGATTTTGAATGTTTAGTGAACAGAGAGTGGAATTATTTGATACAATTAGGAGGTCCGGCCTTGTTGTAGGAAGTGTGTCACTAGGGGCGGGCTTTGTGGTCTCAAAAGCCCATGCCAGGCCCAGTCAGTCTCTTTCTCTTTCTCCTCCCTATTCTCTCTCTCCTTTCTCTCCCTCTCCTTTCTCTCCTCTCTCTCCTCTCTCCTGTCTCTCCTCCCTTCTCTCCTCTCTCCTGTCTCTCCTGTCTCCTGTCTCTCCTCCCTCCTTTCTCTCCTCTCTCTCTCCATTCTCTCCTCTCTCTTTTCTCTCTCCTCTCTCCTTTCTCTCCTGTCTCTCCTCTCTCCTGTCTCTCCTCCCTTCTCTCCTCTCTCCTGTCTCTCCTGTCTCCTGTCTCTCCTCCCTCCTTTCTCTCCTCTCTCTCCTCTCCTCTCTCTCTCTCCTCTCCTCTCTCTCTCCTCTCTCCTGTCTCTCCTGTCTCTCCTGTCTCTCCTGTCTCTCCCGTCTCTCCTCTTTCTCTCCATTCTCTCCTCTCTCTTCTCTCTCTCCTCCCTCCTTTCTCTCCTTTCTCTCCTTTCTCTCCTCTCTCCTCT
>NC_045030.1:60257672-60259664 GCF_008632895.1 Mastomys coucha | reverse complement strand
TCTCTCCTCTCTCCTCTCTCTCCTCTCTCTCCTCTCTCCTCTCTCCTCTCTCTCCTCTCTCCTCTCTCCTCTCTCCATTCTCTCCTCTCTCCTGTCTCTCCTCCCTTCTCTCTCCTCTCTCTCCTCTCACCTGTCTCTCCTCCCTCCTTTCTCTCCTCTCTCTCTCCTCTCTCTCTCGCCTCTCTCCCGTCTCTCCTCCCTCCTCTCTCCTCTCTCTCTCTCTTTCTCCCCTATGGATCAGGATGTAGCTCTCAGCTACTGTTCCAGTGCCATGTCCCCATGCTCCCTATCATGATGCTAATGGACTACAATTCTGAAACTGTAAGCAGACCTCAAACTCCCAATTAAATATTTTGCCTTATAACAGTTGTCTTAATCATGGTGTCTTTTTACAGCATTAGAACAATGACTAAGACAACACCTAACCACAATTTAAAGTAATAAAAATAAATATTTAAAGTATTTATTATTATGCACACACATGTATGTATGCCATAGCATACATATACAGGTCACAGGGCAACTATTTGGAGTTGGTTCTCTCTATCTGGGTGTCTGGGATTGAACTCAGGCATCAATCAGCCTTGCAAGGCAAGTGTCTTTTCCCCAACCCATTCCCACACACTATCTTGCTAGCCCTCTCATACCTTTAAGAACCATTCTCATATGTTTCTCTCATGCACATGTATGTGCATGTACTATATCCTATTCTATTTATTACATACATATTTTGTATATGTGAAAGCGTAGTTTGGAGTGATTATCATGCTTTCTTACTTTTCAACTCAAATTTTCCCTGTGGAACCTTGAGTCTAGGTTCAGGTTAAGAAGCAATGGTTCGTGATTGTAGCGGCTCTAGCACAGGATCAATAGCGCCCTGTAAGGATAACACTGGAGGCTAGCAGGCTGAAATCTGCAAGAGGACTCCCACCCAAAGCTCACCACGCTGCCACCCTGACTTTGGATTTCCAGCTTCCAACACAGAGCATCCTACATTTTATTTTATGGTGGCAGTCTTAGCTAAGACAGAGTTCATTATGTTCAGATTCACTGGACTGCCACTCTGCCTTCAGTCCTATTTCAAATTTCAGTATCTCATTTCTTCCAATGACCCAACCTTAAGAATCTTCATAAGGCTGTGAATCTAATTTGCATTTTAATTCAGCCATTCACAGGATTAGACTGTGTTGTTGCTGCTGTGTGACTGTTGTTAGTGGAGGTTAGAGGATGTGCCAGGCCTTAGGGTTGGAGATTCTACTTTTCAGCTAGATGAATAGATTAAAGAGATTTAATTGGGCCCCAAAGTAGCAGGGCCAGGTGACAGCACTGCATCACCAAAGGCAAGGTAATCACAGCTATTGTAATGGGCAGCACACACAAAGCAATGTCCACAATAGCCTACAGTGTAATGGTCAGCACAGGCCAAGCGAATTTTATGGTGGCATGACTCCTATGGACCTTTGGTACTGGATAATCAATCATGTTGTCTCCAGGCATGAAATACGTAAGCCTACTGAATTTATGTTTCATTTGTATAAGAGGAAAAAATTCTCAAACAAATGAAAAAAAAAAGTGAATCTTGGTCCAGGATCCAATTTCTAAGCTTGTGGCAGTTTTCAGAGACAGAACCCCTTGAAAGCAGGGATGGCCAGGTTCCCCTGAGGGAGGACCTTAATAAAATCTCTGAGAGTTTTATACTGTTAGCCTTTTTCCAGTCCTTCTGCAGAGGGACCTATGTCCCACTGTGACTTTGGGTAACTATTTAATACTCCTTTGTACCCAGCAAACTGACTGTCCAGTGATTTTTTTTTTTCTTGGTGGACCGACAAAAACTTTTATTTGTGAGCCATACCGTGTGGTTGCTGGGAAATGAACTCAGGACCTCTGGAAGAGCAGCCAGTGCTCTTAACCTCTGAGACATCTGTCTAGCCCCAAAACTTTTTTTTTCTTTTAGATATTTTCTTTATTTACATGTAAATTTCTCCATTCCCA
>NC_045030.1:60255241-60256940 GCF_008632895.1 Mastomys coucha | reverse complement strand
GAGGAAGGAAGGAGATGTAAGACTAGAGGGAGAAGGGGTGGGCAGGAGGGAGTGTAGCGGGGGTGGGGAGAGGGCAGAAGTGGGAGGGCGAAGAGAAAAGAAGATGGAAGATGTGGAAAGGGAATAGTAAAGGCCATCTTAAGCCCCTCCTTAGGCCTCATTTATACCCAACATGTGTGTATGAGACTGTGTATACATGTGTGCATGGCATTGTAATCTAAACTATTGGGGAGGGAGGTTGAGGCAAAAGGATTGCAGTTCCAGGATCGCCTGGGTTATATAACAAATTCATACCAGCCTGGTGAGGCCTGTCTCAAAACAAAAGCAAAACATTTAAGAAGTGCTAGGCATGTGGCTCAGGGTACAGGGTTTGCTAATCCTCAGCACCCTAAAAACAGATGGCTGGGAGAAAGGTCCAGTGAATGGCTGCAGATGTCTGACAATGTCAGCTGAGTCCTCCTAATCCAGGATGGAAGGGAGAGAACTGAGTCTAAGAAGATGGCTTCTGAAGTCCACAGGTGTACCATGGCACACAAGCACCCAGAGCCTGCCTGCCTGCCTGCCTGCCTCTCTCCCTCTCCCTCTCCTTCTCTCTCTCTCTCTCTCTCTCTCTCTCTCTCTCTCTCTCTCTCTTTCTCTCTCTCTCACACAGACACACACATACACACACACACACACAATTTTTAAACATAAAGCAATCTGTGCTTGCCCAAGTCCACAGATATCTATATCATTAGATGTTAGTTATTTCCCATTTCCCATGAAGTACGAGTCAAGGTCGAAATCTTCCTTGTCTCTGTGAAATGAATTATCTTTTCTGCAAGGATTTGCTGACTCCAGTGGATTTGTTTCCCACGCTTGTTGTCAGACTCTTTGTTCCTCTCCATTATCTGTCCATCCAGTCCCATACTGTTGCAGTTACTTTGATTTGTATGCGAACTCCTATCCGGTAGTATGTGACTTTTGGTTTAGTTGTTTTACTTAAAGACTATTTAGTCTCAACTTCATATCTATTTTATATCTTATTTTATTATCAGGTTGCCATTTTTCAAAATACAAATTAGCAGAGCATGGTTTTGAAGGTGCTTTCTGTCTTCTTGCTGTTTGCTTGTTTGTTTGTTTTGGTTTTGGTTTTTGTTTCCAAGACAGGGTTTCTCTGTGTAGCCCTGGCTGTCCTGGAACTCACTCTGTAGACCAGGCTGGCCTCGAACTCAGAAATCCGCCTGCCTCTGCCTCCCAAGTGCTGGGATTAAAGGTGTGCACCACCACTGCCCGGCTTTGCTGTTTGTTTTTAAGACAGGATTTCGCTGTGTAGCCTTTGCTACCATGGGTCTCATTTTTAGACACAGCTAGCCTTGAATTCATAAAGGTTCACTCACCTCTGAGGCACGCACCACCACACCTACCTATACTGTTGAGCAAGACATCCAGTCCATAGAAACACTGTCCTTACCTATTTGTCACAGTCTCAAAGTTCTCTAAATGTTGACTTCTATGCACCATGTTAGCACATCTGCCATCATATGTCTAAATGTAAAGACTTAGGGCATGCTTCATTGCTGCTTTAAATTTTATTTACTAATTATTTGTGCTCACTATACATAAATACAGGTGCCCTGTGGTTCTTGTTCCTTATTCCACAAACATAGCTGTTACCACTTAATAACTGCAATGACTTTTGTATTTGTTAAGATTTATA
>NC_045030.1:60248976-60252942 GCF_008632895.1 Mastomys coucha | reverse complement strand
TCTCTCTCCCTTCCTCCCTCCCTCCCTCTCTCTCTCTCTGTCCCACTCTCTGTCTCTGTGTCGGTCTCTGTCTCTCTGTCTGTCTCTTTCTCTCTCTGTCTCTCTCTGTCTCTTTCTCTCTCTCTCTGTCTCTCTGTCTGTCTCCCTCTCTCTTTCTCTCTATCTTTTCCCTCCCTCCCTCCCTGTCTCTCTCTCTGTCTCTCTGTCTCTCTCTGTCTGTCTCTGTCTGTCTCCCTCCCTCTCCCCCTCCCCCCCCTCTCTCTTTCTCTCTGTATCTTTTCCCTTCCTCCCCCATCTTGCCTCCCTCTCTTGTCTCTCTCCCTCTCCCCTCTGGGTGCCAACACAGGCTGTTTTTGTCACTATGATTCTGTGGTAAAATTGGGATTTTAAAGCTTGTGATGCCTTCAGCATTGCTCTTGATTCACAAGGATTACTGTGATTACTACTTGGTGTCCTTTGGGCTTCCACCTCCATTTTTATAGTTCTTTTAGTTTTATGAAGATTACTACTGAAATCTGATGGGGATTGCATTGAACCTGTACAGCACAGTGTGCTAACATTACCAGCCTGATTTCTGCCAACTGATCCATGCACCTGAGAAGTCTTTCCATCTTCTAGCATTTTCTTAAATGTCTTTTTTCAGTCTTTCATAGTTCTCATAAAACTTGGGGAAGTTGATTCCCAGGTATCTGTGGAAGCCATTGAAAATGGAATAATATCCTTGACTTCATTTTCATTCGTTATCGATGTGTAGCAAAGCTACTGATTTCTGAATTCCGATTTTATACATTGTTACTCTACTGAAAGCTACACTGAGTATGTGAAAATCCGAGAACAACTTGTGGGAGTTTGTTCTCTCCTACCGCCATGACTACTCTGTATTAGCCAGGCTGCTGTCGCTGGAAGAGCCCAGCATGCTCATGGCTTATAATCACTTTCATGTGTTGTCAAATGAGGTGTGCAAAGATTTTGTTGAGAACTTGGTTTGTCTTATTTCTCTTACTCTGCATTGGTATCCAGGTGACACTGTTCGTGGAATGTTCTGGCATCCTTACCTCCCTTTCGGTTATATGTCAAAGTTTAAAGAGCACTGATGTTGGCTCTTCCAAGATCTGGTTGAATTCAACCATGGATCCAGTGAGTGTTGGCTTTACTTTGCTGGAGACCTTTCATTACTGCTTCACTCTCATTACTTGTTATTCATCTCTTTAGGTTGGCTTAAGGGACTGTTATTTGACCATCAATGTGTCCATTCATTTCAGACTTTCAAATTTATTGATATATATATACATATACATATATATATGTGTGTGTATATATATATATATATATACATATATATGTTTTGTTTACTTCCATTTTCAGGACAGATTGTGCCTCAAAGTATAATTCAACCAATGGATCTAATATATATTATATATTATTATTTATTAAGAAGATTGCTTTATTTATTTATTTTATGTATGTGAGTACACTGTAGTTGTCCTCAGACACACCATTGGAGGACATTGGATCCCGTTACAGAGTTACAGATGGTTGTGAGCCACCATGTGGTTGCTGGAAACTGAACAGGACCTCTGGAAGAGCAGTCAGTGTTCCAACCCTGCAAGGTTTTTTTTTTGTTGTTGTTGTTTTTTTTTAATCTAGTAAGACTTATTTTGTGGGGCTGGAGAGATGGCTCAGCGGTTAAGAGCACTGACTGCTCTTCCAGAGGTCCTGAGTTCAAATCCCAGCAACCACATGGTGACTCATGGCCATCCATATTGAGATCTGACGCCCTCTTCCAGGGTGTCTGAAGACAGCTACAGTGATGCCCTCTTCTGATGTGTCTGAAAACAACTACAGTGTATTTAAGTATAATAAATAAATAAATATGAGAGAAACTGAAAAAATAAATAAAAATAAATAAATATTTTTTTTAAAAAAGACTTATTTGTGACATAAAATGTGATATATTTTGGAGAAATTTCTATGGGCTGATGATAAAATGTGTATTCATGGCTAGTGGATAGAATATTTGGTTCAGTTTTCCTTTGAATTCTGTTGATTTCCTTGTCTGGATGCTCTATCAACTACTGAGAATGTGGTATTGATGACAGCCACTGTTCTTATACCTGGTCCTCCTGATCTTTCATGCCCAGTACTTCTTCATCTATGAAATTAATTGCACCAATTTGGGAATATCTTTTACAGAAAGACACTTCTTGCCTTGAGAAACTGAGCTGCAACCAAGTTAATGATACATCTTATTATAATAGACTGTAATATACTACATATATAATCTGCTGTTTAGTGTGAACTTAACCTGTTTGATTTAACTTTAAGAAAGCAATAAAACCTGGATTTCCGATATAATCAGCCTTTACTACCGAATGCATAGCTTTCATATTAAACTATGTATGGTTCCATGCCCCCTGAAAAAGGATAATGTATGTGTGTATGTTGTGGGAATCGTATACTGAAAGCAGCTAACAGGTTAAAAGCAAGCTTATATGAGAACTATCCCATAAATGTTAGAAGTGGCATGTGGCTATAGGTCGATAACATCTCTATGCAGTTCGGAGTGCTATTATGGGCAAAGTAACTTCTTCCATTGCAAAACTCAGTTAAAGACTTCTGTAGAAAAGAATTACTCATTCCTTTCCCATCCCATGATTTCTGTGCTATTAATTCCAGAGCAGAGCTCTTTGTTAGGAAGAATCAAACATCGTGCCCACAGCAGACAGGCGACAGTCAGGCCATAGCTCAGAACCTACACAGAGAGGAGAGGAAGGACCCAAGGAGAGAAGGGCCGAACTCAAGTCTGGGCTCACTATTGGTCTAAACTACTCCAAGAGCAAGTCTCTTGTTTAATTCCTTAGTGCAGTGTTGATACACTCCAACATTCGCTGTGTTTACAACTGTTTCCTGGTTTTGAAAAGTCATTCTCTTTATTAAGGCGCAGTCACCTTCTTTACATCTTTTACGGGTTTCATCTCGGAGTCAGCTTTTTTTCAGCTAGAAGCACAGGTTGCCCTTGCTTCTTCCTAGATTCTGTTTGTTTTAATCTTTGACAGTGAGATAAGGGTCTTGGAGACCAGACGCAGTTGAATTTTTTGTTTTTGTTTTGTTTTAAGCTTTCTCAATGCTGCATATTTTTGATGATTACACATTTTTATGCGGATGCGTTCACCTATGCATACCTGTGCTTCTGGAGGCTAGAGAATGACGTCAGGTGTCTTCCCCTAGTGCCTTCTACACTAGTTTTCAGGCAGTCTCTGAGTGGATATGGACCTCACTGTTCAGGCTAGACCTGCTGGTCAGATTGCCTCAGGGACAGTCCTGCCTCTGCCACTCGGCCTTCTGACGCTGGAGTTCCAGACTCCTGCAACTGCACAGGCCATTTGCTGTCGTGAGATCGACACGAAGGTGTTTGTGCTTGTTGAGCGGACATTTTGCCCCGCTAGCCGCCTCCTCAGCCCCCAGACTGCATATTTTCTGAAGAGTTAACGTTTATATTTAGAGGGATCATCTCCAGGTACGTACTGATTTCTTCCTTGTTCATTTTTAAGCTTTGTGGATTCGCTGAGATAAAAATGTTTGCCCCCTTTTCAAATTTCTCTTTGTCTTTCTATTTTATAGTGACTTTTGTTTTGGTTTGGTTTGGTTTTTTCGAGACAGGGTTTCTCAACTCAGAAATCCGCCTGCCTCTGCCTCCCAAGTGCTGGGATAAAAGGCTCACGCCACCCAGCATAGTGACTTTTTAATTTCCCCAAGCTCTCATGATGCTGTAGATCTTCATCTTCTGTGTGTAGTCTTCCTTCTTTAGTATCTCCTCTCATGATCAATTGTTTTACTTCAAGCCTGTCCTCTTATTTTAAAGGATAAATCTACTGGGCACAGTGATCTTGGTCAGCACTGGCTGACTTTCTTTCTTTTCTTTCTCTTTTTCCTTTTTTCTTTTTCTTTTCTTTCTTTTTTTTTTTT
>NC_045030.1:60244509-60248828 GCF_008632895.1 Mastomys coucha | reverse complement strand
TCCAGGAGGATGTCTCCACCCCCACCCCCCACCTCACCTGACCTCTAAACTCCCTGAGGCCTCCAGTCTCTTGAGGGTTAGGTGCGTCATCCCTGATTGAACCCAGACCCAGCAGTCCTCTGCTCTTTGTGTGTTGGGGGCCTCATATCAGCTGCTGTATGCTGTCTGGTTGGTGGCTCAGTGTGTCAGAGAGATCTTGGGGGTCCAGGTTAGTTGAGACTGCTGGTCCTTCTACAGGGTCCCCCTCCTCCTCAGCTTCTTTCAGCCTTCCCTCATTCAACAACAGGGGTCAGCAGCTTCTGTCCATTGGTTGGGTGAAAATATCTGCCTCTGACTCTGACAGCTGTTTGTTGGGTTTTTCAGAGGGTAGTCATGCTGGGTCCCTTTTTGTGAGTGCTCCATAGCCTCAGTAATAGTGTCAGGCCTTGGGGCCTCCCCTTGAGCTGGGTCCCACTTCGGGCCTGTCATTGGACCTTCTTTTCCTCAGGCTCCTCTCCATTTCCATCCCTGCAGTTCTTTCAGACAGGATCAGTCATGGGTCAGAGATGTGACTCTGGAATGGCAACCCCATCCCTCACTCGATGCCCTGTCTTCCTGCTGAAGGTGGGCTCTGTAAGTCCCCTCTCCGTGCTGTCTCCATGTTCTGTGTGTAGATTTCCTTCTTTACTGTCTTCTTTCATGATGAATTGTTTTAGTTCCAGCTTATCATGAAAAGATTTTCTTTCTCCTATGCTTTTAAAGGGTAAATCTCATGAGCACAGTCACCTTCGTCAGCAATGGCTGATTTTCAAGGTTTAAAGTAGCTCAGGCTTGGGTTCTCGTCTCTTCTGCAAAGAAGTCTCTTGCTATTCTGATGGGTGTGCCTTTGAACCTAACTTGGAGCTGCCGTCCCTCGGCCCTTAGCTTCTGGTATTTTTCTTTGCTTCGGCTCCCTCCGTGCTAGAGCCATTTGCTAATGTGGAGAGGCACTAGAGTGTCTGTGCTTAGACTCAACCTTGGTTCCTTCTTTCAAGCTAAAAGTTCACAGGATTGGTCTCTTCATCATGTCCCAGCATTCCTGAAAGTTGTGGTCATGATTGCTATGGGATTTTTTTGTTGTTTTTCTTTCCTGTTTTTGGTTGGTTG
Organism: Mastomys coucha; assembly: GCF_008632895.1. NCBI lineage: Eukaryota > Metazoa > Chordata > Mammalia > Rodentia > Muridae > Mastomys > Mastomys coucha. Next base: position 60,247,703 of record NC_045030.1, on the reverse strand, counting down.
GCTGGTTTTTGTTTTGTTTTGTTTTATTTTTGCAATGTGAAAGTGATAATCCCTTAATCTTGTCTTTAATTCATGGATTTTTTTTTGCTATGCTTGGTCCAGATGCTTTCTGCTTTCTGTTAAGTGTTTTTGCTTCATGTATTGACCTGTGCATTTCCAGGGTTCCTGTTCGGCTCTGTCTCCCCAGGATCTCTATTTCAATTGCCTTTTGCCCCCATCTACTTCATGTATTCATTCCTTTTCTTCTTTCTTCAATTTCCTACTTGACCCTTTAAGCTTGGGGATAATTTTAAAAATTGTATCATTGAATTCTTTGTCATTTCAAACATTTTGGTATTTTTAGATTTGGCCACACCTGCTTTTTCCCAATTCTTGGATTGCTCTGTTTTCCTGCCTCTTCTCATGGTGAAGTCAACTGGAGGAAACTTCTTACCCCATCTTATGCGACACACTTTTTTGTTCATTTTTGTTTTGTTCTACAGAGCCCTGGATATACTGGAACTTACTATGTAGACCAGGCTGGCCTCAAACTCACGGAGATCTACCTGCCTCTGCCTGCCAGTTCTGGTATCAAAGGCATGTGCCACCCTGCCTGAGAAATAATATTCTATTTTCATAACTATTTTCTAGGATAAGAAGCCTGACAAAGAGGAGCATACCATGCTGAAACGGAAAATTAGCCCTAATGGAGAAGGAGAAGCCATGGGTCCACCTAAGAAAAGATACACTCTGGACATGGTGTCGCAGAAATCTCTTGAAGCTTCTGCTGAGGCAAGGGGAGAAGGTAAATACATCATTGTTGGTTGGACAGAAACTGACATGCTTACAAGTTGAAGAAAACATGGGTGAACTGATGAAAGCGTTAGGAGTTGCTGCAGGGCAAGCAACAGGTTCAAACCAGCTCCATGCAGCCAGCGAAGGACAGGCTCTCTTAGGAGGCAGAGCTCTTCACCTGGCTGGGCTTCTCCTTCACCTATCCTCTCCTTTCCTCTCCATTAGAAGGCCGTGTGGATTCCTGTCTTCTGTGTCATCAACCCGGCAAACGCTGTGCAGACCAGGTCTGCACTGACACTGGAATTCCCTCCCCAGCGGCAGCTGCTGCAGGCATCTACCTTTATTCACGGCAGCTTTCTGAGATTTCTTTGTGTGTGTGTGTGTGTGTGTGTGTGTTGTGTCTGCGTGTGTATCTATGCACCACTTGTATACCTGTTGCTCACAGAAGCCAAAAGAAGGCATGTGTTTCCCTGGGTGGAGCTACTGCTGATTGTGAGCTTCCTTGTGAATGTAGGGACTTGAACCCGTGTACTCTGGGAAGGTAGGCAGTATTTTTTTTTTTTTTTTTTTTTTTTTTTTTTTTTTTTTTTTTTGGTTTTTCGAGACAGGGTTTCTCTGTCTTGCCCTGGCTGTACTGGAACTCACTTTGTAGACCAGGCTGGCCCCAAACTCAGAAACCTGCCTGCCTTTGTCTCCCAAGTTCTAGGATTAAAGGCGTGTGCCACCACTGCCTGGCAGTAGGCAGTGTTCTTAACTACAGAGGCATCTCCTCAGTCCCAACTGCCTGGGATGTCTGTTCTCCACAATCTGCTTCTGTGTTCTTCTCACTAGTGAAGCCTTGACACTTCTTTTCCTCCTCTTTATTTTCTTGTCTCGATTAATCATGTAGTAGTTTCTAAATCAGGCCATTGAAGTCTTTCATGCTTGTTCACTCCTGCCATAATTTAATTCCCACAGAGCAGAAAAGTCAGTGTTGTCCCACTCAGTGTCCTTTCCATCTGTATTCACTTCCTGCAGCCACGGTAAGTATATCAGTAGGTAGAGCTGGCCACATTCATGCTGGAAAAAAAAAAAAACAACTGAACAGACAAACTCATCCTGTGTTCCCAAGCATGCAAGATGCAGGATGGTTCATTAGGTTCTGCATCACTGGCTCCCATCGTCTGACAACTATCTCGATCCCAGTGCTCACCTTCATACTCTGTGTCTATTGTTTACTACACAAATCTTATGCTTCCTTCCCCGCATCTTTTCTTCACAGCTACACCGGCTGCCTCTGTCTCCTCCTCTGTTTTGCTCAGAGGACATCTCCCAAAAAGGGAATGCCAAGCTGGTGGCCCTGGGAACACCATCTGCTGCTTTCTCTCGCATGTCTGTTGACATTCGAGAACCCCAGTGTGTAATTCCTCTTGGATGTTTCCACGACATCGTAATTCCATAGGGGCAGGGCCAGTTCCTGTCTTCCACGTTTTAAGTTGATCCCCTAGCACCTGGCAGATGCTGGGTGCAACAGTACATGAGTAAGTGACACAAAAGTGTCAAACAGAGAGGGAAAAGCATTTACCTTGGGACAAAAGTGAAAGATTAGTAGAGTCTCCTATAGATTCTTATTTTTAGTGAAGGTGTGCTCCTTATATTTGGATATCTTGTGATACCTTCAGCTTTTACCCTTTTAAAAAATATCAAGATGACACTAAGCCATCTATGTTGTTTCTTCTTTGTCCTATTCAACTAATTTCTGCATATGGTCATGAAGCCATGAGGTGTTGGTTTTGTATGCTGTGTCCTGGGGCCAGTTTGTCATGGTTGAGATTTCTCTCTTGTACTCTCTCTTCCTCTGAAATAATTTTAGACCTTGAAGAGCAGAAGGGTGCCCCCGTGGAGCTGTGGGCCTCACCCCTGTCACAGCTCAGCTTTTGACCTTGCGTTCCAGGTGCTCCTGTCTCCCAGAAGGCCCAGGTGGGCATGGTGGAGGCTGATGCTAAAGTCTACACACAAACATGTGCTTCAAAACAGCTTACCCCGGTGGCAGGAGATGCCCTTCTCCCCAGTCCACAAGATTCTCTGCCTGAAGACTCACTTCATCGAAAGGATGGTGGCAGTGACACGGGTGCAGCGGCAAGTGTTAGTGGTGACTGCTCTGCAGGCACTGCCAAGGCTCCCGCAATGGTTTCCTCAGAAGCCCAACCCTCTGTGTCCTCACTGAGACCAAATTTGTCCAATTACGAAATCAAATGTGCCCTGATGACAGAAATCCGACGCTTTGGACGAAGTAAGTGCTCAAACTGGTTAGTAACAGAGGCAAGGCAGATATCTCCTGTTGCATGATTAGAATAACCCGAAACTGCCTCCAGAGAGAGAGAGGGCCTTTGCCACAGCAAAGTTTTCTATATAATTTAGCACAGTCACTTTTTACTCAG
>NC_045030.1:60243494-60244159 GCF_008632895.1 Mastomys coucha | reverse complement strand
AAGAAATGTAGACAATTAAATTGGGAGGGGGTTTGTAAGAGAACAACAAAGAGTAAGACTGAATGCTTCGCTTAATGTTTGTAACTCTTGTATCAAGTTACCACAATAAGAGCCAAGATTTTAAGGTCTACTAAATATAAAACAAACAAAAAAAACCACTTTATATATTTATGTTCATTTAAGAAAATATTAGTAGTGATGTATTATTTTGAAATATACAGCTAAAATGTTTGGAGTTATTTAAAATTTATGGGCTGGAGAGATGCCTCAGCGGGTAAGAGCACTGACTGCTCTTCTGAAGGTCCTGAGTTCAGATCCCAGCAACCACAATGTGGCTCACAACCACCCATAAAAAGACTGGACGCCCTCTGGTGCGTCTGAAGGCAGCTACCGTGAATTACGCTGGAGCAAGCGGGGCGGAGAGCAGACACACACATGATGGCTCACAGACATCTGTACAACTACAGTGTACCCATACACATAAAATACATAAAAATAAATCTTGGGCTGGAGAGATGGCTCAGTGGTTAAGAGCATGGACTGTTCTTCTGAAGGTCCTGAGTTCAAATCCCAGCAACCACATGGTGGCTCATAACCACCAGTAATGAGATCTGACGCCCTCTTCTGGAGTGTCTGAAGACAGCTACAGTGTACTTACATATAAT
>NC_045030.1:60232517-60243325 GCF_008632895.1 Mastomys coucha | reverse complement strand
TGTTAACAAATTCAGATAAATTGAAATCATGTAACTTTTCTCATTATAATGCAATAAAACTTTAAAAAGTGGGAAAAAACCCATGGCAAGCCTGTATTTTACAACAGGTCACAAGTGTCATCCCTGGTATTTAGAACTGTCGTCTTCCCAAAGCATTGCCTTGTTTGTTTTTATTTTGCCTTGTTGAAGTTGGTCTCATGGTGGCTAGCCTGGAACTCACTGTGTGGAACTCACAGAGATCTGCATGCCTCTGCCTCCTGAGTATTGGCATTGAAAGTGTGCGCTGCTGCCGCACCCAGTATGCCCACCCTTTTGTATTCCACTTGTCCAGAGATAGCCCTTCAACTGGTCACGGTGCTTGGCTTCGTGAACTGTTTCAAGTGTTTTTACTTAAGCATCTGGGCTGAGCCATTCCATGTCCTGAGTGAATTAGGCTGCTGCAAGTGTCCATCTCCTCTCATGAGGACGAAGCACAAGAGTACTGAGAAGGACGCCACACCTTTCACACTGTCCTCCCTAGCCTATGTAGTGCATCCCAGTATCATTTGATAAGCAGGTACTCTGGTCCAGAAATGAAAGAACCCTCCCACATATGGTGGTTGGTTGAAAAGGATGCAGTCTCCACCCTGCCAGCTTCCACTTGGGAGCTCCACTTCCATGCCAAGAGATTCATTCTAGACTCTCCTTGCCAAGGTGATTAGTAGTGTCTAAAACTGTCATGATCTGAAACAGGAGTTTGATGTTAGATCCTTAGGAGTAGCAGGTGGAACTGCATCCCTACTGATCCAAATCAGTGCTCCAAAGTAGAAACCCAGGCAACTCTCCGTATTTTGTTGCTTTAAGCTGTTGGGTGAGAATGGTTTGTTATGCAGCCGCGAAGAAACTGATATAGGTGCTGCCTACATGGTTTTAGTGATTAAAGTCACACATGATTTTTTTTTTTTAAGCTTACTTGTTTTCTCGTTTTCCTTATCAGCTGGACACAGGGAACTATTCCTGAAGTCTCGCATACTAGACAAGAAAAACTTCTTTATTTTTCTGGGCCCTACTCCAAACTAGCAGATTCTTGCTCAACATTGCAGCACCCAACCCTGAGGTAAATTCTGTCTCTAGTATGTCACACACAAGTTGTTGCTATGTCCCCTCTCTAATGTTTTTTTTTTAAGCCGAGATGAGGGTATTTGCTCATCTTACAAGCAGTATCTTGACATGCCTTAGATTATGAGATCACCAAAGTGCCATTCATTTCAAGGGTCATGGTGTTGTTCAGAAATGATTTTTCATGTTCTGTCTAGCAAGAGTGCTGCCAGGGTCTCCATTTCCTATTCAGTGACAACAATGCCACCAGTACAAAGGAATGATGCAATGTGTTGGTAATCAAAATCCCTAAGGACTACTTTAGAATATAAGCCTGAGGTAAGAAATGACACTAGCAGACAAAGAGATGGCTGTGCAAACATGAACGTCTGAGTTCAGATACCCAGAGCCAACACAAAAATCCAGGCATGGTGGCTCACACCAATAATGCCAGTGCTACAACAGTGGAAGTAGGACTACCCCTGGGGCTTTCTGGCTAGGTAGTCCTTCTGAACCAGCCAGCTCCAAGTTCACTAAGAGATGCTGTCTCAAAAGATAAGGTGGAAAGTAATTGAGGAAGACACACATGCACACATATATGAACATGAACATACATACTTCACACACATAAGTGATGGTACATTGCCTTTTCAAGCTCGTCCTTTTGACAGTCAGGTGCCCAGGAACATGTGGGTTGTAAAAACAAGGAAACCTCATATACAACCTCATTGGTTCTTGGAATAATCATCTGATTACAATTTTCACCATTGCTGTCATTCTCTGAGGTGCATGGTGTGAGGATCAACAATCTGCATTTTTTAGTTGTCAGCGATGCCACAAATCATTACAGTCCCTCTATGAATGGAGTGTCATTTTTACTTTGCTATTTCTATAGATATGTATTACTAGTGGCTTCAGTTTGTCCTTTTATACTACAATAGACCTTCCCCCATGGGTTGGACAACCAATGTATATTTGGCATTTGCTAAATAAGTCTATTCTAATAACTTTCTGAATTTCAGGCTACTAATAACTGAAGGGTGAGTTTGTGATCCAATCAGAGATGTAGGTAAAGCTGAACTGATCATATGAACTCTCTTTCCTCTGGCCTATGAGCTATAGTGACATTTTGCTTCTCTGTAAATGACGGTTACTTCAGGGATGATATCAAATAATCTCAGAATTCTAATGACATACTATGATAACTTTGCTTCTGTCTTACTACACTGTGGGGTATTCAGATTCAATATTCTGAGTATATCTGTCACAGATTAGCACTAGCTTAGCAAGTGGGTTACCCCTGTCTTCTTACAGTTTTACAGACTTAAGTCCAAGGTCAGGAACTCACATCTGTGTCATAGCATGTCAAAAGGCAGTATGTGGCTAATAGAATTGAACAATGGCCAACCCCCATCTATTTTATACTTCACTATATTGAGACAGACTCTCATGACGTGGCCCTGGCTAGCCTAGTATTTATTATGTGGACCAGGCTAGATCTCACAAAGATATCCCTCCTAAGTGCTAGGACTAAAGGTATGTGCCATCCCACCCAGCCAACCTCACTTTTCAAACAAACCTCTTCTGGTGATTACTTACTCACTCTAACAATGACAAACCATTCGTGAAGGGAGATCTTTCATGATATAATCATGTCTTAGAAGCGCTACATCTTTGGTCTAGAGATGTTTCTCAGTTGTACAAGACCCTCAGCTCTATCTTCAGCACCACACAAAAATAAAAAAGTTGTCAAAGCCGGGAGGTGGTGGCGCACGCCTTTAATTCCAGCACTTGGGAGGCAGAGGCAGGCGGATTTCTGAGTTCGAGGCCAGCCTGGTCTACAGAGTGAGTTCCAGGACAGCCAAGGCTACACAGAGAAACCCTGTCTCAAAAAAAAAAAAAAAAAAGTTGTCAAGTCCTACCTCTCACCTCTGTTGCATTAGGAAGTGAAACTTAAGGGACATATCCAAAGTCTAGCATCTTCTTGGCATGTGTTGGAGTCATCCAGTCTGCTGAGGTCTTGGCTTTGGGGGTTCGTGACTGGGGGATACCATAACAGACCATCTTTTTGAGTATTGCATTTCTTAAGAGAATTATTAATGCCATGGACATACAGACAACTGGTAGCAGAGTCAGGGTCTGAGCAAGGATCAGTGCCAACACGATAGGCAGATAGATGGTGAGAGCTCTAATGAGAGCTCAGGCCTACAAGGGAGACTGGGGGATGGTCCCCTTTTTAGAGGTCTATGAACCTACAGACAGGCTGTCCCTGATTCCTCGACATAGTCTTGATTCTATTTCTCTGAAGAAACCGGCATAATCTACCAACCTTTACAGTTCATCATTACACCTGAAACTGATCACTGGTCCATTTGGCAAAGGTTGGGGCAACAATGAACAGAGTGATCATTTTACAGTGTCGCGTTCATGGTTCTTCCTCTGGAGCAAAGCCGAGGCAGCTTCTGACAAACAGAACAGTCACTAGAGAGGTTCCTGGACTCTCCTTAGGCAATCATTTACAAAGTCATGTCCTCAGGGCCTACTGAGGTGGCCAAACAGTTCTTTGCAGTCAATTAATTCACTGTAACTTTGCAGTCTCATTTTGGCTTCAGATGGCTTTCTGTGGGTAGGCCAAGACCTGAGATTTGTCCTTAATTTAGAATAAATCACCTTTGGGCAGTATTTCAGGCCACTATCTGAACAAGCTGCAAGAAGTTCCCTTAACCTCTGAAACAAAACCACTGATATTATATATCACTTGGGTATAAGCCCCCATCGATATGTTTAGTCTTGTTGAACATCATGTTCCTTCTACCTTGATACACCACCCTTAAAGATCTATACCTGCACGGATCTTCTGTAGTCCCACCTAAACAGAAAGAGGGAAGTCCTGGAACTCATATAGTGAAATGCTGCAATGCCTCTTGGGAGCTAATGAAAGAACAGGGGGGTATCCTGCCATTTCTAACGAGGATCACCAGAGCTCTGCAAGATCTCTAGTTCCTGTGAGATAGATACAGACTCTTCAGAGACTGAGGTGACCTCATTGGAAAAGAGTCAAAGCTGCATTTGTGCCCATGAGAGACTAGAATACTTAGGAGTCAAGAGACTGGGCTTCAGCAGAGTTTGGGTATGCGTGTTCCACTCCAATATTTGAAACAGTGGTTCTCAACCTTCCTAATGCTGTGGCCCTTTAATACAGTTCTTCATATTGTGGTGACCCCCAACCATAAAACTGTTTTCATGGCTCCTTCATAACTGTAATTTTGCTACTGTTATGAATCATAATGTAAATATTTTTAGAGATAGAGGGTTGTCGAAGAGGTCATGACCCACAGGTTGAGAACCACTAGTTCGAAGGATTTTGTTCATAGGCCAGCTTTATTTTTATTTATTTTGAATTAACTTATGTAATTCTGTTTTTAAAGATTTACTTATTTATTTTATGTATACAAGTACATTGTAGCCATCTTCAGACACACCAGAAGAGGGAATCAAGATCCCATTACAGATGGTTGTGAGCCACCACGTGGCTGCTGGGATTTGAACTCAGGACCTTTGGAAGAACAGTCAGTGCTCTTAACCTCTGAGCTATCTCTTCACCCTCCTGTAATCCCCTTTTTAAAAAGACAAGGTCTCACAGTGTATCCTTGGCTGTCCTGCAATTTATTATGTAGAGCAATGTTGCAGGGAATATTTTAAAAATCAGCATCAACCCATGCTATACCCAGCTATTCTCTGCCCACGGTCTCTCCACCTCTAGGCTAGCCTCATTCAGTGGTCTTCTCTGCTCCGGTTCACCTGCCTAGAGCCGCTTGTAACTTCTCAGCCATCCAACCATCCCCTTAACCCAGTAAATCAAAACTCTAGAAGCTTATAATTAATCAGATTTATATATCAATAAATTCTCAATTCACAAGATGCCCACACAATAATTTCAGAGCCAATTGATGATACAAGATGCCCACCTAGATTAAACATGTTATCCCAATTATTCTTTTATGATATTCATAACTAGCGGTGGCTATTTAAAGCCAAGCACAATCTGGATCATCTTCCTCTTCCTCCATATTCCTTCCTTCCTTCTCCTCCTAGTCCTCTCCCTTTCTCTGTCTCTGAAACTCTTAGCTCCACCTCCCTTTTCCCGGTCCAACCACAGGCTTCTTGTTGTATTAATATTTAAATTAATTGGACAGGGAAAATTCTCCTACAGAGTAGGCTAGCCTTGAACTCAGAGGTCCGCCTGCCTCTACCTCCTGAATTCTGGGATTAAAGGCATGTGCCATCATACCCAGCCTTAAATGTATTATTCTTTTTTTTTATGTGTGTATGAGTACAGTGTAGCTGTACAGATGGCCATGAGCCATCATGTGGCTGCTGGGAATTGAAGTCAATCCGGCCCAGCTAGCTCCAGCCCCACAATACACTGTCTTCAGACGCACCAGAAGAGGGCTTCAGATTTCATTACGGGTGGTTGTGAGCCACCATGTAGTTGCTGGGATCCGAACTCAAGGACCTTCGGAAGAGCAGTCAGCGCTCTTACCCGCTGAGCCATCTCGCCAGCCCAAATGTATTATTCTTGATTGTCCAGCACAATTATGTTTATTTATGACATACAATGCAACTGTATATATATATATACCGATTTGGAAAATATTAAGTGAAGATATCTATGACCTTACATTCTTGAGGGGGTGTGGTAAGAACATTTAAAATCTACTCTCAAAGATGGACATAGTTATTCACAACTGTAACACCAGCACTTGGGATGATCTCCTGTTTGAGCCAGTCTGTGCTGTGTACTCGGATTCTGTCTCCAAAACACAAAAACAAGAACTATACTCTCAGCAATTTTCAGGTGTGTATAACATTGTTATTACAATGTCTTATTACTAGGTTACATATTAGAACTCTTGTATATATTCCTACTAGCTAACCCTCTTGTATGGTACGAATAGCATCCATCTGCTAACTTCTGCCCCTTGGTCCTTACAACCACCATTCTCTTCTCTCTGCTTCTATGAATTCAATGCTAGTTTATAGTTAGAATCAACCTGGAAGCTAGGTCATGCAATACTTTTATCGTTTAGCACAACAGCCTTTATGTTCGACCATATTGTGGCAAATGACAGAATTTCCTTTTCTTTCTTTCTTTGTATTGTTTCAGAATTTCTTTTTTTTTTTTTTTAAAGCAGCCTCTCACTCTGTAGCCCAGGCTGGCCTTGCCTTGCAATGATCCTTTCGCTTCAGGTTCTGGACTGCTGAGATTACAGCACCCTGCCGAGTTTCCTTGTTTTAAAAATCACAATCAAATTCCATTGCACATGTCCACCTTTTCTTTATCCATTCGTCTGCTGATAGGCACCTGAACTGATTGTGGATCTTGGTTATTGTAAATGATGCCACACTGATGTGAATTTCAATTCTTGCCAAGACAGACCCAGTAGTGGGATTGCAGGATCACAAGATAGTTCAGTTGGTATGTTTTTCTTTGTTGGTTTGGTTTGGTTGGTTTTCCGAGAGTTCCCCGTCCTCAGTACTTGGCCTACTTCTGCTTCTGTGCACCAACCACTATCCACTGCAGAAAGAGGCTTCTCTGGCCAAGCTTGAAAGCAGCACATGTCTATGGGCACAAAAAGAAACGTTAGGAGGCTGTTTGACAATGTCACCAGTAAGCAAAAGAACTACAGTAGCCCCCTACACATTGCCTATGATCCCCCCACTATGGCTAAGTTTAGAGTGGGAGCCATAAATTCCTCCCTTTCTGGTTTTCCTCATAGTCTTTATTTCTTTAATAGTCTCTTCTTGTCCATATATCATTTCTCTGATTTAATTTATTTTGTGTCTCTAATTCATTGAGCACTGTCATGATGGTTATTTGTATTGTCCCACAAACAACTCATATCTGCCTTATTTTTTCCCCTTTTAAGGTCTGTGTTTTAGAGGTTGCATTGATTGCTTTGGAGTTGGAATGTAACTCGGTTAGTGTGTTTGCCTTCTGTGTGGCAGGCCTTGAGTTTGTCTCACAGGAAGAGGGAAAGGGAGAAGAGAGAAGAAAGAAAAAGCAGAGAAAGAGTTTGGGGGAGGGAGACGAAATAGTGAGCTAGCCAGAGACAGAGAGATATAGAGAATTTAGAGACATACAGACAGACAGATAGAGGGAGGGAGAAGAGAGAAGAGGCTGAACAAGAACGTAAGTGTATCATATTTACCTGTTTACCTGTCATCTTAGATTTGTTAGAGTGTCAGCATCTGGAATAATAGCTACCTCTCCAGGACTTTGTAGTCTGGTGTTATACCTGCTCATTCTGAATAGTGTCTGCACATCTCTCAAGCCTTTTCTGCAACTTTTCTGGGTTTGCGAGGGACAACACTTTTGCTGCATTCTACCACTGAGTTCCCTGCCACCCCCACCCCTCACCCCCGTGTCTGCCTGTGATCCTGCGGCTAATCCATGGTCCTGGACCGCCACCTAGTGTTCCTGGGCATTTTGGTACCTGTATTTTGTTCCTTGACTAGAATATTATTCTCATCCATGCTAAGATTTAGTCAGGGGAGAAACTAGTCCCTTGGGCACTTAAGGATAAAGTGCCCTTAAGGAAAAAGATTAAAATCTAGATTATATTGCATCAGCTCCCAAATGACAATTGGATTTCTCCCAATTGTACTGTATTGTTCCCTTGGGGTGGGGAAGGTATTGGAGGCAGGTCTCTGATGAGAGAGAATTCCATGAACTGTCCTACTAATCTTAATTATAGCTGTTTTACGTTTGCCTGGGGTTCTATACATTTCAGAATAATTGTTTCTTCTATTCTTAATTTGGCAGCTCTGGCTGAGACCTCCTTAGGACCCTCCCCCCTTTTTTCTTCTGTTTTTGCTCTTTTGTTTTTTGAGACAAGGTCTAATGTAGCTCAGACTGCCCTCATACACAATATGTAGCCAAGGATGGCCTTGAATTCAACAACCTTTCTGCCTTTACATCCCAAGTGCTAGGATTACAGGAATGCATCACCGCACCCTGTTCCCATTCCATATTCCTAATGAATATAGCCTAACTTCATCCATTCTGTTTAGCAGACAAAATATAACACCAGAGAGCCTGTGTTGGTGGAATGTGGAGACTCTTTTGATTTAGGAGTGTGGTAGTTAAACAAAATATTAGCTACCACTTTTGTTATTAGGAGTACCTACTAGGAACTATTGTTTTTAACCATCAGATTAAATTCTCAGAATCATTCTATAAGATAGAGCCTATTTTTAAACACTTATATCAGGTGGGGTGCATAGCCGCTGCATACATGCAAAGAGAACACTTGTGGAAGCCGGTTCTCTCTTTCTACCATGTGAATCCCGGGGCTCAAAATCAGGTCATCAGACATGGCAGCAAGTAGACATCTTTACCCATGGGACCATCTCACTGGTCCTAAATTCTCATAAGAAAAAAAATTAAAGCTCTAGTCAAGGACTTCTCATGGTGAAACAGTCTCTAAGAAACAGACATTTTGGCTGGAGAGTCTGGCTTCTTTGACACTACACTAGTCTAAGTCTTTTGATACCAGAATCACAGTTTACTCACATGGTCCTCAATGCACATGTCCTCAGGGCACTGGAGTTCTATCCAGACAGTGACTATGTGCTTTTCTTGAAAGAGGAATTACCAGTTGGGCCTGCCATGCTGTCCACTTTGGCTGTGTGATAGGAAGGTGTGACGGATGGAAGCCTTGATCCCCAATGATTGGATTTAAGGAGGTGGTTAGGTTTAGATGAGGATTTGTTTTTTCTCAGTTCCCAAGAACATTCAGTGTCCCCTCTCTCCATTATGTAAGGACACAGGTGGCTGACAGCAAGTCAGGAACAGGCCCTCACCTGAACTTTATCATGCTCACTTACTGGCCACCAGAATAGGGAGAAATAGACTTATTATAAGTTTATTTTGCTCAATCCACCCAATCTATGCTATACTGTTGTGGTGGTTCAAGCTAATACATTCTGATTATGGAATACTATTACAATGGGATTTTTGCCTGCCTAATTAAGGTACCAAATCAGTTGGCTCAAAGGCTAGGAGCTGAGGTGGGTGGAGCTGCCTTTCTCAGGTCATGCACAGGGTCAAGGCTCCAGAGGGAAGCTATGCAGTACATTTTCTCCAAGGATAAAGTACAGTGGCCGTGGAGTTTAGGTCAGCCCCCTAGCAAGAGCTGTTACCTTAAGAAACTAGAGATGAATGAACACCCGCTGGGATGAGCTCCTAAGAGACAACCAGCCAACCAGAGCTTTCGGGCTGGTGACACACCCCTGATGAGCTATGATACCACCTGGTCTTTTGCCTTGTTTAAATCTATGAATATGTGGTCATGTTATTCAGCAGTATACAAGGAATGCAAGTGGTGGCAACTAGCTGTTTTGTAGTCCTTGCTGCAGCTCAGGCCCAAGTTGGATATATTCTTAGCACTTGGTTAGAAGGAGTGCCCCATGAGCACACAGGGAGGTATTGGCACAATGGTATTCTCTTCTAGGAGAAGGGTTTTCCAGCACTTGGCAAATAAGCACACAGCAGATAGAACACTTATTTGCCATTCCCCTTTCAATACTGCTAGTTTCCCAGAATGCTTGACCCAGGTTGAAAGACTTTTGATCTGCGTGGGGGGGTGCGGGGGGGGGTAATACCTAAATTCTATCCTATGAATGTGTTGCCAGGACATCTAGATAAGTTGCTACTTCCTGCTTAATCAGCAGCATAACCATCCATGATCCAAAAGCAGCCGCATGGCTGCTGTTGGAGAGGCATTATGAATGAGCCTGGAGTTTACACGCCACTAAGGTTAGAAGAAAATGCTTTGCTGGACTCTAAAAGCTAAAATACATTTTTCATTACATTTAATAAGCACACACACACATACACCTGTATATAGCACACACTTATATACAGCTCTATAGGAACATCATCCTATTGGTATTGCGGTTTTGATATCCTTGTGTATATGACTGTGTGTACATTTAGGCATGTACGTGTGTATAAGTCCAAGGCTGATACCATATGTCTTTTTCAATTATTTCTCACTGTATTTACAGAGGCGGGCTCTCTTGCTGACACTGAAGCTCACCAATTCCAGCTAGGTTAGCTAGCCAGCTTACAGTCCTCCTGAGTACTTGTCATGCCTGCCTATTTTTTTAAGTGGTTTCTGGGGATCCTAAGTGCTTATGGGGCATATAAAAATGTATGTCTACTTCATAGGGTCCAAAGCCCATACACCACTCATCTGCATACAAGCCAGTACTTTAATTTTTTTAAGGTTTAAATTTACATTTTGTTTCCCTATTATTAAGCAGATTGTTAATTTTCTGGGCCTATTGAATCTACCTTTAAATGCAAGATATTATCTTCTTTTTTTAAAAAAAGATTTATTTATTATTATACATAAGTACACTGTAGCTTTCTTCTGACATACCAGAAGAGGGCGTCAGATCTCATTATAGGTGGTTGTGAGCCCCCATGTGGTTGCTGGGATTTGAACTCAGGACATTTAGAAGAGTAGTCAGTGCTCTTACCCACTGAGCCATCTCTCCAGTCCAAGATATTATCTTCTTAGAAAGACCTAAGAAGATAGTCCTTTTGTCTATCACATATAAAGTCATATAAAGATGTTGTGAATTGTCTTGGTATTGTTTGTATTTTGATGTTAATCTTGTCTCTGATGAGGAGTGGATCACGTACTTAGGTGATTTCTTTT
>NC_045030.1:60226373-60230576 GCF_008632895.1 Mastomys coucha | reverse complement strand
TCCTAATTCTTATTCCACAACATAGGCAGCAACTAAATGCCTATTTGGGCCTCAGACAAGATATGTCATTTATCTCATATCAACTGCTATTACAAAGTGACTCTGGGGCCAGAGAGATAGCTCAATGGGTAGGTAAGTAAGTATGCTTGTCACAAAGCCTGATGCAACCTGAGTGTGACTCACAGACCTCACATGATGGAAGGAGAAACCTGGCTTATTCATATTGTCTCCTGGACTTCACATATGCACTGTGGGACATTCTTCTTCCACTAAATACATGCTTATTTTTATACATTATTACACATATTTAGTGTCTGTGTGTGTGTGTGTGTGTGTGTGTGTGTGTGTGTGTGTGTGTGTGTGTATTTGTAAGGGCATGAACCATGGCACACACATGGAGATCAGAGGACATTGGATTTCCTCTTTTCACTATGG
The DNA here is from genome assembly GCF_008632895.1 of Mastomys coucha. Taxonomy (NCBI): domain Eukaryota; kingdom Metazoa; phylum Chordata; class Mammalia; order Rodentia; family Muridae; genus Mastomys; species Mastomys coucha. The sequence goes on along the minus strand of NC_045030.1, from coordinate 60,230,141 downwards.
AGGCCCCAGGCATGATGGCAAATGTCTTCCCTCTAAGCCATCTCAACAGCCCCCAAATATTTTTTTAAAAGAAAGTACAAATGGCTTTTACTTCCCAAACATGGAAAGAAATGTTAAACTAAACTCTGTGCAGGCTTTGGGAGGATAAATGTCACCAGTGGCCACACCCAGCTGTGGACTCTACTTGCTTCAGGACTGAATTCTCTGGGAAGATACACACTTACTGATGATGCAACTGTGATGGTCTGGAAGCGACCAGCTTCATTCACATGTGGTGCACATGTGCAGGCAAAACACCCGTGCACACAAAATACAAACTAAAGCTTTAGCAATATGTAAAACTCTATACAGTTGTAAAAGGAGAAAGAAAGCAAACCCTTTGTCAAACAAACAAACAAACAAACAAAAAAATGGGACTTTCTTATCATGTAAATACACATTCAACAAACAGGTCACCGGAGGCTCTAAAACGGCAAGCCTTTGATTTGTACCTTTACAAACTGGGGCCCAGAGAGTACCAAGCAAACTAATGTTGAGCTGTGGAAATTCAGCTGTCCAAATTAGAAAGCTCAACAACGAGAGTGCTCTGACACCCAAAGAAGGATCAGAGAAGCAGCAACGTCACTCTGCAGCTCACACTTCTCCAGTGTGTGACACTCACTAGTCTTTGGTTTGCATCCTCAGCTTTCCTTCCCACTGGTGTGAGGTTCCTGGAGGGACACCTAGTCTTTGGAGTTCATTGCTTCAATAATATGTTAGCTAAAGGGAGGGGCACACGGGTCCCTCTTTAAAGTTATCCCTCCTCCTGCCAACGGAGTTACAATTATTTTCCGTTATTTTAGCTTTTTTTTTCGTTTTGTTTTTTCAATACAGTTTTGGGGGCTGGAGCCATGTTTCAGCAATTAAGAGTACTGACGGCTTTTGCAGATAGCACGGGTTTGTTACCAGTCCCACACAGTTGCTCACAACCTTCTGTAGGTCCCAGTAGATCTGATGCCATCTTCTGGCCTTTGAGGGCACGGCATGCACATGGTATACTGAAACATATGTAGGCCAACACCCACACATATAAAACATAGATTAATTAAAATAAATAAATGTATAAATATAATTTTCATAGGTCATAAAGCTGCCACTCTGTAGTACAAAGTAGATACAAAACTTCCGAGGGATTTATTCTTATTCAATAATGTAAAAAGGGTTCTGGGACAAATAAGTTTGAGAATTGCTGGCATAACACAATAGGAGAGTATTTATAGCCAAAAGTTTGAATAGTTATAGCATTTTTATGCATTTTGAGTGACTCTGTTTTCATATGTAGCAACATCTCCTGGGAAAAATAAAGCACACATACATCTGAGTATAAATGTTCTTGGTACTTCTTGGGAAATTTTCGAACACTATATATTATCTATATTCTCAAATGCAATTTGTAGTAAATCGGAGTCCCAAATGTTCTCATAACTCTACTATTGAACTGTCATTTTACCCCCCGCCACACACACACACCAGCAGTGTTAGATATATGAAGGAATAAAAACAAATCAAGCTTCTGTAATCCTATGTAGTCTGGAGTAACACAAAGTTGGCAGTATCATGGATGACACTTTGGAAAGTGATGCTATAAAGATTACTTCCCTTTCTTTGGCTGAGCTCTTGAAAATGGAGGTGACCAACTTACATTCTTCTGCCTTTGGGCTCATTTACTTTTTCTTCCCCTTGATTAAATTTTCTAGTTCTTATACAGTAAGCTGCCATGCCCTTTGTCCCCTTAAAAAAATAAATGGTTCCATTTTCACCCAAAGCTATTCTGTTTTGGCCCCACCAAGGACTTGGAAGACAGACATACTTCTTTTATTAGCCAGTTGACCTGCCTATTTGTCCATAAACTGAGTTATTCCAGTTACACTTGCTTTCCTACTTGTACTTTTGTTGCTTTGGTGATCAACACAACCCTGAGTGTCTAACTCAGTGCACTGATGGGAAGAATGCTTGTCTCTCCACAGCAGGTACCATAAGGAATGTTTGGGCTTCACCCAGAACGGACAACAGTACACCATCACTGGCTATATAGTGGTCATATAAACTCTCCAGGCTTGTACTTTAAATTAATCTTTTGTTTTGTTTTGTTTTTGTTTTTCGAGACAGGGTTTCTCTGTGTAGCCCTGGCTGTCCTGGAACTCACTCTGTAGACCAGGCTGGCCTCGAACTCAGAAATCCGCCTGCCTCTGCCTCCTAAGTGCTGGGATTAAAGGCATGCGCCACCACCGCCCGGGCTTAAATGAATCTTAATAGGTCTTGATCCTATACCACGCAGGGCACCACTCTGTCGTACTGATGACATGATTTTAACCGAGGAAGGTGTAGAAAGTAGCCAGAGAAAGTGGCAAGACATTTGCAAGACAAAATGTGGGAAATCGATCCTACATAACATCAGGACCTTATACGAGAGTGAACATTTTAATGGTCAAGTCCTCTGAGACCTGCTCAAATAATGTTTGCAAGGTCCAGAGTAAACTGATATAGCCCAGTGGCAACTGCTAGCAATAGGTGGGAGGGGCCCAAGAGAAGATGGCCCAGTAGAAACTGCTGACAATAGGAACATGTCTATTACTTTGTGTGTGATTTTCAGGATTTTAACTTACTGCAGTGCGCTCTTCTTTGAGGTGTTAGGGATTGAGCCCAGGACGTCATGCATGTGGGGCAAACACTAGGTTACTGAACCCCTTTTTACTTTTTACTTTGTAGACAGGCTTTCATTGATTTGCCCAGGCAGACCATGAACTTTCAGTTCTTTTGCTTCATCCCTTCCAAGTAGCTGGAATTACAGGTCTGAGCCACCAGGCCTCGCCATGCTTCTTATATTAGGCTTCTATTACTCCAAAACAAATGATCCTAGTTCAGCATCTTAAAAAACATAAATGTGTTGTTGAGCAGTTCTATAGGTCAGATCAAGATCAATTATTCCTTCTGCCTAAAGTCTCATAAAATCAGTGTTAAGCTATTTATTAACCATGATGTTGTCTAACTGTATATTCAGTATTCTGCTTGATTTAGGGTGTCAATTTGCCTGGCTTACAGAACACTTAGAATAGCCAAGCATTAACTATTCTCAGTGCTTCAACAAGCAGAGAGGTAATTCCTTCCTTGCTGAAATAGAAATCCACATAGTTTGACATTTTATTTGGGTTTTGTTTTTGTTTTTTTGTTTTTGTTTTTGTTTTCTTTTCTTTGTTTTGTTTTCGAGACAGAGTTTCTCTGTGTAGCCCTGGCTGCCCTGGAACTCACTCTGTAGACCAGGCTGGCCTCGAACTCAGAAATCCGCCTGCCTCTGCCTCCCAAGTGCTGGGATTAAAGGCATGTGCCACCACCGCCCAGCTTGGGTTTTGTTTTGAGACAAGGTCTCACTATGTAGTCCTGGCTGGTCAAGGAGTAATTATGTAGACAAAGCCAACCTAGAACTGACAGAGGTTCACTTCCTTATGCCTTCCAAAATCTGTTGATATTGGGTTTGAATATTCAAGATGCTCCAGGTGTGTCTATAGGGGTATTTCTGCGCGAGACTGTCCTATTTGTCTGTGGACTGAGGGAAGAATATTAACCTCTATGGTTAAGCACCATCCAATTGGCTAGATTTATGGACTGGATTTTAAAAAATGACAGACAGGGGTATGGTTCAGTAGGTAAAGACACTTCTTACCAAGAGCTAACTTTGATCTTCAGAACTTGAATGGATGAATGGATGATGAAAGGAGACTGGCTTCTCTC
>NC_045030.1:60221909-60226363 GCF_008632895.1 Mastomys coucha | reverse complement strand
AAAAAAGGAAAAGAGCAGAAAGGTGTCATACTTGTCTTCTGGAGCTAGGCCAACATTCTTTTCCTGCTCCTGAAAGTCAGAGCACTCCAGCTCAGGCTCGCACCTGCAGTTGTTTTAGTCAGACTCTATCTCCCTTAATACTGGCATAAGAGGTGTCATGTCAGCTCCCATGATTCTCAAAGCCTCAGACTGAGGATGAGTCGTACTCCCTGGATTCTATGATCGCCGTCTTGCAGATAGCCTGTTGTGAGACTTTTCAACAGCCACAAATAAGTGAGTCAATGCCCTTAATCAACACTTCTCAACCTTCCTGATGCTGTGACACTTTAAAACAGTTCCTCGTGCTGTGGTGACCCCCAACCATAACATTAGTTTCATTGATCCTTCATAACTGTAATTTGGATGCGGTTAGGAGTCGTAATGTGAATATTTTGGAGATAAACAGGTTTGCCCAAGGGGTAGTTACCCACACGTGACAACTTGCTGCCCCTAATAATTCTCTTTTCACACAACACTCTGTATACTATTTTGGTTCTATTTCTGAAGAAAATGACTACCACACGCGGAGAAGCTGCTTTTGCCTTCCCCTCTCATGAGACAGGTGTCACTGCTTAAGGCTTCTGTTGCTTGGCTCTTTCTCTTTTCACGTTAGAGCCTGCTACATCCTTAGGCCTAACCTCACACCTCCGTGAGTACACCCTGTCCATCTCTAAGATGCAGGAGATGGAGGTAACTGAGAGATAGGCACATAGAAAAGACAGAAAAGGACTTTCATTCACTAAGCTTGATAGTGGCATAGCCCCTGCCAAACCTTCAGTATGTCAGAGGTAGACCCAAACTCTGAACCATATGGATGGTACCATATTCCAGAGTGGTTAGGAAGCTTCTAAGTAGAAGGTTGATTATTTTGGCCTGATTCTGTCAAAGGAAAAGTGGCTCTTTAAATTGACTTGAATTAACATTCACTCTTGATATAAGGGTCCAAAAATCGCTGAAGGAAAAACCCCAGACTCAGTATCCAAAAACAAAGAGTGTTTATTCTACAGAAACAACCAGCCTGCGGGGGGAGGGGGGTCAACCATTCTCCAAAATGGCAACTCTAGACAAACGGAACCAAGGGGAACTCTCTAGAAGGATTAGGTAATCTAAAATTTCATTGGTGGGTGGTGGGGGTCACAGGTGGCCTGTGGTCTGCATTCCTATGTCATGAACATTTAACTACAGGATGAGATAGGGCTGCCCAGCACACATGGCCCATTCTGAGATATGTCCCCATTTTTGTGGTTATCCCCAGGCTATTCTTTGGGAGGGGGTTTTATGATCTCGTTCTGGATTTTATGGTCTGTCCCTGGAGCTGGTGTCTTGCGGCCTTTTTTCAAAATCAGGCCTTGTCCTTAAATGGAGACAAACAGGGTCCTTAGAGGGAGACAAATGGGGTTTATGTTGTCTTTTCAATATGAACTTCCTTTTTGCCAACATTTGTATTTTTAAAATATATGTGTTTGTCATGCATGTGGGTACTCGTGAAGGCCAGAAGTGAGGGAAATCCTGTGGAAATGGAATTTCAGGTGGTTGTGAGCTGCCTGACATGGGTATTGGGAACTGAACTAGGGTCCTTGGGAAGAACAGCAAGTGCTCTTAACCACCAAGGCATCCCTCCAGCTTTGGAGTATGAACGTTAATTCCCATCCACTATATTATGAGGAAACCACTTGTGGCCTTAGTAGATACTCTTCATTGCACCACTTCCCACGAGGTCGAAAAATGGAAGCCCAGTGATGAACTCCTGCCGCCAGCTGCCATAATCTTGTTGCCATAATACTGACCTGGCCAGCTCAGTGTAAGCATGGCGCTACCTTCTGACACTTCAGTTTTAGTTTGGCCTTTAGGGACAGAGTTGAAAGAACCTGGAAGGTGGGAGTTCCTTCTTAGCATCCAGTCTGTATAATGGTTTAGTTAACGATCTAGTTCATGCCCTCAGCAAACAGTGTAGAGCAGCTCTTTTATTATTATTATTATTGTTGTTCTGTTCTGATTTCTTTGTTTGTTTGAGACAGGTTCTCTCTACACAGGCCAAGGTGGCCTGCTACTTACTTATACAGAATGGCCTCAAACTCAAGATGATCCCTCTGTCTCCTCCCAAATGCTAGAATGACAAGCATGTGACATCACACCTGGCTTCGATATGTATCAGTTGTCAATTTAACTTAATTTTGGCTTTGTAGAACTACAATAGGTTATAATGTCAACAAATATTTTCACCAAGGAGATTAGAAAGACTTCAGTGGATTTATCTGTAGTAGGGTATGACTGGAATCTCAGCACTTTGGAGGACTGAAACAGGAGAATTATGAATTTGAGAGTAGCCTGAGTGATGAAAACATATCCAGGCTAGCGTAGGCGACATAGTGTGACTCTATCTAAAAAAGAAAAAAAAATCTACACTGAACTGGAAATTGCAAATGTCATGTAAACATTTTGTCATCTGAACCCAATCAATCTATCTTAATCATAGGCATAAGTGTATTACTGTAAATTATGGAGTGATGAAAACATTTTTCGTTTTTTGTTTTCAAATGAAACTGAATGTGACTATAGAAAGGGATAAAGAGGACAGTGTAAAAGCTGTGACTTCGTGATTAGAGATGATGACATTCACAGCAGCCAGAGTCACACAAGACATACAACAGCTCAGCCCACAAGTTCAGTAAAGAAGGTAAAAACATGCCATTAAGCCATCACCATGACCTATAGAGGAGATATCTCTGGGCAATAGGAATAGGAAATGATTGAGAAAGAAGACAGTTCTAAATAAGAGAGATGACACTGGTGAACTGCTGCAGAATACAGGGTTCTCATGGTGTTTACTTTATGAGACAATTGAAACTGTCTGCAGTTTCAGGAACTGGATTCTTCCCAGGGTGGAGGGCAGGGACCTGGAAAAATAGGGTTCAAATTGCGGGAGAAATAAATGAAACTAAGACAAATATTTCTGATCAAGGTTCAAACTTTACTGCGTGAGCCAGGTATATATACACGAAGTACAGAAAAGAAAGCAAGTCTCTGGGTTCCATGATGTTTGCATAAGGAAAACCTGGCAGTAATGCTCAGGTGCCAGAGCCTCAGCACCTCCTAAGCTTGGTGGGTGGACCTCTAAGCTGCTGCTTAGAAGAGAGCCTTTGTTTACCTCCCCAGGTGGGATAGCGGCTTTCAGGCGGAGGCTGGCAGTGTGTAGGATGGCTTGGCTAATGGGAGAGGTTACAGACAATAACAGCACAGAGAGAAAAAAAAATGAACAAACTAGCAAACAACACAAAACACAAAGGGCAAAAGCCCATAATTTACTGGAGTGGTTTAAAACCATTTTTCTTAAAGGTAAATGGGTTTCAGCACCTTCCTACTACATTCTGAAACACAAACGATTTGTTGCATCTTGATGAGTCCCGTAACAGCAGGATTACATATTAAGCAGTGAATTATTTGTGGTAGCAAAAGCCTTCAGACAAGAATTCTTCACGTTTCTTCTCAAGGCATTCAATTAAGTGATGTCGTTTAAATCTGAAAATAAAAATACATGTTCTTTTTAAAATGATTCCTTTTGATTTTTTATGTGCATTGGTGTTTTGCTCAAATGTATGTGTTAAGGTGTCAGATCCCCTGGAACTGTAGTCACAGAATATTGTGAGCTGCCATGCAGGTGCTATGAATTGAACCATGGTCCTGCGAAAGAGTAGCCAGTGCTCTTAACCTGTGAGCCATGTCTCCCATCTACATGTCATGTGCTGTGTGAAGCAAAGCAGGGGTCATCCCAGGTACAGCAGGCACACTAGCCAATATGAAGTGTGTCTGCTAAGGGTCAGTGTCTAGCTCAGTATTACAGTGACATGGGAGCGTTGAGTGGGCGTGGAAGCAAGTGTCAGACACAGGTGACATCAACCTAAGTGTCTATGTCCTCAGCCTTCACTGTAAGGTGAGGGCCAGGGACTGAGAGACTCAAGGCAGGTGTGCCCCACCCCTCACTCAACCACTGCAGTGACCCAACAGCTTGAAGATGTGCTGTCCCCCTGTGCACCCACCTTGCCGCCTCCTTGATGGAGAACTCGACAAACTGTATCCTGACTTCCAGAGGTCCTTGCACTTCTTCAAGGATCTTGAAAAGCCTTCCATATTCTGAAGAGAATATAAGACTACTTGAGTATTTCTTACAAATGGAACAGAAGTGGATGTGGCTGAATCTGTGTGTTCCTCGGTAACAGGCTTTCTGGTCAAGGATGCCAGCGGGTGGGTATGTGTTCTAAATGCCTTATGCAGATACTCATACGATTCTTAGGAGCAAGAACCAGGTAACGTTACAGATGAAAGATGGGGTCTGCTGAGATGTTTTAGTCTGAGTAAAAAGTGACTGTGCTAAATTATATAGAAAACTTTGCTGTGGCAAAGGCCCTCTCTCTCTC
>NC_045030.1:60215600-60221220 GCF_008632895.1 Mastomys coucha | reverse complement strand
TTCGAGGCCAGCCTGGTCTACAGAGTGAGTTCCAGGACAGCCAGGGCTACACAGAAGAACCCTGTCTCGGAAAACAAAAACAAAAACAAAAACAAAAACAAACCAGACAACATCCTTATCTGGAAAGGGACAAGGAGACACAAAGTTCCACCCTTAGCAAAGAAACTATTTGCAATTAGTGCCTTCTAGCAAAAGGAGAATCAGTTTTCTCCGACTTAGTATTATAAAGTATATCAATGTACTCCAGAGTAGGCCTCATGCCCAGGAGAATTTGGCCAACCTAAAATAGACCCTGCATTTTGTTAGTTTGGTTGGTTGGTTGGTTGGTTGGTTGGTTGGGTGTGGTATGTTGTGTGCCTGCTTGCCTGTCTGCCCGTGTCTGTCTGTGTTTCTGGGTGACTGTATGTATGAGCATGCTTGCCTTTGTTTGGGTTTTTGTTTATTATCATCGGGAGAGAAGAAGAGAGATATGGAACATTGAATTGGGTGGGTAAGAAAGTGGGAAGGATCTGGGAGGAGGAAGAATATGATCAAAATCTACTGTATGAAAAATTTTAATAGAAAATTTAGAGATACTTCCATTCTGTTAGTAACCATTGTCCCCATACTTACTTCTTCCAAATCTTCGAATTTCCTTCATTAGCTGAAGTTTTAAGTCAGCATTAAATGTTGCATGGCTTACTGTGTACCCACTGGACATGCCTTCACCTACAGTCAGTGCTGCAACATTGGGGACACCTGCAGGGATCTCACTGCTAACAATTCCTCCTGTAAATGCGGCATCCCCATCTTCAGGAAGCCCTGAATTGAGAAGATAAGTAGATTTGTAAGATGGAACATTTTTTCTCAGAACCCATTTTGGGAGCCTCTAGTTGTTCTCCCTTCTGTCCTTCCCTCCTGGGCCTTTAGGCTGGCATTAGTACCTGGAGAGCAAAGAAAAAAGGTGAGCTGTGACGTGACTGAGCTCTGTCACCTAACAGGAACATTCCTGTGCTCCTTGGGGTCTAAAGCAATTTCAGAGGCAGAGAGTATAGCAGAGAGAAATCTCACCCCTGACAAACTGACCACAGGACACAGTGTGCCTTCTGGATCCATGGACGTTCACACAGACTAGTTGGACAGGACCATGAAGAAACAAACATGTACAGATGCCTGATATGTATGGTTTTGTCTCACCTTGATGTACTTTAGAAAATGGAAATGCTACATGCTGTGGCCACATACGGTATTTTGACAGGTTGGAGCGGTGGTGGCTCAGTAGTTAAGAGGACATGCTGCTTTTGCAGAGCCTCAGATTCAGTCCCCAGCACCCACGCTGAGTAGCTGAAGTGATCTGCCTATAATCTCAATGAGACAGAGACAAACACAGATCTCTGTATCAAGCCCACTGGCTAGACTAGCTGAATTAGCCAGTTCTGGGTTCAAGTGAGATACTGTGGCAAGAAAGAAGGCAAAGAGTGATTATGCAACATACTCAGCATTCAGAGGATGTGAGTCCTTTGGTCTCCAGGATTACCTGAGTGCATGTGTGTGTGCGCGCAAACACACACACAGACCCACACAACTAAAATAATCTTTTTTTAAAAAAAATATTACTACCTCTTCACCTCAAATCCCAATCTCTGGATGATGACACTCTTCTTTGTCTTCTATGTGAATTATTTTCCCTGAGGTTCCTATGTCATTGGCTCATCTTCCACTGCACCAGGCACTGGCCAGGAAAGGGTGCTGAGCAGTGAAGTAGACAGACAAGATCTTCCCTTTCCAGAACTCAGAGTGCCTTGGGAACATCAGGAGGGACCGCACATTCAGCTATCTGGAGTTCACAGCTGTTCTTGTGTTGATGAAGTGAGAATAGATGTGTAAAGGAGAAACAAGGGGAACCCCACAGGAACCCGGGGCCTTTAAGAATGGTCCTCTGAGCAAAGGCTAGGGGAAAAAACAGAGGCAGCCTGTGCAGATGCAGAGGATGGGATTTAGGGGTATGTGCCTGAGGCCACAAGGAGAGGTAGAGGGAGTGACAAGGAAAGTGTTGTGACCTAGGAGAGGAACGACTGGTGGGATGAGTTATATAGGCTCTTGTAGACCACACTCAGGAATCAGGTTGTATTTCAGGTGCTAAGGAACACAGAGGATGGGCTTCCAGCATGGGCGTGGCATGGTCTCCTTTTCCTGTCACTATCTTCATCTAACCTGTAGAAATAGTCATGATGATTGGGCTTGTTGGTACACAGACCTTTCATCCCAGCACTCAGGAGGCAGGCACAGGTAATCCCTGTGAGTTCAAGAGCAGCCTGGTCAACGTAGCAAATTCTGCTGTGTCATAGTGAGACACAATGAGATCCTGTCTCACTATAAACAGAAACAAAAACCAAACTAACCTTTGGCAATGGAGAGCTGCCTCGAAATTTAAAAATGCTTGCTGCTCTTCCAGAGGACCTGAGTCAGTTCTCAGCACCCATGTTCGGGAAATTCCTAACTGCCTGTAACTTCAATTCCAGGTGGTCTAATCTCTTCTTCTGGCCTCCACATACACCCCACAAACATGGACACATACATAAATCAAAATAATAAGAGACGTAGACAGCAATGGGAAGAACACAGCGCAGAGGAGATATTTTTGGTGCTCTGTGGTAATCAGTCTAGTCAGAGGAGACTATAGTGCAACATGCACATGTTCTAATTCAGAAAAGGGAGAGAAACAGTGGCAAAGGTTCACCAACAAGGAGCAGAACTACAAAGTAGCTCATGGAAACCATGGTAAATGGCCATAAATGAAGAAGGCAACACCTACAACAAAACGTGCTCAGCTAGCCCACTGGTTGTGGTGCACGCCTTTAATCCCAGCACTTGGGAGGCAGAGGCAGGTGGCTCTCTGAATTTGAGGTCAGCCTGGTCTACAGAGTGAGTTCTAGGACCGCAGTGTCTTCACAAACAGAACAACAACAACAACAACAACAACAACAACAACAACAACAAAACAAAACAAACAAATGAAAAATGCTCAACAATGAATGAAAGGTACCGCCATTTTAGACCACTGATGCTGTCCACATCATGGGGTTTGAAGTTTCAGGTATGAAGGACACAAGAGACCAAGAAAGAAGACACACAACCACGTGCTGAGCATAGGTCAGGGGAGACCACAGCTCCTCCCTCTGTTAGAGTTTATCCACTTACAGGAAGCTGCTTTTCACCTGGCCTGCTTCATGGAGGGCAAAGCGTCATTTTCGTCTTTTTACACATGTTCCCATCCATTTGCAAACATACCAGTGTCTGTCTAGCCACAGGGGACCAAATTACCTTCTCTCTTAACAACGACTGAAGCTTTAAGATGAGGTTCTCTCTCTCTTTTCTTCATTGGCTCCATGTTCATAATATGCCTCATTTTGGGTAATGTAGGATCCGCGTCTCCTCCAGCATGATCCCCTTCCTTTTCAGAGTACATAGAATACTCTTTGCCTTCTTCAGCCATCATCTTTGTGTAGAAAAAAATTAACATCTTTATGTAATTAATGACAAAATCCAAATATGCAACATTGCAAAAATTAAAAAAGAAAGAAAGAGAGAACCTTCTAGGCCGGACAGGTTAGTCAGCACTGGCTGCTTCTCCAAACGCCTTCGATTTGGTTCCCAGCATTCATATAGTGTCTCACAACTAGAGGATCTGATGTCCCTATCTAGCATCCACCAGCAACAGATATACAAATAGTATACAAAAATATATGCAAGCAAAATACTCTCCCACACAAAATAAAACAAAGCAAAGTTTCTAGGGTAAGACTGGAGTTTAGAAGTTCCATCTTTCTGGTTCCGCACTGCAAAAACTCAGCAAAACACAGAAAGTCCAAAATGTGAAAAATCGAGCCTATGTGACTCCTCCAAAAGCTTATGATTTGGGGCAGGAAAGATGGCTTAGTGGTAAAGAACACCGACTGCTCTTTCAGAGGACCCTGGTTCAACTCCCAGCACACACATGGCAGCTCACAACTATCCGTAACTCCAAGATCTGACACCCTCATACAGACATACCTGCAGGTAAAAAACCAGTACATAAAAAACAAAACAAAAAAGCTTTAGACTCCTTCATAAATAAACTGAAAATATTTCAATGTTTTCAGTACAAAATATCAGAAGTTCAGAGTGTTAAATAATCTGCAAATTCAAAGGGGTTGCAAAAACAAGGAAGAATGAAGGAAAGAAGAGGATCCATAAAGTGGGTGAAAATTTTCACAATGAGATAGATTCCTTTGGGGGTGAGGAGGAAGAGCTAGATGCATATCTTGGAAATGCAAAGGTTAAGAAAACCTTTAACAGAAAATATTTGGACCAAGTATAATAAAGAATTGCAGGAATTAAATACAGGACTGAGGGATTATTGCACTCACAAAATATAAATAAAATATGAGCCATAGCAATGGTAACGAGCATTCAGGGAACACTGGGACATGCTCACGAGACCAATCCTGGCCAGAGAGATGGTTCTGCTGTCTAGAGAACTTGTTCTTTCAGAGGACTCTCGTTTGATTACCAGCACATATGTGGTGGTCCACAGCTATCCATAACTTCAGTGCCAGGGAATACAATACCCTCTTCTGATCTCTGTGCAGGTACACACCTGATTCACATAAGTACATGCAGGTAAAGCATCCACACACACATAAATAAATAAATAAATATATTTTTTTAAAAACGAGACTACTCATATGAACTTTTGGCTTAAGAAAAGAACCAAGTTAGTCTAACCACATAAACTCTATTTTGTGAAAGTCCAGCAGAAAATTTCCCAAACGTTGGGGAAAATATGTAGCTATGTAAGTATAGGAAGAGTTTATAATCCCAAGTAGACAAGACCAGAAAACCACCTTTCTGTGTCATCTTGAGGTTCTAATATGGAGGGAGCAGAATGAAGGAAAACTACTGAAAGCCACATGACGAAGGCACCAAGTTACACACAAAGGCACGCCTGTCAGAACCACAAGACTTCTGAGAAGAAAGCCTACAGCCAGGAGCTCAAGTACTGAGAAATTTAAGGCCTTCTGAGAGTTGGTTTTCTCTTTCTACCAGGTGAGTCTCAAGAATCAAACTCAGGTCCTCAAGGTTGGAGGCAAGCATTTCTGCCTACTGACATATCTCTCTGGCTATTATTTCAACTCACGAAAGTTAGTAACTAGCTGGGCATGGTGGCTCATGCCTTAAATCCCATTACTTGGGAGGCAAAAGTAGAGTGAATTCTAGGCCAGTCTGGTCTGTAGTGACTTCAGAACAGCCAAGGCTATATAGAGAGACCCTATCTCAAAAACAAAAACAAAAACAAAAACAAAAAATAAAAAGGAAGAAAGAAAGACAGACAGAGAGAGAGACAGAGAGAGAGAGAAAGAGGGGAGTCAGAAAGTGACAACCAATGAACATACAAGAAGCCTACAGAACTCCAATAGAAAAGAAATTCCTCCCATCACATAAAAATCAAAACACCAAATGCACTAAACGAAGAAAGAATTTTAAAAGCAGTAAGGGAAAAAGGTCACGTAACATATAAAGGCAGGCTTATCAGAAATTTGTTGATTGTCATCCAATGGTCTCTCTAATTTGGTAATTGAAGAAATAGGTCCAATATTGT
>NC_045030.1:60212643-60214787 GCF_008632895.1 Mastomys coucha | reverse complement strand
ATATATTTATGTTCATTTAAGAAAATACTAGTAGTGATGTATTATTTTGAAATATACAGTTAATATTTGAAGTTATTTAAAATTTATATTGAAAAAAATGTTTTCACTATTGCTGTAGACGAGCATCTACATAGACTGTTAAATTGATTGTTGTTTTATATCAAACAACTTTTATAATATTTTTCTTGTTATAATATTTTATAAATTTTAAGGAATATGACAAAAAAGATATTGTAGGTGTTGAAGGGGGTCTCTGGGAGGAGTTGGGGTACAAAGGGGAAGCAAGAATGTGATTTAATTCTATTTACTTAAAATATATTTATTTATTTATTTATTTATTTATTTATTTATTTATTTTGGGTTTTTGAGACAGGGGTACTCTGTATAGCCCTGGCTGTCCTGGAACTCACTCTGTAGACCAGGCTAGCCTCGAACTCAGAAATCTGCTGGGATTAAAGGCGTGCGCTACCACTGCCTGGCTTTAAAATGTTTTTAAATGTTAACAAATTCAGATAAATTGAAACCATGTAACTTTTCTCATCATAATGCAATAAAAGTTTAAAAAAAAAAAAGATAACAGTTGTAAATACACACAGCAAATGTTAGCTCACCCAATTTCATAGACCCAAAAGTACTGGACATGAAAGAACAGATAGGTTCAGATACAATGGAAAGGTTTCCAATACCAAATTCTCATTAATCAGTAGATCCTCCAGATTAAAAAAAAACAAGAAGAACAAAGAAACTTCAGTATTTAACTACACCATGGTATAAACTGGCTGTACTGGCTGGTTTTGTGTGTCAACTTGACACAGGCTGGAGTTATCACAGAGAAGGGAGTTTCAGTTGTGGAAGTGCCTCCATGAGATCCAGCTCTAGGGCATTTTCTCAATTAGTGATCAAGGGGGTAGGGCCCTTGTGGATGGTGCCATCCCTGGGCTCGAAGTCTTGGGTTCTATAAGAGAGCAGGCTGAGCAAGCCAGGGGAAGCAAGCCAGTAAGGAACATCACTCCATGGCCTCTGCATCAGCTCCTGCTTCCTGACCTGCTTGAGTTCCAGTCCTGACTTCCTCTGGTGATGAACAGCAATGTGGAAGTAAGCTCAATAAACCCTTTCCTCCCCAACTTGCTTCTTGGTCATGATGTTTGTGCAGGAATAGAAACCCTGACTAAGACACTGGCTATAGAGACATCTAGGGAACATACTATCCAATAGCTAGGAAATGTGTATTATTTTCAGCAGCCTATAGAGCTTTCCACAAAACAGGTCACATTTTCTGTAGCAAAATGAGTTTTCATAGATAAAAAAAAAGTCTTGTGTTTTATCACATAGTAGTTGTAGGAAATCAAAAGACAAAGCAAAGGAAACAGTTACTACAGTGAAGAGGGAACACACAATCTGGTCTTGGGGCTCATGCTTATTAGAGCAGCAGGTGGGAGCCCCAGATAGCAGGACTACTGCTGGGAATTCAAGGTCTGCCCACGCTACAGAATGAGACCATGACTCAGAAGCAATGCATAATAAGCCAAAAGGATGAAAAGAGTAGGTAACCAGGGAACCAGAAGTGGAAAAAAGAAGGGTTAAAAATTAAATATGTCGGGCTGGCGAGATGGCTCAGTGGGTAAGAGCACTGACTGCTCTTCCAAAGGTCCTGAGTTCGAATCCCAGCAACCACATGGTGGCTTACAACCCTGGAGCGAGTGGGGCTGGCAGAGGTCCTGAGATCAACAGCAGCCACACACATGATGGCTCACGGCCATCTGTACAGCTACAGTGTACTCATACACATAAAATAAAATAAATCTTTAAAAAAATAAATATGTCACTTTAGGTTTTTGAAGTGAGATAAAAATAGATTCACTGTAACCTAACAAAAGCTGCCTCTTCTGGGACACAAAAATCAAATTGTCTTTGTATTTAGCAAAATTTCTTAAAGTGAAATTGGAAGCTTTTGTACTCATAGGCTTTTGTTAAGATGTCCTCTAAGAGGCTCACAGCCATCTGTTGGACTGAGCACAGGGTCCCCAATGAAGGAGCTAGAGAAAGGACCCAAGGAGCTATAGGGTTTGAAGCCCGTTAGGACAAACAACAATATGAACTAACTAGTACCCTCAGAGCTCCCAGTGACTAAACCACCAACCAAA
>NC_045030.1:60182191-60211555 GCF_008632895.1 Mastomys coucha | reverse complement strand
AGGGATTCGATCTTGGTGACACCCACTGCCATGATACAGGCCAACTTAACAGTTAACAATTAATAAAAGTGTGTCTTCAAAACTAACAAAAAACTAATCTATGACAACACCAAATTCCATTTAAAAATACCAAGGATCTCCTCCCCAATTTCACGAACAAGACAGGGATGCTTACTCTCTCCCCAGGAAAATGCTAAGCATCCCCGTACTGTAGCAGAGGCAGGAAAACATGAAAGCACAAAGGCTGGAGAGGAACAAGGGCAAGAGGCATGACCCACAGGAAAGCATTCAGAGTGATACAGAATGATTGTAGTTACTTAGCGACGATATCCAGGCTTCTAGACCCAGGGCCAAGATCACAAGCCACTATAGTTCTGTATAGTAAGCAAAAATAATTAGTAAATAGACTTCAAAATATCAATGAAAGCATGGTTTAAACCTTGAACACCTAGGGATATAAGGCAGATGTGCTAACACATTACATAGAAAGTACAGACAATCATTTAGAGAAAATGGAGATTTTTTTTAAAGCTCATTAACATTAATTCCTTCTAGAAAGATAATAACATTTACATTCAAAATCCCACTATGCTAACTGACTTTGAAAGATGGCAAGTTGATAATCCATCCAGGCTTTAAGTCAAACAACCCCATTAGAAGAAACATGCCCACATAGGCGTTTTCAAAGCAAACTGGGGCTGAGGAGACAGCTGTGGTCAAGGGCTTACCTTGAAGCCATGAGGATTTCTGTTTGAATCTCAGAATGCACATAAAGATGCTGTATGTAGTGGTGGTCACAATGATAGGGCGGCAGAGAGATGCAGCGCAGCTACCTGGAACTAATTGATAGTTTCAGGCCATTAAGAGACTATCTCAAAGGAGGTGGACGATGGCCCTGAAGTTGACACGAAGTTATCCTCTCATCTCCATATGCATGTGCACACACATGCACATGCTTTCACATATAACCCACACATTTAAAAGCCAGTATAACCGAAACCTTATGATACGGGAGCAAAGATGGGCAAATACGGCACTGGGAGAGCATCTAGGATCTAGAGACAAGTATGGAAAGAAAATCACTAGATGTATAGCATCCAGGCCAGCAAACCATTTGGGGAAACACACTACATTGAATAATCCCACAATAAAGAAGCTTTTCTGATGAGGGCTGATCTGTGGGTACAGTAACATGTCATTAGAAGGTATTTTATTGCTATACTCCCTTAGCAGAATAAAGTTCCTTTTTATGTCTTCATTAACATTCCATTACTTCCCCTTCCTTGAGATCCTCTCCTCCCCACAGTTCCCTCGTATCGCCTAACCTCTGTGATAATTCAGATTGTGGCATGGGTAATGGAAGCTCAAAAGGTGGAGGAGCTCTTGCTTGCTGTAGAGACACATGGCTGGCTAATATGCAGAGTGAGAGACTCTGGAGCACTCAATCTTAAATGGGATGTCTTTACCAAACCCTTCCCCTCAAGGCTCAAAAGTCTACTATGCACAAGTGGAGGCAGAACGACTGTATGAGCCAGGGGTGGTTGATGACTCGAAGGAACCAGTTTCTTCCAGAAACAAAACCATTGATACCCATATGAATGCACAGAGTCGGTAGCAGCGCCCACAAGAGCTGCACACATTCAAACAAGACAGGGTCCCAGCCCTAAGAAGGTAAAGTGCACATGGGGTCCCCCTCCTAATCAGGAAGCTATTTGCAACTGATACTCTCTAGCAACGAGAAACCATCAGTGTGACGGTTTGTGTATGTTTGGCTCATGGTGTTTTAGAATTAGAAGGTGTGGCCCTGTTGGAGTAGGTGTGTCACTGTGGATGTGGGTTTATAAGTTTCTCATTCTAGCTGCCTGGAGGTCAGTATTTTGCTAGCAGCCTTCAGGTAAAGATATAGAACTCTTAGCTCCTCCAGCACCATTGCCTGCCTGGATGCTGCCACTCTCCCACACTTATGTTAATGGACTGAACCTCTGAACCTGTAAGCCAGCCCCAATTAAATATTGTCCTTATAAGAACTGCCTTGGTCATGGTGTCTGTTCACAGCAGTAAAACCCTAAGATTGGTTTTTGTTTTTTTTTTTCCCCAATGGAGTATCACTGGATATATCAACCACACTTCAGGGAGGCCTCATGCCTAGGAATAGTTAGCTAACAAAAAATGAATTCCAGGGAATAATTTGAGGGAAGCTTTTTGGTTTCCTTTCCTGTTATTTTGGCTTTTTTTTTGGTTTGGATATTTTCTTTATTTACATTTCAAATATTTTCCTCTGTCCAGATCTCCCCTTTGGAACTACCCTATCCCATCTCCCCTCCCCCTGCCTCTATAAGGGTGTTCCCCAACCCACCCACTCACTCCTGTCTTACCACCCTGGCATTCCCCTACACTGGGCATCGAACATCCTCAGGCCCAAGGGCCTCTCCTCCCACTAATGCCCAACAAGGCCATGCTCTGCTATACACATGTGGCTGGAGCCATGGGTCGCTCCATGTGTATTCTTTGGTTGGTGGTCCAGTCCCTAGGAGCTCCAGGGGGTCTGGCCTGTTGACACTGTTGCTTCTTCCATGGGGCTGCAAACTCCCTCAGCTCCTTCAGTCCTTTCTCCAACTCCTCCACTGGGGACCCCAGAGCTCAGTCCAATGGTTGGCTGCGATCTTCCGCCTCTGTATTTGTCAGGCTCTGGCAGAGGCTCTCCAGAGACAGCTATGGCAGGCTTCCATCAGCAAGCACTTCCTGGCATCCACAATAATGTGCAGGTTTGGTGACTGTTTATGGGATGGATCCCCAGGTGGAGCAGTCTCTGGATGGCCTTTCCTTTAAACTCTGCTCCACACTTTGTCTCCATATTTCCTCCTGTGGGTATTTTGTTCCCCCTGCTAAGAAGCACTGAAACATCCACACTTTGGTCTTCCTTCTTCTTAGGTTTCATATGGTCTGCAAATTGTATCTTCGGTATTCTGAACTTCTGGGCTAATATCCACTTATAAGTGAGTGCATATCATGTGTGTTCTTTTGCGATTGGGTTACCTCCCTCAGGATGATATTCTCCAGATCTATCCATTTCCCTAAGAATTTCATAAATTCATTGTTTTTAATAGCTGAGTAGTACTCCATTGTGTAATGTACCATATTTTCTGTATCCACTCCTCTGTTGAGGGGACATCTGGGTTCTTTTTGACTTCCTTTCCTGTTATTTTGGCTTTTTTTGAGAGGGATCTTGTTTTATTGTCTTTTGTGTGTGTGTGGGGGGGAGGAAGAACATAAAGTTGAGTAGGTAGGAATAGGAAGATCTGAGTAGACTTGGGGATAGGAAAATATAATAAAAATATATTGTATGAAATTTCTAATAAAAAATAATTTCATGTCATAGAGGCAGAAAAATTATCCTTTAGCTTCTAGTTCATGGAAGACATGTAAGTATTCTTAGGATATTATATTTGTGGCTATTTGGGCAGGCAAAGATTAATTTTGTTTGCTTCTATAGTTACCAGGGATTGAAAGCAAGACCTCAAAGCTGTCAGGCAACCCTTGTACCTTGAGATGCATCTTTAGTCTTATTGATTGATTGATTGATTGATTAAGTGACACAATCAATTGCTAGGTAGCCCAGACACAGACCTTCAATATCTTACATCGGCCTCCCAAGTAGATAGGATTATAGCTTTATACCGCCAGGAAATCTTAACGAAAGATTTCTTTCAGAATAAAAACTACTGGCCACAAAGATTAATTAAGTTTTAATTTCCATTCAACTAAAAGACATTAGTTCCAAGTGTTATTATTGGGCACGGTGGCACATTGTAGCAATTCTAGCATTGGGGAGGTTATGACAGAAAGATACAGTCTGAGGCTAGCTTGGTCTACATAGCAAGAACCAAACTGGAAAAAAAAGAAGTTTGAAAATAGAAAGGAGACAAGAAGGAAATGTAAAATTCTGAACTTCTGTATGTACGTATGTGTGTAAAAAAACTGAGTGGAACTATCCAGGTATGGTAGTGCATACCTGTAACTCCAGCACTTGGGAGGCTGAGGCAGGGGGGAGTCCATAGCTAGCTGTAGTTGGAAAGCAAATATGAGGCCAGCCTGGGGTATATGATAACAACAATAGCAGTGGCAGTGGCTGCAGCAGCAGCAACAACAACAAAATGGCAGAATTCATGATATATGCAGAACTGTAAAGTGATTTTTCAAATACAAACACCCCAACAAAATTTGTGCAGGAAGTCAGAGACACAATGGCTCTCATTGTCACTAGTCATTAGAGAAATACAAGTCCAGACACTGTGAGTGATCTATGCCCTGCACACTTGAGTGGCAAAAATGGAAAATCAAGTGGCAAAAATTCACATTGGGAGATGTAGGTAGTTTAATTGGAAGTTTCCCAAATTACTGGATTCAGGTGTCCAAGACAAAAGGATCCAGGTAGACTCTCCCACCTTATAGCTCAAACCTATCATCCTGGTGTCTCTATACACCACCAATGTTCAGGAAAGGACTTACCCAAACCATTCCCCTAGGGCAGAGACACAGTTCTGCAGCTGAGTATACCACATGACTGAGGTCAAGAATCCAAGCAAAACCATTACTTATGGATAATTGAAGCATCTCCCAACATCAAAAATCAAGGGCCCAAGAAAAATCACCACCCCTGGGTGGTT
Organism: Mastomys coucha; assembly: GCF_008632895.1. Taxonomy (NCBI): domain Eukaryota; kingdom Metazoa; phylum Chordata; class Mammalia; order Rodentia; family Muridae; genus Mastomys; species Mastomys coucha. The sequence continues at coordinate 60,206,888 of NC_045030.1, read as the reverse complement.
GAAGTCAGGTCCTAGCCTGACTAAATTTCAAAGAAATTTGCCAACTGAGTAGAGTTGAGGTCCAACATAGCTGACTCCAGAGTTGAAGTCCAACATAGCTGACTCCAATGACCCAAGAAAAAGTGCCACCATAAAGGCTTAACACAGCTCAGTTCCAATCTACTAGGAAAACGGTCACCCCTCTAAATCTGAGACCAGGTCCTAGCCTGATGAGTTTGAGAGTCCAAGGAAAACTCCCACCCCTGTGTTGATGAGGCCCAGCCCAACATGGCTGACTCAGAAAAACAAAGCCATTCCCTCTCAGAAAAATGAGGCCAGTTCTTGAGGATTTAGCCTCTCCTGAGGCTAAGAAGACATGGTCAAGTTAGAAACCCGATTCCAAGCACGGACTTACACTTGATGGGACCCTTTCCAGCTTCAAAAGTAGCAGAGGAGTCACACAGAAAAAGATCGAGAATCCTACTGAAGAGAACTGAACGCGTTGAACCTCATCGGCTTTCCTCCCAACATCACAGGATTCTTTGTGCATGCGCAGAAAAGTTGCGTACCATGAGCAAAGTAGTTGCTGGCTGGGTAGAAGTACCCCAGAGAACTGAGGTAGAACCCTACCGGAGGGAAGCCTACTTTAGTCTAGAGAACAGTTGGGGACTTGCAGAAAATCCATTCTCTACCTCTGAACAAACAGTCACCCGTCAGAGATGTCTTAAAAGAGCCATCCTAAACATCCTATGGAATAGGATTCCATGCTACTCTGAGAATGCCCAACTTGGAGTTGCTAAATGAGAGCATTCCATGCTAAATGAGAGCATTCACCCAGGGAACAGCATATGCATCTCAGCGCTGCGATCCTGATGTTGTGGAAGCCTAGTGATTGTGTAGTGTGGTTACTTGGGAACATTGTAGAAAGCCGTCCTCTGAGTACTGGCCACTGGACAATGTTCTCCCAATATCTGGTACTGAATGAAGTAAAGGGGCACTAGTCATGTCAGAAGGAATCCAATTTATTAGTGGCTGAGAAGACTAGAAGGAAGTAAATGGCCAGCTATTGCTGCCGGGCCTGTACCTTGCCCCAGATTACTCTGGGGAGTGGAGGATCTGTAGGGGACCAATCAGACTCTGCTATACACAAGCCTGGAGATGAGGAAAACCCGCTGCCACCAGCCCAGAGAAAAAGGAAGCTGGGCTTTATACTGTCCAGGAGTCCTCTGTAGACAGATGTCAGTGACAATTGCCACAAGGAAAAAGACCTTTAAAGGAACCAGAATATTCATGAAACAGGACAAAAGAGTGAGTTTGGAACTGGTGAGAAAACCCAGCTATCATCCTATGTGATGCACAAAATCCGACAAACTCAATGGGTAGTGTTCCATAGATAGATACGTTGGCTGTAGTTGGGCTTTTAGCATCATTCCAGTCCTGTTTCTTCACTCATCTTCTGAATAGTTCTACTTAATGGTTTTCAACCATTGTTGTGGAGTTCTCTATTTCTCCATTCTCTCAATTTACTTTTTCTCATTTAGTACATTAACATTTTTACATCTTGGTGGAATGACCCATTTATCAATACATAAGGTCTTTATTTGTTTCAAATAACTATTTCTGGCTTCACGTCTTTTTTTGTCTTATGATGTCACCAATCTCATTCTTGGTGATCATTTACATGGAGTAGCTGCTTTTATCTTTTCATTTTCAATCTGCCTGTGGCTACACACAGCATATAGTTATATCATAACTTTCTTCAAATTCCGTCTTCCCAATATTCACCAAACATTGACATAGAACTCTTGCACAGTGCTATTTATCCATCGTAAGTTACAGTTTAGTGGCTTCTGATAGCTGACATTTTAAAAGTCCTGCTTAAATATGTATAACGTAAATTCATTATTTTCACTCATATTAAGTGTGCATAATTTTCTGCAGCCATTATGACTCTTTCCAAACTTATTTGCCCCACCAAGAGAAACTCTGTAATCATTAATAATTATGTTATTTATCCTCACCTCCCAAGACTTAACCTAAAACCTGAGGTAACCCATGCAGTCACCTTCACCGATGCTTTCTCTTTGTTTCTTTTGTATCCATTACTGCTTTGTGGCTGTGTGTTCCTTTCAGCCTGGAGGCTGAGTATTTAAAGCAGTGGGACTCAAACAGTAACGAACTCCCTAATGTTTTTGTTTCTCAAAGAAAGTCTTAAATTCTCCTTCATTAGTGACCAAAGATACTATTGTTGATTGACAGCACTTCCCTTCTGCTCTTTGAATCCATCATTCTTCTTTCTTGTGCAGTGCTGGGAACCCAGAGCATTGCACAGACTAAATGGTCTCTACCACAGCTACATCCACGACTCCTTTTTAGCATTGACAATGTTATTATATTGCCTTTGGTCTTTTCATGCTTCTGATAAGAAACGAAATGTTAAACTTAGAGTTGGGTCTCTTGTATGTAACCAGATATTCTGGTTGCTTTCTGAATCTTCATCGTCTCCTAACAGCTTGATTATGTCAGTGGCTCTCTGTTTATCTGCTTTGCGCTTCCATGAGTTCGATGGCTTTTTCAATACACATTTATTATAGAGTTTAAGAGCTTGGGTCTACTGGCTCTTTAAATAGTTTCTTTACACAGTTGTCACAGTGCTTTCTCACCTCTTGTTCCAGGGATCCTACTATGTATACTGTGGTGGTTTGAGTGAGAATGGCTTCATAGGCTGATATAGTTGAATACTTAGGCTCCAGTTGGTGGAACTGTTTGGAAAGGATTAGGAGATGTGTCTTTGTGGGTGGGCTTTTAGGTTTCAAAAGCCTACACCATTCTCAGTTAGCTCTCTGCCTCCTAAGGCAGATAAGGGCTATAAGCTCTCTGGCTGCCTGCCACCATGTTCCCCACCATGCTGTCTGTCCAGTCATGAGCTCATCCTCTGAGACTGTAAGCACTTATAAACAGTTTCTTCTATAGGTTGCTTTGTTCATGAGGTTTTGTCACAGCAATAGAAAACTAAGACATACATTGTCATGCTTGGTGGTGGCCCATAGGCTAAGGTAAGTCTCTCAAACTCTACTTCTTGGTTTTGGTTTTGGTTTAGTGCTAAAGCTCAGAATCCAGGTCTCTTGACAGCCCTGCTCTTTTCACTTTCATACTTCCAGTTTCTTTCGGCTCCTCAGACTGGATAATTTCAATGAACTTCACAGGTTACTCTGTCTGCTAAAATCTGCTGTTGAACTCTCTTAGGGATTTTCCATGTCAGTTTCTATACTTTTCAGGTCTATACTCTATATTCATTTCCCCTCATTATGTTTACGTATTCCTATTATCTTTATTTACACGTTACCTTTCTGCTTTTATTGGTCTGTTTATGCATCTTTTCCTTTGGCTCTTTTGATATCTAAGACAACTGATGTAACAAATCCAGTTACTATGCCATCTTCAAAACCATGGCTGTGCCAGGCAGTGGTGGCGCATACCTTTAATCCCAGTATTTCGGAGGCAGAGGCAGGCAGATTTCTAAGTTCAAGGCCAGCTTAGTCTACAGAGTGAGTTCCAAGACAGCCAGGGCTACACAGAGAAACCCTGTCTCGAAAAACCAAAACCAAACCCCAAACCAACCAAAAACAAAAGAAAACAAAACGAAAACAAAAACATGGCTGTATCTTGAAATAGCTAGGTCAAGTGTAGGTTAAAATGGCACAAAGCTCTCCTACTGTTTTCATGGCTTTTCACATTATTCCACTTTTTTGGTTACTGTAAGTCAGGGACAATTCTACAACCAAACACTCTACAGTAGCAAATCAAAACTGCAGTACCAGAAATGGGTTGCTGCTGTGTGATAAGAATTTTCCTGGGGAGATGCTACACACACACACATCTATTCACCCCAGATAGGGATTCCATGACAGACAGAAGTACAGATACCACAGAAGTCTAACTTGGTGAACCGATGAGTTTTACAGTGGTTACTTATAGGAATATGGGTGAGGGGTTACTTACAGGAGCAGAACTGACTCAGAGGCAGCTGCATCACCAAAGCCCACCCCAGCGTGGGTGAGAGAGAGCTCACAAGGCTGGGAACCTGGAGCACACTGCACGGCCTGCAGGCAGCTCAACAGGTTGGAGAGAGTCCTTTCCAAGTGCCGCAGTGGGTCTAAATGCCTTCCAGGCTGCTCAGCTGAGCTCTGCTTCTTCCAGGCAGCTGGTCTGGTTTCAGGGTTTTCTTTGCAGCTTGTCTTGTATAAGAGTGACTCTCAAAAGTCTTGTTTACCCTTGAAAGAGGGGCCTAGTGAATCTGGTCAGTTTTAGGGACTTCCTGAAGCTATTTTGAGTTGTCTAACTTAGAGCTTCCCTGCATGATGGAATTTCTCAATCTGGAAGAAAACTGCTAAACGTCAGCTACCTCTTTTTGAGTTGCTACCCAATGGGCTGACATAGACTTCCAAGTAGGATAGACTATGGTCTATAATGCTATCCTCCAGAACTTGATGGTAAGATCCTATTGCTAAAGTCACAGAACATGGAAAAAAATCAAGCTGGTACTCAACTGGAAGCTTTACTCCTATTGCTAGTGTTCACGGTGCTAGAAGATGCTATGCATGTTGCTGGAGGAAAAAAGTCATCATCAATCTCACTTAGGAGTGAAGCCTGCAAACTACCAGAACTGGTTTGACAAGATTTGCCCACTGGCGCAATAAGCGCATGTTATGGGAGCTGTCAATCACTTTCTGATAGGATCTATGGCCATTCCATGAGAATGGGACCCATACCAGGCATTGTTCAAGTAGCCAAGAATCTGTGGCTAGATAGATCAGAGGCCCTAGAGAAGAATCAATTACTATTATTCTGTTAGATGGACACAATATAAAAATGACTTCTAATGATGTTGCTAACGTGTAACATAGATCAGTACATCTCTCACCTCTCACCAGAGAAGCTTACCACAATAGATGGCACTTCACAGAGAAATACTCGACTGATTGACATGCAAAGAATAAGAGACCAGAGTGCCGAGTCCTAATACCTGTGCCCAAAATGTTCAGGGATCTTTTAAGAAAGGATCAGCAGAAATACGGTGAGAGCTACATGTGGCTGATCATACTAAAGAAACTGTTCTCAGACATAACAGGGCAGACGCATGCGAGCTAATAGCAACTGTGACAGACTCCGGAAGACCTACACAAGCTCTAACCAGACAAAAATGCCAGCACAGAGGGGCCAAGGCAGACATGGAATTATTCCACCACTAGCCGAGGAGCTACTGGCATTTGCTAGTTGCTGGCAGAGAAAGAGGCAGTTTTCTTTAATGGTGTGACTCCTGATAGGTTGACCACATGCCACGGCAGGCCCCACTCCCATGACCAGCTGGGCAACACATACTGGGCTTGATGGGAAAAGAAGAAAAAAATGAAACTTTAAAACTGTTTGGCAACAGATGGTGGGTGGAGAGGGAATAATGGGAGGACTTGACAGGGATGAATATGTTCGAAATACATGTATGAAATTCTCAACAGACAAAGGCAGAGACAAACCTTTTGGCTATATTTCAGAGTCCCAGTAAACTTGAATTTTGGCAGTTTTCTCTCCCCAGTTACTCATATTTGGGAGGGCCTGGCCTCCCCACACCCTTCTAGTAACACCATTCAGTCCTGTGAGTTAGGTTTCTAAGTTCCACTACTTTGTTAACATTTTTTAAAACACATTTTTTTGTTCATTTATGTATATACACACATGTGCTTGTATCACAGTGTGTGTGTAGAAGTCAGAAGACAACTTGTGGAAATTGGTTCTCTCCTTTTATCATGTGCATCCTAGGGATTAAACTTAGAAGGCAAGGGTCTGGACTTGCTAAGCTGTCTTATGGGTCCTCTTGCTAGCATGTGAAGTTGTTTGTTTGTTTTCTGAAAGGATTGCACAAGACACATACACCTAGAAATGTAGTTTTGAAAAATCAATAAAATGATTTTATTTCATATATGCAAAGTGAAAATCTCTTCGATCACTTACATTTTTACAAATAAAAACAACAATACTGCTCCATATAAACTTCTGTATAAACATCAAAGAAAATATACATATTATTTTTCCTTTTGGTGCTTCCGAAGCACAAAAATGTACAAGTCCACCTGAAGGCTTTCTGTTGTCACATGCAAGAACAGATGGCAGAGGTTAGTGCAGCCTCAGATGCACTTTGTAATGGTCCTAGACAAAGTGGAAGAGCAATCGAGGTAGATTGTTTGCCGACTCCCCCTGCCCTTTCCCAGAGAGAAAGAAGTTACCAAAATAGCAGCTTTTCACTCTTTGATTCCAACTATCCTGAATATTGCATGGTTTAAAAGGCACAGCTAGGAATTGTTGAAAAGTTCGTGGAGCACATGATCACCACGTGGACGCTCTACGCTTATAGGACACAATGAGGACAGTAGGTCATGCTTGCCGTGCAAGTGGCTGGCCCCTACTCACTCTGAAACCGCTTGGAATGGCAAGGCCCAAATGAGTGAACTCTACTAGCTATAGTAGGAGCAGCAGTGCTCTGTGAATCAGCATCACTTTTCCTAATTGGAAAAATAAACAACAAAATGAAAAAAGAAATATTTTCAATCATAATTCTTAAGGCAAAAGCCCAGATCTTACTTCCAGATAATCATTTAAAAGCTCTGCTCAAGTACTTTCTCATAGCCTGAATTAGGTCGCTCTGTCACTCAAACATTCTATGGGGCTTCAGTAATGAATGTTCCATTGCATCTGAAAGCACATAAAAGGTGTTCTTTGTCCTCACTTGGCTTGGCATTAACATGATGATCTGCTGTTGACGTGATTCACGTTGTTAAGAAGGTGGTGGGAATCGATTTTTTCTAGTACCTTCTCAAGGTACTGAATTAAGACTTTTCTTTTAAACCTGAAGATAAAAAGAAATATTATTAACCATGAGTGCCATAGACGACTTTCCAGTGTGCTGGGTGTTATGCAGCCCACAGGCCAGAGGGAGTATGAGTCATCTTCATGGGGACAGCAGGGCTTAGCAAGTGGGCATGCCAATCTGAGCAGCTCACACACACGCATTAGCTAGGACCCGTGAGTCCGGGCCTCTGCTGCTCTGGTAAGCACCCATCTGAACACTGCAGGAAGCAACTTTACCTATGAGGAGAACAAGGGTTTTCCCAGGTCGAAATAGAGCCTATGCCCTCTATATCTTTCATTGGATCCTACTACTAAATTAAAACAAAGACAACTAGAACGCAAAGCAAGTAGAAAACTTTTACAAGTGTTCGTTATACGCACCTCGCAGCTTCCTTGATGGTAAATTCAACAAACTGTTTCTTCGTCTCCAGAGGTCCCTTCACTTCTTCAAGCAACATGAAAATCCTTTCATACTCTGATGATATTACAAAAATTCAGTGTTATAAAAAAATATGCAAGAAAAATAAAGTCAATCATCATATATCCTCAGAAATCATTCTTTATGAGTACAAAGTCCTAAGTATAGCTGATATGTTAAACACTAAATATCAAAATGCCTGCATATATTTATGAAAGAAATTCTTATAAACAGTATTCAAATGAAGTAAGCTGAACACTGGTTGCCCCAAACTGCCCTAATCCATGAAGCCTGTGAACATGTTATCATATATGTATTATATGCTGATAGATTTAGGCTCTGCATATTGAGTTTTCCAGGATTATTTATGCACAGGGGTCCAATGTAACCCCAAGAATCACTTTAAGATGGAGTATGGACAGTTGATGGTTTCTGGAAGAGGGAGAATCAGTTTTCCTTGAGGGTGTGGCTCCTGGTAGGTTGACTGTGCTCTACTGGATGGCCTCGCACCCAGGAGCACATGGTGGGTTCAACTAGTTACTTAAACAAAAGGACAGGAAGTTGAGGGGGTAAGGGGTTGGGGAGGACCTAGGAGGGAGTTTGGGAGGGAGAGTTGGGAGCGAATAGGATCAAGATATATTATAGAGATGTCTCTAAGAATACATGAAAAAAAATATTATTAAAGATCAGGAAGAAAAGGAGTCAGTAACAAAAGTGGATAGCAAAGGGGACAGAGAAGAGTCCTGCTGCTGACAGCATGCAGGGCAGGACCACGGGCACAGGACAGGACCACGGGCACAGCAAAGCATAGCCCTCAGCATCCAGGGCAGGCAAGGACATGGATCCTGCCTTTATTCCTAAGAAAGAACACTGGCCTGCTACCTTGCCTTCATTTTAGTCCAGTGAGAATGTATTCCAAATTCTGAATTCCGGAGCTGTAAAGTAATCAGTTTGTGCTGTCTGAAGCTCTGGATTGTCTGAAATAACTTGTTACACCAGCAAAATGAAATTACTGTAAGTTAAGGCCAGAAGAATCACTTTTAAGTTATGTGACAGCCCACGATTAACCAAGAAGTGAATGTCAAGACTCTACTCTGGGGTTAAGGATGTAACTCAGTTGCCTAACAAGCACAAGACCCTGAGTCCAATCCTTAGCCCCATATTAATCGGCTGTGGTAGCACATACCTGTAATCCCAACACTATGGAGGTGGACACAGGAAGATCACTTATTATTACCAGTCAGAACCATATCATGAGTTTGAAGCCAACCCAAGTTGTATCAGAGACTATCTCCAAATCAACTGCACAACTATCTGAACCCTACAACAAGGGGGACTGTCAATTGCATTGTTTATGAATATTCCATCCCTACTTACTTCGTCCAAACTTTCGAACTTCCTTCATTAATTGATGTTTGATGTCAGCATTGATGCCTTGGGCCATTGCAGGAGTGATTTGCATTGAATTTGGCACCGTCTCCAAAGCAGATGCCATTGTGATTTTTTGGTCATCTACAGAAAGACTGCAGGTTTTGGCTCCTTCTAGAAGTATATTATTACCAGGTTTGTGAATGAATTCATCTTTCCTGAGACCAGTAAAGTCGTCAGATAGAGAATCCAACTGGTTGGATATAAGGCCATCTCCTGAAACATTCATAAACTCTGCTGGAGCAGATTTTAATAAGAAGCCAGCAGTCGGGCTTTGCCCATTTTCCATCTTCTCTTCATGGGTATCATGAATGACAGTGGTGTCTGGAAAACAAATTAAGAAGTTTGAACTGTCAAGTGGGTATGGGATCATGAAAGGCAGCCTGTGAGACACGCGCTGACCCCCACAGAGGACAGACTTGGGACCTTCCAGCTACAGATGCACTCTCTTGCCAAAGTCAAATGGCTGCTGAATTTGGGGGAAGTTATATGATAGTAAGGAAAACATGATGTCTATTTAGATTAATCAAATGCTGCTTGAAACTGATGTTAATACCTCAAACTGTACTACCCATGGAACAATTAATTGATTCAATAATCTCTTGCCTTCCCAACCCCCACCTTTAACCCTCCTTACCACTCTGGCTTAGTTGTGTTACCCCTCTGGCCTGTGTAATGTTTTCTTTTGATACTGTCTCCCCACCCAAAATTTTCACTACAAATGACACAGTCACTCCAGTGACCCTTCTCTTTAAAAAAAAAAAAAAAAAAAAGTAAAAGGGGGCATTGTGGGAGACCTTGAAAGGCAGACTGTTTTCTGGTTGAACTAGGTTTAAACCCTGAAGACCCAGAAGGTGTTCCTGCAAGAGACTGAAGGTGTTTGCCATGCCCCCAGACACCAGGCTCCTGACACTAGGCCTTAGCTCCATAATTCTGTGGCCATCATTCATATAGGGACTCCACCCCCACAGTTACCTGCCAACAGCCAGGTAGGCCTGACCCACTATAGAAGGGGCTGCTTGCCCCCTCCTCTCTCTTGCCCTCTTGTTCCCCCTCTCTCCATAGCCCCTTCCCCCTGCTCCACGTGGCCATGGCTGGCCTCTACGTCTCTCCTTCTCTCCTTCTCTCTGCCTTTCTCTGCCTCTACTACCCTCTTAGCTCCCCTTCCCAGACACTCCTCCCTGCAAAAGGTATTTAACCTCAGGCCCGCCCTGAGAAAGTGGGGTATGGTTTCACTCACACAACTCTCCACCATGACAATAGATGCCTTAAAACCTTGGACTGCCAGGGCCAGGAAGAGGGAGAGGGCGGGTTGGTGAGCAGGGGTAGATGGGAGGGAACAGGGGTTTGTTTCAGAGGGGAAACCAGGAAAGGGGAGAACATTTGAAATGTAAATAAAGAAAATATCTAAGCCGGGCAGTGGTGGCACAAGCCTTTAATCCCAGCACTTGGGAGGCAGAGGCAGGCGGATTTCTGAGTTCGAGGCCGGCCTGGTCTACAGAGTGAGTTCCAGGACAGCCAGGGCTACACAGAGAAACCCTGTCTCAAAAAACCAAAACAAACAAACAAACAAAACAAAAACAAAAAAAAAAACTAAAACCTTGGACTGTCTCTTCTCATTGGGATCTGTCAGTTTAGGGAACAACGGGGCAGGTCTTCCACTAAAGAGCTGCAAAGTGAGGCCTCTCAGCGCTTCCAGCCACAGTTTCTACCAAGCCAAGCAGATTGAACAAGCCTAGGACACCAGCCAGAGCTCTTCTCCTGCCCCTTTCCCTTTGACTCCTGGCCAGACCCAGCTCTGAGGGCCTCACTCAGTTCTCAGCTCTTCTGCAGCATCCAGTGGCAGTGCCCAAGAGTGAGAACTTGCCATCCTGGCCTCCGTGAGGGCCAGGATCCTTGAGCTAATTCTAGTGGTCTTCAGGGACCCCAGACTGTGCTTCTCCACCCCCGGAGCAGGCAGGGTCCTGTGGCTTCTCACAGCCCGATGCCCACCCAGCAGCAGTGTGAGATGTATGCAGTCAAACTTCCCTTGTCTGCCTCCTGTGGCAGGCCAGACTCCACAAGTGGGTATATCATGTCAATCCCACAAGTACCTCCCCGTGCTCCTCAGTTTCAAGGAAATGAGTGATTTCATCAATGAAGACCATAGAATAGACAGAGGTCTACTATCCGAATCAAGCATAGGAATGTAACACAAGGCCTTCTTCCCTCTGCCCAGTATGAATGCAGAAACCAGTATATGAATAAACATTCATAGGTCCCTGGAGCTCAGGGCTTAATGTCAACCTGTATGCTTCAAAGTCATACGTAAACAGCTACCCATTAGTGAGCCTAAAGCCATACAACTTATGAATATTACCTTCTGACTCCTGTATACACCAAATAGCCTGAACAAATTTAGATGCCTACTGGGACTGAACAAATCCTCAGCCCCCCAGCTGCTAAGCAAACGCCTCTCTGTGGATGATTCTGCCTATTTCCCCCTTTGGGTCAGAGTAATTCTTTTTCTATTTTCAGGCCAACACTCCTATGCCATTTACTTCTGCCGTGCCAGGCTCCAGAATCAAAGCTGGGAATCCGCAGTCAACAGGAACCAAAGAAGCTGACACTGCGCTTTACAGAACCTGCAGCGTCATGGGGACATCAGAGAGGAAGTACAGAGTCAGCGACAACACAGTCATAACTGCTCTCATTGACGAAAGATGTAAGTAGGGATGAAAGCAGGAGCACCGGGGGTAGGGGGAGCCTCTAGGGCCACCAGGTGGTGGCAGGACCTTTTGGGAGGATGCCAGGTTGTATCAAGAGCAGGAGATACAGGGATGGGGTGGTAAGTCAGGGGCAGTGGCGTGCAGGGTGAGAAGAGTATCATTGGAACTTGAGAGAAGAGAGGATTGTGGTGTCAGGCCAAATGGAGCTATGTGGACCAGGGTTCGTCCTCAGGCTGGATTGTGAGTGCTGAGGACTATGGAGGATGTGTTCTCTGTATGGATGTGGCATGCTTTACTTATGTGCTAACATCTTCACTGTGGCTTCAAGTTGAGAGAGAAGATACGTAGGAATTAAACACGAATGGGAAGCAGGGAGACCATCTAAGAATAGTGGCTTGGTGAAAAGCCATGCAAGCATGGGGTGAAGGAATGAAGACAAACAGTAAAATGCAGGATTAAACGGAATGTCAAGTGACTTCATCTTGTTAGTGGAAGAAAGAAACATTTCAAGTTTGTCCCCTGGACCATTGGATAAATAAATAAGCATGTGTCCAGGAGCCAACATATAAGATTGGCTTTGAGGAGAGATGATACTCCATTCCTCCTGACTCTGATTCAGTGACCTTAAGGTGATTACTTGACACCAGAACATAGTATTAGTTACCCTAAGGTTCTTCGATTTTTCCAATCTTTAAAGGTGCTGTATAGCTTTTCCAGCGGAGTGAGGGATGGTCTCATTAACTGCTACACAGAAGGATGCCAGAGAGGCAAAGCTAGGCATTGAGTTGTAACACATAAAACGTGATTATCTACTAGGCTCCAAGACGGAGGCACCATGTCCATGGTTAAACATAGGACTGAGAGCAGAGGAACGAATTGTAGCCTAGAGATATAAATATTGAGACCTATTCATATAGAAACCAAATTTAAAGCCTCAAGGCCACATAGGGACACCTTAGGAAGAGAGGACAGCAAGGAGAGGTCCCAGGATTAAACTGTGAGAAAGAAAGGGAGTAAACAGTAAAAGATGGTGTCGCTCCTGGCTGGAAATCTATGCTTCCCATAGAGGCAGGCGTAAGCACCTCAGACAAACACAATTGGGAAGGAATGGCGATGGACAGAAAGCACTGGTGACCTTAAGGCTTGTTCCAGTGGGGTCAAGAAGGCAGACCCCAGATTGTACCAGCTCAATCCTGAATGGGAGCTGACGGCACAAAGAGCAACTGACAATCCAGCCTCTTAATACTGAGCCTCCTTGTTCTCCCACCCTAGAAACTTAGCTCATCTCCCAACCTTTGAAGTTGATCCAAATGGTTAGAAGCAGACATGCTCAGAGCTCCTGACTTTTGTACTAGTCGCTGTGAGGATATTGACTCAGCATGTATTAATCACTAATTATGTGGTTAATATTGTGTTAATTACTAGGTAATTACAGTTTTTTTCTCCACTCATATGGCTAAGATCATTGAATCAGGGTCTCTGTTTCCCATAAAGTCTATCTTGCTATTACCACAATGCTTTCATAATGGTTTGCTTATTAACAAAAAATGAACATAGAAAGAAGTACAAAGGAAAATGACATTTTAACATCTTAGTCCTCTAGGAGCCATAAGGAAATCACAAGTACTACCATATACCTGGATGTCCAAAGGTGTGTTTTATGAGGCTTGGACAAGATGGGAACCATGAGGTTGAGAGTGGTCCCTTTCCACCCACGTGGTTAGTTACAGTGGGAGGCGTTTGTGGTTTCCTCAACAGCAGGGCCATACTCCGCCTTCGCTTAGATGACATAGGACTGTTGGGTTCTCCAGGACGTTTCACTTTGTTTTGTGGCCCTACTACAAACTCGTCTGCTTCATCGATCATCATTCCCTAAAAATAAATAAATAAATAAATAAATAAATAAATAAATAAATAGACGTATTTCATTTAAAACAGAACTTCAACTCTCAAAAACCAAACAAACTGCCGGGCAGTGGTGGTGCATGCCTTTAATCCCAGCACTTGGAAGGCAGAGGCAAGCAGATTTCTGAGTTCGAAGCCAGCCTGGTCTACAGAGTGAGTTCCAGGACAACCAGGGCTACACAGAGAAACCCTGTCTTTAAAAACCAACCAAACAAACAAACAAAACAAACAAAATAATCATTCAAGCACTTTTCATACACACTTCTTTAGCCATGCACTACATCATTTATATTAGCCTTAATTATAATCCCTATAGCAATTCTGTTATCAAAAAATGAAACCCAATTTTAATCCTGTCTAAAAGCAACAAGGAGAAAACTAACATGCACGTTTTTGTCTAAGGTTAATAGAGAGACTTAAAAATCTTTTAAAATTCTTAAAAAATCTTTTCAAAGAAATTTATGTGTGTACACCCACGCATGCTTGTGTGCACATATATGTGGGTGCCCAGGGAGCCCAGAAGAGGGTATCAGATCCCCCGAAACTGAAGTAGTGAGCTACCTAATATGGGTGCTAGGAATCAAGCCTGGGTCTTCTATAAGTGCTCTTAACTTCTGAGCCATCTTTCTGGCACCCACAGTCAACCTTTTTAAAGTAGTATAAAAACCATCTTGTACTAGCCCGTTTTAAGGTTTTAGGAAACACTGATCATTCCTGTACAGAAGAGTGCATGTAGATGGTGAATGGTAGGCAGAGATGAGAACAGAATTCCCTCAGACACAACGTCAAAGGCGGATTCAAATATGCCTGTCTGCCTTGACATTCATCTGAGAGGGTGAATCAGCTTATGTAAAACCTGCTATCATCGTAGGCAGCCCAAGGATGTGCCTTATAACTTGGAAAAAATCATGGCAAAAATATCTTTCTAAAGGATGTTCTCCCCCCATTAACAATACAAAACAAGACACAGCATTTTTACCAAGCGTTTAGTACCCGCTCAGTAATATTCTAAACAGGGTAGGTACATAACTTAATCTCCCACAAAGCTCTGTCAGTTTGGTGCAATTATCATCCCCAGTGTTACATGAAAAAAATCAAGGCACAGGGCTGGTGAGATGGCTCAGCGGGGAAGAGCACTGACTGCTCTTCGGAAGGTCATGAGTTCAAATCCCAGCAACCACATGGTGGCTCACAACCACCCAGAATTAGATCTGATGCCCTCTTCTGGTACGTCTGAAGACAGCTACAGTGTACTTACATATAATAAATAAATAAATCTTTTAAAAAAAAATTTAAAAAAAATCAAGGCACAACAAAAAGATCAAAAAACTTCAATTAACTAAAGATTGGCATAAGCTGGAATACTTTTTAGTTGTTTTATGAGAAACAGAGATAGAGAATATATCCATGATTGATATCCAAGTTCACCTATAGAGAGAAGTATGTAGCTATAATCCCATTTATTTTCATAATTTAATAATCAAGTCAGTAGTACACAACACACATATACTCACATGACACTTAAAACTCTATAATAACTCAGTGACACCAAATAGTAGTTATGGCTCTAGGGACATACATGTCACTATTTCAATAGAACAGTATAGAGCTGATCATGGAAATGGAGGAAACACTTGGTATTCTCTATATCAAAAGAATTAGTGTGTGGTAGTATGAATGAATATAGAATGTGGATTCAGAAAGATATAAGCTCAAAACCTGGCCTGGCATTGTCAGCCACGTCACAGTGTTCTGACAGCTAATTTAAGCCTAGATTTCTTCTTATTATAGAGTAGATGCAAGCTTTCAAAACACCCCTGGGTGCAAACATAATCATTTAAAACACCAAGCCCTAGTATGTATTCAAGAAATGGCAGCTATTATTTTACTAAACTAACACAACTTGCATTAGGAGAATCCACTTTCGATCCATATAGAGGTTTTGGTGTCATATTTAGTTCTAATTTGAATACATCTGGCTAAAACAGAAGGAGTTATAGCAAGAAATATGACAGACATGGAAATAGGTACACTACCTTCTTATCTTGCTTAAATGGATTGCCAAAAGTATGCAGTCGCTTTGGCTGATCGGGATCGAGCTCCCGTAGTGGAGAAGCCAGCATCTTTAGGTACTCCTGATAGTTACCCATTTGTGCAACTGGGACACTATGAAGTGAATCTGGAAAATCACCGGCAGAGAAACTGATAATTAGAGCTGAAGTACATGGTCATTTTGAAAGGATATTTTCATAGCTTAAAACTTGTATTCCAGAATCTAGCATATTTATACTCATCAGAAATCTATAGTTAGTGCCTATAGGCTCACTTCACAGGGACCAGAGCACATCCTTTACTTCCTGACACCATGTAAGCATGGGCTGGCTTCCTACATACCACCACTTGAATTCAAAACTCCATATATTTTCTCCATTTTGAAACACCTAGACTCCACGGTGTTCTGGTGTTCTTTGTTTAAAAAAAAAAAAAAGACTTATTTTCATTTTATTTGTATGTTTTGCTTGCGTGTATATATGTGCATGCATGGTGCCTGCTAAGTCCAGAAGAAGGCGCCAGATCCCCTGGAGCTGAACTCATGGATAGCTGTCATTGTAGGTACTGGGTACTGAACCCGGGGCTCCTCTAAGAGTAGCCAATGTTCTTAGCCTCTGTGCCACCTCTATAGACCCTCTCTCTGTTTTCTGGAAGTCTCACTTTGTTTCCCAGGCTGGCCTCAAATCTGTAGACTCCCCCAGCCTCAGGCTCTTGAGTGCTGAGCAAGCATGCCCATGCCTAGTTCTTTATGGTACTATCTTGTCACAAGCATGTTGGTTAATGATCTTTCCCTCCCTCCCTCCTTCCCTCTCTCTCTTTCTCTCTCTCTCTCTCACTCACTCTCTCTGTCTCTGTCTTTCTCTTATACACACACACACACACACACATACACACACACAAAAGTATAATGTCAGAGAATTGGCTAGGGGTTTGTTCTTCTCTGTGGATCAGTGATCCCCATTTTTTAAAAAATTAAATAATTATTTATTTATTTTATGTATATGAGTACACTGTTGCTATCTTCAGACACACCAGAAGAGGGCATCAGATCTCATTACAGATGGCTGTGAGCCACCATGTGGTTGCTGGGAATTGAACTCAGGACCTCTGGAAGAACACTCAATGCTTTTAACCATTAAGCCATCTCTCCAGCTCCTGACCCCCATTCAAAATTAACAAAACAGGGCCGGGCAGTGGTGGTGCACGCCTTTAATCCCAGCACTTGGGAGGCAGAGACAGGCAGATTTCTGAGTTCAAGGCCAGCCTAGTCTACAGAGTGAGTTCCAGGACAGCCAGGGCTACACAGAGAAACCCTGTCTCAAAAAACCAAACCAAAACAAACCAAACCAAACCAAAATTAACAAAATAAGATAAAGAAAAAAATTGCAAACAGCCACAATATTCCTGGACATTACTAGAGTTCATTACTCTCATGGAGAGCAGGGTTTTTTTTTTTAGATTTATTTATTTTAATATATATGTGTATATGTATATGTATATATGTGTGCATGTGTATATATATATATACAGTATATGTATATATATGTATATACAGTATATATGTATATATATATATAGTAGCTGTCTTCAGACACAGCAGAAGAGGGCATCAGATCTTATTATAGATGGTTGTGAACCACCATGTGGTTGCTGAGATTTGAATTCAGGACCTCTGGAAAAGCAGTCAGTGCTCTTAACTGCTGAGCCATCTCTCCAGCCCCTGGAGAGCAGGTTTTTACGGACTTTTTCACAGCAGGCTGGCTACAATCAACGTGTGAGTATGCAGGTTTGGAAATCTGACAGACCTAAGTTCTGGCACTTTCCAATGAGCTAAACCTGCTCGAGCAAGCTATTAAAATGCTTGTTCTTCAAATGGACATAAGGCAGCATGTATCTCCTGAGATTCTGAATAGTGGCCCCAGGGGTCTTGGATGCTGATAACTACACACCTGCCTTGAAACTTGAGAGGGATGAACACTGAGGAGATGTGGGGTTTAAGCGAATGTGAACTGTGTACACATTAACACGTGACAAAATCACTCTGCAATAAAGACTTTCATGGGAGTCATGTCTGCTGTTCTCCTAAGGAAAAGGAGGCTACTGTTCAGTTACCTTCATCTTGTCCAACAATAAACTTCCGAGTCTGCAGTAGATTGGATCTCATTCTGGTCAACTGGTCTAAAAGTCCTCTACGTGGAATATCATAAGCATTTCTATATGTCTGAGGTTTCAAATCCTATTTCAAATAGAATAATCTCAGTTACTCCTAAGACTTTTAAATAAAGAAATGTAATACTTAACCCTCTTAAAGTCTTATTAAAGAGAACAATATTTAATACAACTGGGTGGAGCCATTTTTTTCCAGTAGAAAACTTCTATTTATTGTTCTGAATACTAACATGCTCATACGTCATTAAAGTCACTGGGAATATCCCTTTTCGAGTATATTATTTAAAACTCCAAATCTAAGATTTCTTCGTACCTGTAGCTGCCTTGCAGTACCACTTCTTGTAACCTACTTCTCCCTCCGAAGCAGACAATGAGCTGGAATGAAGCCATCTCCCTACAACATTGCAATTGCTGACTGCACACTGTGCAAAACTGGCTTAGGGCCCAGCTGCAGTGCCCTTGGAGCCTGCTTGCAGCCGGGGACTGAGCAGTACAGAGTGGAGGGCCCAGCGGCTCTGACACCTTCACTTCCTCCAAGAGAAAGCCTGGGCCAGAGGTGTCAAGTGGTCTGGCTGAGGTTTTTTCCCAAGCTGTGCAGAGCCTCGCCATCCCTGCACCACTCGCGACTACTACTGCTGTTCTAATAGGTACTAGATCTGCACAGGCCTGGAGCATCTGCTTGCCTACCGCAGACTCCTTTCCAGTTTCCTTTTGACAGCTGCTTACTGCCCATTCCTAGCAGCCAATGTATCTTATACATTTAATTTTAGGCTTGCATGTGCTGGCAGAATAATCTTTTATTTTTTCAGGATAATCTTTAAATGGCTTTGGTAATAATTACTAACTCCAAGCTGTGCCTGGTGGTGCATACATTTAATCCTAACAGAGGCAGAGGCGGAGGCGGAGACAGGTGGGCCTCTGTGAGTTCAAGGCCAGCCTAGTATACAGAGCTAGTTCCAGGACAGCCAGGGTTACACAAAGAAACCCTGTCTCAAAAAAACAAAATCTACTACTACTAACTATTAACAACAACAACAACAATAAAAACAACCCCCCAAATAGGCCATTTGTTTCAAACAACAAATATACCAGATAAAGTAAGACAAACCTGACCTTGCAATGTCACAACTTACCTTGTTTAAGAGCCCTACTTGGAAGCCAGCAAACTCTTTGGTATTCAGTTCTGTGAGCCTTGGTGCACTTTCCCCTATGATTTCTTTCAACAGTTTCCTAAAACTCTTATTGTGAGCCAAGGGCAGGCCACATGCGGAATGATTTTTCACTTTGATGCCTGCTTCCTGGGGGGGTTTCTTCCCCACTGACGCTAGAATTCGCTCTGACTCTAGTTTGGTCTAAAATGGAAGTACAGAATATGTTATGAAAATAGCTACCATATCATCGCTTTATTCTTTAAGAAAAATACTTTTAAGAACCCCACCAAGCACTTTTCATGTGTAAATCACAGAAAAACAGTAAGTGAACCTCCCCTATGCTTCTCTGTTCTACCGCAGTAGACACAGAGGGGACTGGGAAGACAAAGGACTTCATGCAAAGTGTCTTTAGGAGTATCAAAACTATGAACGACTCATGGAGAAAATAGAAACCATGGGCAAGAATTTCATTCATAGACATGAAAAAGTACATCTCGTTACTGCAAAATCTAATCTAGATCAACTCATTCAGTTTCAAACCAGACAAGAAAGGTTAAAAGTCTATACTTCTATATGTAAAGTATTGTTTACATTCAGATCATATATACATTGGTATTATATCTGAAAACATTAAAAATGATGATTTTTTTAAAAAATCAGATTATCCAGTAAGTCAACTAAAGCTTAGTTGAACAAATATTACTAAGCAAATGACTTTTTATGTCTACTCAGTAAGTTTATCACTAATAAACATGGGGAAATCTCCTTAAAAGACATTTTATCAATTGATTCTGTTTGAAAGAATGAAAGCAGGGTTTTGGGCATATTTTGTGTTTTAGATGCATCTAAGATTGTTCAAGGAACAATGGTGACATATTTAATTAGTAATTAGAGAATAAGAAATTAGTAACAATCTTTTCTAAAAGATAAAATTCCATTAATGTTCAATAAGTCCCCAATATATTTTTTATGAGTTGGCTAGAGATATTTATTTTCCCTAACTAACTTTGGAATATATATTTGAGCTCTTTGTAAATATGAACTCAAGCAAATTCTTAAGTTATGAAATATGAGACAGAAGTAGATAAAGGCTCTGTTTTCTTGAATGACCACAAGAGCTCATTCAATAAAAGAGTGTGTGTCTTACAAAGTCCCAGTACTTGCATTTAGTTTCAACTCTGTCCACTTTTCCTCCTTTGTGGCCATACTTTGACAAAGCCTTAAAGGCCCAACATAAACATCAAATTTAAAAATTATCAGTAGATCAACAGACTGATAAATAACCAAGGTATTTACAACAACAATGGTCTATTAGTAGGGACTTGTGAGGTGGAAAGTCAGGGCTTGCCTTTGTTTTCTTTTGCACTATGAGCATGCTAGACTAGTGCGCTCTTGTGAGCTTTAGAATGTGGGGTTAAATTTTTGCTCATTCCTAGGAAGGCGTCCCAATTATGGAGCCCTCTAGGTCCCCTAGTGAAATCCGACACTTTGCTTAGGACTCAGTTTTCTAAAGGCCAAATTTGCAAACATGCTCAGCTTAAGATGCTATGGTTGCTGCAAATGCTACTCCCTACCTAAAAATGCAGTTGTGAATAAGAGTGTAAAGCGGCTGCAATCACTTATCACACAACACAAGTGTATGGCCGTAGAGCTCTAGCATAGTAGTTTCCAAATATCTCCATCCTACGAGAATGGTCTAGGTAAGAGTGAGAAATATGATAAGGAGGGGTGAGTGGAAGATGAGGTGCTAACAGAGAGGGGCAGGCAAGGGACAAGTTGAATAATGGTGAATGAGGCGGGATCTAAAGGGAAAGATGAAGGGCAAGAAGAGAGGAAGAAGAACTCCACTCTCCAGGTCCCCTTCGGGTCTATCGCCCTCCAGGTTGAAGAATACTGGTCTCATGTGCCCTCTTCTCCAGGAAAAAGCAGGCAGGTATTTATCCAAGGGCTAGCATGTGAGTATAAGAACTTAAATTAACATGCTGCCTGAAAAGCGGGCAAAGTATTGAATCACACCAGACCTTGATATGCTGACTTACAAAAGGGGAATGCTCTAGCCAAGTGAATCGGGGAGAAATTAGTTGGAGGACAGACAAAATGTGACCCACAAGAGAATCCTGTTAAGCCTCTGCCCCTCCTAGGCCACCAAATATCAGCCAGTTATATGGGCAGGACAAACTGGCAGGCAGAATGAGAAACGGCACAGCATCAAATGATACTGACAGACCCTTAACTGCGTTTAATGGTAAAGCTAGAAGCCATAGAGAATCACATTGTTACTAATCCATAAAGTGTAGAGATATACACACATTTAATTTGAAAAGTTGCAATTACACTAAAGAATAAGGAAATGCACTTCTGAGGGCAAAGGATTTTGGTTTGTTCGATTTTACCAATACTACCTGTTGGCTGAGTTTTTTAAGGTAAGAGATAACACTGTAACTAAGTCCACAATCTAAATTATCTGATATCAGATTTGGAGCTCCCATCATCCTTAGTGCTTTCTTTAATGGCTATAAGGAAACAAAATACACAACAGTAAGAATAGAATAAATCTTAAATACTCAAAAGTTCAGTTATAAGGGGCAAGGGGGACATGATTCATTTCTTAGAAGTCAAGGTGCTGCACATAAAACCAAACATGGAACATTAAAAAGTGGCAATGACAATAGCAGAGAAGTAAGGAGCAGAAAAAAAATCAGAAGAGAGTGGGTGAGAAGAGCCAGCAGCAGCCAATGCAAACAAGTTCATTGCTTTCAGTCTTAATCCCATCATCAAATCACTTCCCACTGCATTGGATTACAGAGCCCACACTTGCCACGGTCAACAGGAAGACACCCCACTTTCCCCTCCCAGCAATGGTCCCATCGAAGACTAGGCCTTTTAACCTCTAGAAACGTGGCATTAAGTTATGACAACGACCTCTGAAATGGCCTTGACCATCTTGATTACATGACCAGTTCAGAGTCATTACACATAGTTTTTTCCAAGTGTAAAAACCAGAAGAAAGCCAAGCCACGTTTCCTCCTCCTTGGATCCTCCCTAATGCGAATGGTTGCACATCATGGTGTGTCAAGGATGCATTTAGCTGGCACTAAGGAACTATAATTTCTTCCAAATTTTGTTTAAGGAGTGAACTGCCACACTGAGCTTCTAGAGTTCAAAAGGGAAGTTGGTGTACATGACTTGAGACATTATTTGTTCTTACATTCCAGAATTACAATTGGGTAAGGTTAGTTGTAATAAGAGAAACATAGATGTGTTGACAACAATGACCATGGCAGTTAAAACTAAAGGAAACAGAGAAAGACAATGCTGTTTTGTGCCGCCATGTCACCTCTAAATTCTTGCATACAATTTGAGAAGACAATGACGACACAAATGTAAAGTAAAAAGATAGTAATCTTCTTGCAGGGGTAAAGCTTTTGATTCCTTAATCCTTACAAGAATCACCAGTGACAGTTTACATAAACATATATATATATATATATATACACACAGAAAAAAATACCTACTAGTAAGTAGTATGGAGGCAGGGTTTTTAAGTAGCTGTCAAAAGCCTGTCGCCACTTCAGATTTGCCTTAAGCTTGTGAACTTTAAAGAAGTCATCTGTAACACAAAAAAAATCAAGTAATGTTAGCCCAGAAACAGTTGGCAAGATCTAAAATCAAACAGCTAACGCCTAGAAATCGGATCTTATTCACATTAGATGAACATTTATTTCATTGGCATTTATCTGATCATCTTTCCTGGTTGTTAATACCTACCAAAGTTATATATGATGGTCTCCAACTTATAACAGGTCAATTTAAGATTCACAGAAAAAAACCCTTAAAGATGGTAGGAAGGTAATGGATTGAGTAGCAACCACATTTCAACTTTTAAGTTCGCAGTTATTCCTCAGCCTAGTGATATACGGTACAGAACTTTCTTCCAAAGCTATGCAATGATGATCTGGACCTTAGGGTTAGTAGAGGCATTTTTGGACTTAGATATGGTTTTATTAGACTTAATTCAATTATAAGAAGCATATCTATTATATTTATCTAAATAATGAAATAGATTACCAATTATACATCCATTTCCATTGCTACATTTATATGGTATAATATTAAAGTATAATACTGGTTTGGATCCATTTGAAATATTTTACTGCTGTGCTATGCATTACTAATTCTAATATAATGATTTTAGGGGGCTGGTGAGATGGCTCAGCGGCTAAGAGCACTGACTGCTCTTCCGAAGGTCCTGAGTTCAAATCCCAGCAACCACATGGTGGCTCACAACCATCTGTAATGAGATCTGAAGACAGCTACAGTGTACTTACATATAATAAATAAATAAAATCTTTAAAAAAATAATGATTTTAGCCCAGGGGATCCATAGTCACTGGTTGACAAACTAATGTTTTCTTTAGTTTAAAACCAGAGGGTGGGCTAGGCCTTATGGCCCAAGCCTTCAATCCCAGCAGAGGGAAGTGGATCTCTGAGATTGAGGCCAGCCTGACCTACAGAACAAGCTCCAGGGCAGCCAGGGCTACACAGAGAAACCCCCGTCTGGGCGGTGGGGGAGAGGAATCAAACCAACAAAGAAAAACCATAGAGGGTGGGGCCCAGTGAGATGGCTCAGCAGGAAGGTTGCTAGCAGTCAGGCCAATCCCTCAGAGCCAGGAAGTAGAAGGAAGAAAACAGACATTCCTCTAAGGTCCACACAGATGCTGTGGCATGTGCACACTCCCAGTCTTGTTTTGTTTTGTTTTGTTTTGAGCTAAGGTCTCACTGTGTAGCCTAGATAAGGTTTAACTATACCTAGCCAGGCTTGGTCTAGTCATCATCCTTCTGCCTCAGCCACCCAATTGCTGGGATTACAGGCGCGCACCGCTACATCTGGTTTAACGAGCTTCTTGAACACCATGTGCAACCACATAGCTCAAGGTATTTACCTTAAATATGCAGATGTCCCCTATCTTTTAATAGTTACATACAGTTTATTTTAGAAATCTAAATACACACATTGTGCATACTACATGAAAGCTTCTAAACACCCTCTTTATTTCCTTCCATTGTGAGAGATTTCTAGCTTAATAATTCCAACTGGTCTCCCTAGCCACACAGACTATCAAGGCAACACAGTGCCAAGCCATCCCCTACTGTTCCTTAAGCTTCATAAGGTAAATATTTTACTTAGAGGAAAAAAACATACATATATTCTCTACAAATACATCTATTCTTTAAGTGGCCCTTTGCTTAAGAAAAGCAACTGTATACTTTTTTCTCTTTATTGCCCTAATAAATTATTTACTCCTGCTGAAACACATTTCAATAAATTTACAAAGCCATAAAAGCAGATCTTTTGTTCTTCTCCAGTAGGGTAGAAGAAAGCAGAAGGGCTCAGAAGCCAGCCCTGACTGAAGCTCCCAGGCTCCTTACAAGACCATTCGCATCTTAACAGGATGCGGTGAAATCCTGCTATGCTGTGCTGTTTGTTGAACTCATTTGGCAATTATGTGGAAGTCTACAAGAGCTGGGATATAGCTCAGTAGGAGAGCGTTTGCCTAGTCTGCTCAAAAGCTTGTGTTTGATCTCCAACACTGAAAAAAGAACTGACAAGAAATAGGCGAAATCAGCTTCTAGACAAAGCAGTTGGCAATTGTTAGAATCAGTAAGGATGGGGCTGGAAAGATAGCTGAGTGTCCTCATGTGTCCTTGTATGTCTCCTTCTTTCCTACAGTGTAACATCCTCTAGCACAGTGCCTACACTTAGCAAGTGTCTTTTTTTATTTATTTAATTTTTTTTAACTTATTCACTTTACATCCTGCTCACTGCCTGCCTCCCAGTCGTCCCCTCCCACAGTCCTTCACCCATTCTCCCTCCCCTTCTCCTCTGAGTGGGTACCCCCCCCAGTCTCCCCCCTACCCTGGCATTTCAAGTCTCTGTCAGACAACCACTTCCTCTCCCACTGAGGCCATACAAGGCAGCCCAG
>NC_045030.1:60179307-60181976 GCF_008632895.1 Mastomys coucha | reverse complement strand
TCAAGTCTCTGTCAGACAACCACTTCCTCTCCCACTGAGGCCATACAAGGCAGCCCAGCTAGAAGAACAACATATCCCACAGACAGACAACAGTTTTTGGGACAGCCCCTACTCCAGTTGTTCAGGACCCATGTGAAGGCCAAGCTGCACATCTGGTACATATGAGAGGTGGCGGGGCTAGCTCCAGCCTGTGTATGTTCTTTGGTTGGTTGGTGGCTCAGTCTCTGAGACCCCCAAGGGTCCAGGTTAGTTTTCTCTGTTGGTCTTCCTGTGGAGTTCCTATCCCTTTTGGGGACCCACAGTCCTTTCTCCTATTCTTCCATAAGTCCCCAAGCTCCAGCCACTAGCAACAGTGTTTTGCATACAGAAATTTTATTCAGGGAGTAGATTCTATGGTAAATGCTTTTGTTACAAAAATAATAATAATAAAGAAAACCTTTGAAAGACATGAATAGGGCATGTTTAGAACATAAATTGTAGTGATGTCTCATTATGTATAGCTTTTTGTATGTCAATTCTAGTGCAATAAAATGGGTTAAAAGTATACTTTTCTAACATGGTTTACAGTCTAAATAAAAATTAAACCATTTTTTCTTTACTATATCTTTGTGGAAACTGAAATCATAAGGACATATTTAAGACAAGGGAGAGATTACACAATATAGAAACATTTTATTAGTAATCTCAGAATGATTTATATATTTCTATTTATATGCACCACTGTTTTGTCAACATGTCTGTCTGTGTACCATGTTCATGCTGTACTCTCAGAGGCCAGTAGAGGGTGGCATATCCTTGGAACTGGAGTTCTAGATAGTTGTAAGCTGGAAGCCCCTGTATTTGTAATCTGTATTTGTAAGTCAATCCTGGTGCAATAAAATGGTTCCTCTATCATAGATCAGATACTTTCTACTAGGAGCAACTCTTACAAAGAAGGTATGTTCAGACTGGACTGAAAAATAAAGTAGCTAAAATATACAGAGCAACCATGCTGATTTATTTATGAAGACCTACTTTTAAATTTCTTAAATATAAACAAAGTACTGCCTTTTAAATACATTGTATATTAATAGAACTACCATGATCCAATTTTGTAAATGTTTCATCTTTTAAGCAAGAATTTAGAAACTCTCACCAAACAAAACAAAACAAAACAAACAAAAAACTCAAAACTTTACAACTAAAAGGATGTCGTGTAGTTTGGTATTACTATAAATAGACATAGCTATTTAAGTGATTCTGAAAGAGATCTGACATCAACCCATGGCCTTCACAATACGTACACATATGGGCATGTAAAAAACACACACACACAGTAGTTTTCTAGGGCAGCCAAAGTCATCTACAGATAAGCCAGACATGGAGAAGGGAGGGTGATTAACAAAGCTTGCACTTGGAAGAACAGCAAAGATCAGGTATCTATCTTTTCTATTTGATTATAAACAAACAAAATTTAATAGAATGAAGCTCTATCTTTCTGAATCAGTTTTTACACACTTACTTATTCTGGTATTGGTTACTCCCTGATGAAATTTGAAATCTTTATTCCTCTTTTATATACCTAGCATTTCTGCCATATTTTAAAAATGATTAAGAAGCACATATTTTACTCACCTAAAAGAGGAAGTAAAACTGGGTAGTTGTAAGGCATCACAAAGAGGTTTACACAAGTTAAAGTAGTACTAGCTTTTAAATAACCAAATGGATATCCAAGCTCATTGTATTTTGAACTGCTGGTAACAAACACCTGAGAAGAAAATGAAGCAATATACAGTTATAGCAACAATCATTTTTACTCATAGCCACACTCCACAGCAACATCTGTGGCACAGCACTTCAAAAAATAGACTAGGCATTTTTGCATAGGGTTATGTAAAAATAATGTGCTTAAGTATGAATATTCAAAGTGTAAATACTCCATAATTATATTACAAGTGAAACTAGATGATATGGTAACCACTCAGAGAGCCCAGGACACATCAGTAAGACCCCAAAATTCACTTTGTTAGTATAATGATGCTGAAATAGTATTCCAAAAAGAAAGGCCATTTATATAATTATATAATCTGTCCTCACACATACTACTATCATCTTAAATTTTCATTCAATAAGTAAGTATAGAGTAACCTATTAGTAGACAGAAACTATTGTAAAGTTTCTGAGGCAGCTAGGAGATGCTTTCTTTCAATCTGGAATTTTCTTGGCTACATCAAACTTAAAGACTAGAATGTTAGCTGTATTCTTTCGATTCTCAGCTGGTGAGTGTTACATTGTCAGCTTGCATACACTTGATAAACGGTAGCAGAGTCCTCCAAGCTTTATCTGGGTTCCTTGTTTAGAGTCTTTGGCCCAAAGGAGAACACCAGTATCAACTTTTAGAGACCTGGTTCTATCCCTTCCCTTTGGTAGGATTCCCTTAACAACAGCCATTTACCACACTGGTTCTTCATAATAGCAATATCAGCCGAGTTCAGGAAATTCTTCTTAAATTCAGTTATTACGAAAATATATGGTGTGGTGATGCACAACTCTAATCACAACACACAGGAGGCAGAGGCAGGTGGATTTGTGAGCTTCAGACCAAATATAGAGTGAGTTCCAGGACAGCCCGGGCCACACAGAGAGACCCTGTCTTGATAAACAAAACAAACAACTCCCCACCAAAAAAA
>NC_045030.1:60166761-60178482 GCF_008632895.1 Mastomys coucha | reverse complement strand
TATGTATGTATAGGTGCATATGTCTCTACAGGTACACAGGCATATGCAGGTGCATAGGCCTAGAAGTTAATGTTGAGCACTGTCTTCAAGTGCTCTTCACCTTATTTTTTGAGACATACTCTCTCACTGAACTTGAACAATTCAGCTACCCTGGCTGGTCAGAGAGATACTTCCTGTCTCTACCTCTCCATGCTAGAATTAAAAGGTTCATGTAGCCAATGGCCTTTTTCTTTTAACATTGGGTACTGGGATTGAACTGAAGTCCAAATGGATGTGGTGGAGCAAGCACTTCACTGACTGAGCCTTCTCCCTAGCTCCATCCAAACACCTTCTTCTCTACTACAGTTTTGGAGAGTTTCCTGGGTCTTGGCTTATTTGTTCAGTAACACAAATCAATCAGATCAAGTTAGTATGAGGTCAGGACAAGGATGACACCATTTGAGATGCTGTGAAGGGGTGGAAAGAAAATTTATTTAAGAAAAAATTGTGTGAGGCCGAGGCAGATGGATCTCTGAGTTCAAGGCCAGCCTGGTCTACAGAGTGAGTTCCAGGACAGCCAGGGCTACACAGAGAAACCCTGTCTCAAAAAAGAAAAAAAAAGTGTGATTTGCAATTTTATTTAATTTTGTGGTAGAAATTCAAACCTCCTATTGTTAAATTAGTCTTCTATTGTCCGTGTTTCTAGAATTTTAGGGGTAAACAGGTATATGGCTTGGTGAATATTCCAGAAAAAGACAGGAGGGAATTCCTAGTCCTGTTCTGTTTCTTGATCTAGGTGTTGCTTACATTACAAGAAACCCAATCGTGTACCTTTCTGGTTTCTTACCTCCTCCTGGAGGAGGAGACATTATTCTGACTTCTGACAGAGAAAGGTAATTTTAGCTGTCTGGATATAGAAAAGTAAAAGTATACAATATGTAATCTTTCTTGTTTGACTTCAGTTCTATAGTTGAAATTTTAAGAGTTTCTTAACTCTTTCCATCTGATTTAACCCTGTTCCTCTTCTTTTGAACTAGCCCTAGCATCTTGAAAGAGTTAAAGGAGCGTGTATGTACTGTGCATTAGTGATTTCACATCTTAGAACAAAACAGATGAGAGTCTGAAAGACTTCCCCGTGTCAATAGAAACCAAAACTTACTCTCTGCTATGTGGTCTTATCATTCAGCAATGGAACAGACATCCTTATAATGTAAGACTTTTTGCTGTATCCAAATAAAAAGGCCATGACTGTCAAGTCTAGAATTTTACAAGTCAAATTCCATAGGCAACTCTGCTAAGCACCGAGCTAGCCTTTCTTCATGCGGTACAGTACTTGGAAGAACTAGTGAATCGTATCTCTGCAAATTCCCAGTCTACACATAAGTGGGGCTTGTACTAACAAAACTGTATTTTAATTACATTATACTCATACAGAAGGTAATTTCAGAGTTTCTGGTTCTTGGTCTAAAATATTCAGAACTTCTCATTTGTCAGGTTCAGAATAAAAGCTGAGAGTCTTGCTCATACATGAACTGAGTCACACCCTGTAGTTTAATGATGCTGAACCTGGAGAACAGACATGAACTGGTCTACTTAACCACAAATGCTCAAATACATGACTTCTTCAGACTCTACTTCCATAAGTGGCAATGTACAGTACATTAATGTTTTCTGCCTTTCTAAAATTATTTGCTTGCCTGTGTTGTTTATTCTACAGCGTTTTTAAAAAGACACTATAATTACCACCAAATTTGAAACATTTTAAAATAATTTTAGAAGATTTTTAAATTTATTTTATTTATATATATATATATATATATATATATACACACCACATACATCCCTGGTACACACAAAGGCCAGTAGAGCTCATCTGATCCCAGAAACTGGAGTTAACAGACAGCTGTGAGCTGTCCCGTGCTATATGAATACTAAAACTGAATCTGTATCCTCCACAAGAGCATTAAGTGTTCTTAACTGGTGAGACATCTCTTCAGGCCCTATTTTTGTTTTTAATTATGTGCATGTGAGGTCCAGAGATCAGAAAGATGGCATCAGATCATCGGGGACTATAATCACTGGAGGCTGGGAGCTACCTGATGTGAAGAAAGAACCGAACTTAGGGTCTCTGTAAGATTAGTATGCATTTATTTGTGTATGTCAATGTTCTATTTGCATGTACGCCTGTATGACAGAAGACGGCATCAGATCTCATTTCAGATGGTTGTGAGCCACCATGTGGTTGCTGGGAATTGAACTCAGGACCTCTGGAAGAACAGTCAGTGCTCTTAACCGCTGAGCCATCTCTCCATCCATAGTATGCATTTTATGTTTGTTTTTCTGTGTAGTCCTGGCTGTCCTGGAACTCACTCTGTAGACCAGGCTGACCTCAGAACTCAGAGCCTGCCTCTGCCTCCCAAGTGCTAGGATTAAAGGTGTATGCCACAACTGCCCAAGCCTGGTTAGTACGCATTCTTAACCATTGAGCTATCTGTCCAAACTGCCCCCCGCCCCAGTTTTGAAAGTTTTAGAAACAATTCCCAGATCCCAGAATGATTATAAACATTTGGTTAGTAAGAAAGGATAAGTACCTGCCAGCAAGTATGAGGAGATTTTCTTTCCAAGATGTACTGAGTTAAGGGAGAGGGTTCAAGTTCATATTTGTCAAAGGGAAGTTTGTCTATAACCATTGGCTCACAATCAACACAGGAAAACCTCACAACGGGATGTGATGTTCGTGGAGGCTAAAAAGAGAGAGGGGGAGAAAATATGATTGGATATCAAGCAAGCTCACAATTTTAACCATTCTGAAAGTCCTATTCCATTTTTGTCAAACCATCACTAAGTTACAGATTAGTATTCGTGAGTTTTTAGAGCTTTAAGAATCCTCAGTGGCTTCCATGGGGGTGGTGACTCAAGTTCTTCACCTCTGACCTCTACTTAGCATTGGGAAGAGGGAGAATAAGAACTAGAATTTCAATGAAACATAAGCTGTGTTACTTAGGTTAGCGTAACCCTTCTCATCCATAGGATGCACTCTCACTTTAAAATCCATTTTGTGACCTTTAAGCATTCCCTGAGCTCCAGTCTTCCATATCATAGGGTGGGAAATTAAGATACCACTGGGCAAGGAGAATCTTTGTCTTGTTCTAATGAAGTAATGGCAGAGGTCCAGCCACTGAGAAGCGAAAGGAAAAAGAGCAAAGGTACAGAAGGGCAAGATACACAGTGAGAAGGATTTGGTCACAACTTCGGGACCTCAAAGGGAGTTTCCAGCATTGCTCATGCCCACAGGTTTACTTTGAACAGCTAAAGCTGAGGGTACTTTTCGTGAGTCTTCAAAGGCCTGAGTGTTTGGGGTACCACACCAGATCAACAGAGATTTTATCACCGGGTATCAGGAGGCAGAGGCAGGAGGATCTCTGTGATTTCAAGGCCAGCTCATTTTACAAAGAGGATTCCAGGATAGCCAGACACCCTTTCTTGAAAAAAACACATCATACATACATACATACATACATACATACATACATGCAAGCTTTGGTTACACACTCACACACACTAAATAAACATAAAAATAAAAAAAAATAAAATAAAAGCAATGCTTTACTATCCACATGGCAAAGGCAACAGTACAAAAGACAAAATGGTATGAAAAAATAGACTGTTCTCCCCCCTCCCACCACTGCTTTTTTTTTTTTTAAATACAAATGCTTTATTTAACAGTGGCAGGTTCTCCTCCCCTGCTTTAAGGCACAGAACTAGCCTTTCGATAAGAGATGGCAACCAAGAGAGAGGGTGTGTCTCCTTGCCTCGCGCACAGTTGAAAAGCCTTAAAGTTACTTTAAAATCTTCACCGCCATAAAATTAAAAACCTAGTCCAAGGTCCACCCTTTTAATTTAGAACACTTACTAGTGAAGGTAAGTTCTGTTCTGGCCAAAAAGATTCTGGAATTGGCCAGTGTCCAACAGGAACACCAGTTTTAGAATTAGGTCGCACATAGATGAGTTTATGACAACTATGCCATGGTTGAGCAGAAAACAGGTTGCTGGGCCTGCACGACTCCGTCAGTGTGTCTACGAGAGAAACACATGTCAGAAGGCACAGCTGCTTTTACAGTTATTTATCTTCTTGTACACAATTTTCAGTTTCAGGCAAAGGACAAATTAAAACAAAAAATACAGTTTATGTAAAAGGACGGAAGAGCAGTGACAGCCCAAGGCTTTCTGCTTTCTCTCTAGAAATCTGCCCTTTAACTCAACGCCTCACATATTCTTAATCTACTAGGAGAATACACATCAGAACACAATGGTCATTTTTTCAAGAACTCAATTACCAAATTAGGCAGATTGAGTCATTTGTTCCCTGGATAGTCTTTACATTTTAGTGATCTGGCAAAAAAGATTATAAACTTCATTTACATTTTTGTTTTATACCCAGTGACCTCAAAAGCAAAACACACATTCCAAATTCACTTGAAGATAGAGGATATCTCTATGACATAATCTGGGTGTATATAGGGACAGGAAATATAAAGCAAGTGTCTCAAGGACATCATGGAAGAATCCACCCCATTTTTTTCTATATACCACTAAAATTCTTTGTAATCTGGCCACTGTATATAATGCATAGTAATATATCATTAGTACATTTTAATTATTTAAATTAACCTTATTTCTTTTGCCTGTCCCAAACAAAAACAAAAACCCCTTTATGCCATGATTTGTAGTCTAAATTATAACTACAAAGGACATTTTAGTATCATTTTTCTTTTAAAAAAAAGGATTTATGATTATATCTAAGTACACTATAGCTGTCTTCAGACACACCAGAAGAGGGTGTCAGATAGGACCTTTGGAAAAGCAGTCAGTGCTCTTACCCTCTGAGTCATCTCTCCAGCCCTATTATCATTTTTCTTAAATTACATGAGTTGATTTACTTATTTTGTTATTATTTTCAACAAGTAATTACTTCAGGCCAGCAGATTTTTCAGTGATTCACAGGCTCCAGGAGAAATGTGTAAATACATTTGAGGATCCCTCAAAAGTTGTGCTCACACTGCTGGCAATGCCCATCTTTCTGAGCTAAGTATTATTTATTTTTATCAGATTCTTCAAAATTAAAAAAAAAAACCTCTGGACAAAGAAAACAATTGGAGCTGGAAAAATATCTGAATATCTGAGCTATTTATATGACAGCAAATCCAACTAGTATTTCCACCTAGAAGTTTTCCATTCATGCTAAGGTAGTAAACACAAAATTATGGGCTGGGCAGTCAGTTGCTAACACACCCTGCATATATGGTTGATTTCAAATATGTCGTAAGGCTCCAGTCTTCTTTGGCAGATATTGTTAACTTAGGAATCCAAGAAACTCCTGAAATTAGGCATAAAACTATATGTGTCTGACTTAAGTCTTCTTCTCCAGGCAAAGGACTCTATTTTGTGATAATTTCTCAAAGGGATACAAGAGCTAAAGAATAAAATAAGTCAAGAAACACAAGAGCCATTGCTTTTGACAAAAATGTATCACTTTCTGCCATGTATAGTGGGTCCCTTTGGCCTTACCCATGGTGAAATCTCATTCTCCCTCCTTGTCCCTGTCCTCCCTTCCCTTCCCCCCTCTGTGTGTGTGAACACACATGCTGAGAGAAAGGAGAAGCAATAACAAAGTGTACAGAGTTTTAAGGAAGTCCTGCACTGTGTTACTATGGTGTAACTCAGTTCCCCTGATCCCTTTGAAACCTATTCAGAAACATCCACTTGGCGGGCCATCTGGAGACTCACTATGGCTTAAGTTCCTTATACAAAATTAGCTACGGCTTCTGTATTGTGTTTTTAGATGTCACAACATCCTGCAGTTAAAGAATGGTCAAGAAAATATCAATAAATGACCTTCCAGAATACTGTAAGTTCCTGAATAAACATTCACACTCTTTTCCTATGGGGAGTTATTAACACAGATTTCATAAAGATAGTTTAGCATAGTTGGTGATCACAAGCCCCAAATGAGATCCACTTATTCAAGTGCTATACCATAGTGGATATCCAAATATTTTGGGAGCAGAGAGAAAGAATGAATGAGCGCCTCCCAAAACTGGGGTCAGAGAAAGTAAAAACTTTCTTAGGAAAATGTTTGACTTGAAATGAAGGTTGCTAGAATTTGGCCACGGTCATACATTAGTTGTTTGACTGGAATACATAACGGCTACTGAATGTTCTACTGCATGATTACTGTCTTTTCAATCTCAGATCATTCTTCCACACAATATTTATGGTTAAAAAAATAACAATTACTGTACCTTCTCCAACAGGAAGTGGATCCGGTCCTGTTTTTTCAAAATGAATAACGACACCACTCTGTACTTTTTGAACTAGTGATTCTAAACACTGATTTAACATTCTTTGTGTTCTCACACAGTAGGAGCGCCCTATGCCAGAGAGAAAAATAAAGAGCTCACCATTTGATCAAAGCAAATACCGGTTCCCGACACAAGCATTTGAAACCCTAAAATCCATGTGGTCTGAACTTCAGCAGCCAGAGTTCACAGATTTCGGAGGCAAGCAAGCAAAGACGAGCTATGGCATTTAGTAAGAACTCTACTTCCCTCCCCACAGTTCTTCCTTCAGAGATATGACACAACACTAGTACCTCCTGTGACCTCGCACATCTGTGTGATGGCCGATTCATCACTTGGAACACTCCCTAGCTGCTCTGGTTCAGTAGAAGCCACGCCAGGCAAACGCAACACCAGGGCAAATAACCTTTGATCCCAACGAAAAGGTTCTTTGGTTAGTTCACTTCCAGGCAGAGGAGAATTCAAAGGAAGATGAAGCTGACAAGGCAAAATTTGAAAAGGTTCAGCTTAGCCACGCACATCAAAATGAAGAAAGAGTTAACCGGTTTTCTTGGTTCTCACGGAGCTCAGCAGAACTAAGCCATCTCTCAAGGGTTACCAAGATAGATGGGTGCAAATGTTATTTTTAACTAGAAATACATGCCTCCCGCAGAAATAGCTGTATGTTCTCTGCTATTTAAATGAAATTTTTAAAATTATATCTCACCTCTTCTTGAACGCTAGCAGTACTTGTTAACTTGTTTCCATCTGTGATGGTAATTAAAATAGACGGCTCTAAAAAAAATGGATTTCTTCCCTAAAATATATTTAAAAAAAAAACATTAGAGCTGTATAATGTAAGATAATTGTTCTTACGCTTCTACATTTTCCCTCAAACATGATCAAGTTTTCCTTGGTATATAAGGAATAAAAGCCTCACCCATACTCATGAACCAGGTCACCTGAGTTAACACCCTGGTACAGATCGGGGAACCCTGTAGCATATGCTCTGCAGCTTGGACAGTGCCACTGGGGATACTGAGCATAGTGCTCAGGAAGAAAAGGACAATGGTCACAGGAGCAAGCGCTTCTCTGCCCTCCCCCGTTTTTCTAGAGCTTAAAAAAATATCAGATTTGGGGAAGGGGAGAGAAGAAAGGACACCGAGGAGTCCTCTCCAACTGTCTGCTTCCGACATTTTCATTATATTGTCAATTTTCTGATGACTAAATGATAGGAACTTCATTTAATATTTAAAACATTGATGGATGAATTGATATATAAGAATCAAAGAAGTTGGGTCTGTTTAATGTTTTTTTATGAAGTGTGCATGTAAAAGGTACAGGAACCTCTTTTTACCCAGTTTTGCACTCTTACCCCAAGTCATCAAAATAAATTAACTATATTCACTCAAAAATTGTTACCTGTCCATAATTGTCTATTCCAGATATTAATCTATTGAGATTTAACAAATCAAAAGAGGATCTTAGAGCCTGACCAAGAGTAGTCAGTCCAGAAGCCTGGAGATTTTTCAGTTCGTTCATGAATGTGGCATGATTTTCCTTCCAACCAGCCTGAAAAGCAAACATTGACAAAAAAAATTCTCCATTATACAATGAATAATATAGAGGGCAAATAAGCACTAACTAACACGGTATCAAACGTCTGACAAACTAATCCCTCTTTAAACTAATTCCACTCTATATCTTGACTATTCAAGTGGAACCAAAGCAAGCAGTCGCTTTCAAAAAGTACTGCCAGCTTTAATGACTAAGGGCAAAGAAGTCAAGCAAACAATACATTCGTTCATGACAGCAGACGGGAGGGCTTTGTTTCAAGAAGGTATTCTATATTCAGACTTAGCCAAACCTACTCATACACGCTGGCTCCCTCAGCTTACTAGTGGCAATGAGCAGGTGAGCGTGGACTGACATGACAGTAAAAACAAAACAATTATTTTGAAAATGCACTGTCCTGGATAGAGGGGGAAAAAAAACTACTGAGTGTCTGAGCTACATGAATTTTTATACCCAAGATTCTTCTTGTGCAACAGTTTCACTTTTAAATGGCAATAAAGAAGGATAGCATAGAGGGACTGGGGAGACGGCACAGTGGAGAAAAGCACCTGCTGATCTTAAATTAAGACTCTAGCTTGGTCCCCAGCACACGTACTGGGTGGCTCACAACGGCCCCATAAATCTAGTTCCCAGACACCAACACCTTCTTCTGGTCTCTGGACACCTGAACACATTTGGTACATATAGAGACAAGCAAGCACACATGCATATACATAGCTAACATAAATAGACGATAGATGGAGAGATAGATAGATAGATAGATAGATAGATAGGTAGATAGATAGATAGATAGATAGATAGATAGATAGATAGATAGATTATAGATGAAGCAGAGCCATATTTATTTGGAGATAATCCTATTGGCACTATTAAAGCTTCAGAAGGTCCCAAATCTAGAAGAAGAAGAAAAAGAAAAGGGTTTGCAGTGAGATAACCGACTCGGGCACCCCCAGAGGCTATAAATAGCAGCAAGGAACCAAAAAGTCAAGGCTAACAGCCAACTGTTGCCGAGATTAATTAGTCTGTAGAATTGGAGGAAGGAAAGGATTACACTGCCCGGTCAGCAGTTACTCTAAAACCAAGGCAATGTGACACACAAGAAGAGAAACCCAATGACGAGCACTTTCAGGAAGTCACAGAGGAGGGAGCTTGCCAGCAACAGGTGACTGCAGAGAGCACATCGTGGCAACATAGAAGACTGAAGCATCAGTCTCTTGAGCCTGGAGGACCCCCCGAGGACAAAGGTAATAGACTGAACATTGAAGGAACACCAACCAGGGCGGTAGAGTTGGAAGCAAAAAGAGCAAGTAATCCAAAGATGAGCTCAGTAATTTACTATTTCATATTTAGCTAAAGTCATAATGCTCATTCTCAATATAACTACAACAAATAGTATTCTAGTCTCATGGTCTCTCAATGAACAATAAGACACAGAGGATAAAAGAACAAATGACCAGTGTGGAGATGAAGGGATATTAGAACAAGCCTGAAGATGACATGTCTCATTGAAGCGAGAAGTAGAAAGAGAACAGTTCCTAAAAGGATGAGTCTTGCTGGAGAACCACTAATAATATTATGATCGCTCTGGATATATGGCAGAAGTCAAGGCTAATGGGCTAATCTGGGCTCTGACTATTAAATGCTTTGTACAGCACACTCAGAAGTTTGGCTTGTATCTGCAGCCCTGGGAAGAACTCCATGTTCTTTTTAATTAGGGGAGTGTTCTGATCACATCTGCATTTTAGCAAGATGGTTCTGCTAGGAGCTGGAGACTAAATTGAGGGGTGGAGGGCAGACCGAAGCTCAAGGCAGGAAAACTGGTTTGGAGACTGTTGCAATAGGTAAGAGGAAAGTGATGAAAGCCCGAGCTAGGGCGGCATGGATGAGAGCCTATTGCCGACGAGTGAAGTACTTCAAGGCACAGCTGTATGGATTTGGCACCTAATTTAGAGGAATGAGGGAGGGAGAAGGAGCTATGTGTTCCGTCTGGGTTTCTGGCTTGGGAAAACTTATGAATGATGGACTCCTTCATCCAGCAATGTTAGTTTTGTACTATAAGCTTACATTTACATTTATAGTAAGTGTTGAACTCCTAAAGGGGCCACAGGACAGGTCAGGGAATAACTAACGAGAAATGAGTGTACTATTTGGAAATCATTTTAAAAGCTCATCGACATTGTTAAATATGGTGACACCTCGGGGCAACAACAGGATTATCTGAGAGGAGTACCAGTGAGAGCCAATGTTGATAGTGTAGCAGAAGCCAGAGGCCTTGAACCAGACCAATCATTCATGGCAGTGAACATTTACAATTGAAGCTGTTCAGACAAAAGGGTTAGACTGTATGACACATTGCAGCTTCCGTGGCAAGATGTTTTCTTTGTCTTTTTTTTTTTCTTTTTATTGTATTTATTTTAACATTTATTTTTGCTTTCTTTGGGGGAGGTTGCAAGGGTAACAGGTGGCTATGGCTATGGAGGAACGGGGAGACGAGTGGGATTCAGGTACATGATGCAAAATTCACAAAGAATCAAAAACAGTTTAAAAATTTCAAGAACAAATTATTTTTTAAAGTGTGGTAGCACCTTCTTTGTAAACACAGCACTCATATGGTAGAGCCTGGCCCCAAATGAAACTGAAAGCCAGCCTGACCTCTAGCTCAAAAGGAGGGAGCAAGATGGCTCAGAGAGTGAAAGTGTGTGCCATCAAATCTGACAACTTAAGTTCAATCCCTGTTGACCCACAATAGCAGAGAGAACTGACTCCCATAATTTGCCCTCTAACCTGAATATGTGTGCCATGGCACACATGACCATATGCATACACACAGATGCACATACACACAAATGGATAAATAAATTGACTTGAGTTCGAGCCCTAAGACCCATGTAGTGGAAAGAGAAAGACGCCTCCTGAAAGTTGTCCTCGGTCCTCCACACGTGCTCTGGGGCATGCTTGTACCCACCACATGCACACAGTAAGTACATGCATAAACCAATACATATTCATATTGTTTAATGGAGAACTGAGCACGGTGGTGCATGGCTGCAATCCAGCACTTAGGAAACTGAGGCAGAAGAACTGAAAGCTTGAGGGCAGCCGGAACAACATCAGGACCAGCTTAATCTACACACTGAGGTCTTTTCTCAAAAGCAGCAGGACAAGAAAAAAAAACTTAGTAAAACAAACCTATGGAGGTGTGGCCCAATGGCAGTGTTTGCCTAGCATACACGAGGCACTGGGTGAGAGAGGGCTAATTCATTGGTGTTTAAAAGGCTGTGTGCATCCTGGATTTTACCAGTCTTAAGCTTCAATTTGTCAGGACACTTACTCCTTAAAATGTCCTTTAGTAGCACAGCTTGAAAGCATTTTACAAATGGTTTCAACATCTAAATATCTAACATCTGTTTTTAGGTAAATTCATAGCCTTTATATTTAATTGGACAACACGAAAAAGTTTGAAGTCATTCTATTTGAGTGCCACCAAGTGTGGGAAGCAACGGTCTTCTTGATAGCAGCCTGCATCCTATTTGAAGAGAGAAAGTGGCCAGGCGGTGGTGGCACACGCCTTTGATCCCAGCACTTGGGAGGCAGAGGCAGATGGATTTCTGAGTTGGAGGCCAGCCTGGGCGACAGAGTGAGTTCCAGGACAGCCAGGGTTACACAGAGAAACCCTGTCTCGAAAAAAACAAAACAACAACAAGAAAGAAAGTAAATGACACTATTTCCATTTTTCGTAAGGAAGAAGGACTAGGAAATAGAATTAAAATATATATATATAAAACTAGCCAGGCAATGGTGGTGTGGGCCTTTAATCCCAGCACTTGGG
>NC_045030.1:60166088-60166599 GCF_008632895.1 Mastomys coucha | reverse complement strand
AAAAAAAAAAAAAAAAAATAGGAAACCATATTAAATGTAACTAATTTCTTCCTAAACACCATTATGATGAAACAGTAGGCAAAAGAACATGTTAATATTTTCCATTCATTGTGTGAGGTTACAGTTTTCACAGTTTAATTCAAGACAGCTAATGTGCTTTTCCTTTTGTGAAGTCTCTTGAATCCTAAGCACACACTCTTACCATTAAGCTCCAGTCCCAGCCACTAACGCCCAGGAGTTTCTTCTATTTGGACTGAGGACTGACCTTTGGCCTCATGACAGGCATTATACCACCGAGCTATACCCCCAGCCAGGCATTTCTTTCAAATTATTCTACTTCCAAGACATTCTACTCTCCTATGAGACAATATCTTCCATACCTTCTTGCAGAATTACACTTATAAAGTATGTTCACACTTCATAGTGGCTTAGAATAACCCAACCAAATAGATCCTCTGTCATTCTATTTTGTTTGAACAAGCAAGGAAGAGGTGAGATTTGGTTCTTTTTT
>NC_045030.1:60160452-60166078 GCF_008632895.1 Mastomys coucha | reverse complement strand
GAAGTGACAGTGATAACAATAGAGCAACGTGTGACTATTAAACACTTGAAATGTGAGTAGTCAAAATGAAGAATTGATATAAGAAGTGTCTATATATACATATAGACTTTTTTTTGTGGTGCTGAGGACAGAACCTGGGGCTCTTCCCATGCTAGGCAAGGACTCTACGACAGAATTACTTCCCTAGCTCTATGCATGAGAGTTTGAGCATATAGACTCCTTCCCCAAATAGCATATACAATTTTGCTATTTGTTTTATATTGATTATACTTAAATGACACCCTTTGAGACATATTCAGTTAAAATCAATAAGGGGCTGGAGAAGTAACTGAGCTATTAGGATCACATACTGGGTTTGTAGAGGATACAAGTTGGATCCAACAGCAGTATAGGGTGGCTCACAACCATCTTTAGCTCCAGCTTCAGTGGATCCTTGTCCTCTGCCTCTGAGGGCTTATGCACTCACATGCACGTACCCACATATATGTAATTAAAGAATAAAATAAGTCTTTAAAAAAATATGCTAGTGAAAGTAGTCAGACATAGTGTAATATCTAGTCCAGGTAAATGCCTGTTCCTTCTGTGCCAGCCTAAATGTGTGTGCATTCACGTGAGTGGTTTTAAAGCATGGCTACTTGAATATTTTAAATTGTGTATGGCAGACATTGTATTATTTCTTTTAGTCGCTGAATCTGCTAAGGACATGGAGGTCAGGCATGAGGGTTGGCCTTTGAGGACGTAGACAATGGAGTCATTTGAGATTTCAGGGCCAGGGGAAACAAGATAAAACAATGCATCTGAAAGATCAGTCTGGTAGTAACAACCAAAACAGACCAGAGGAAGGAAAAGGGTAGTCAGAAAAAGAAACTATATAGTAATCCAGGACTGGGGCAGTAGGGAGCAGAATAGGGACAGGATGAAGGCAGGGTAAACTGAAAAAACATTTAAAATGCACGAGCTATGACTCAGTAATGGAGGCCAGGCCTAAAAGGTGAAAGTAAGAGAAGAGATCTGGAAAAAGGGAGGTTTAGGGCAAAGAAGTAACACCCAGGATGAGCAAAGTCCAAAAGGAAGCGTTTGTTGTCTTCATGGGTCAGGCTGGAAAGGTGTCTCAGTGACGAGGATGGGGAATAATGGCAGACAGCATTTGCCAGTGCTCATTCACAGGGACCTCGCCTCTGCAAAGCGCAGA
Source organism: Mastomys coucha (assembly GCF_008632895.1). Taxonomy (NCBI): domain Eukaryota; kingdom Metazoa; phylum Chordata; class Mammalia; order Rodentia; family Muridae; genus Mastomys; species Mastomys coucha. The sequence goes on along the minus strand of NC_045030.1, from coordinate 60,164,886 downwards.
ATCTAAGATACATCATTCTCATCTCAGCCTCAGAGTCAGAAGCTCACAGAAGGGGGCTACTATTGTTACATTCCATTTTTTTTTCTTTTGGTTTTTCCAAGACAGGGTTTCTCTGTGTAGCCCTGGCTGTCCTGGAACTCACTCTGTAGACCAGGCTGGCCTCGAACTCTGACTCCCAAGTGCTGGGATCATAGGCGTGCGTCACTACCAGTTACATCCATTATCTAGATGAAGACATTGAAGTTTATCAAGGCCAAGCCGGGATCTTGAAGGGAGTCTAATCTTAGGGCATGTCTCTCCCACTAAAACCACTCCACTACACACTCTCACACATGCTCTCTGAGTGGCCTCATACATACACTGTTAGATTAATGTCTAAATTCAAGGTTAGTAGAGTTTTCAAGTTTCAAGTTACTCAGCCTATTTTCCCTGATGGCTAAACTCAGGACACTTAGGGTTTGGGTAGTAAATTCAAAATTATATGACCCTGGTCTAGTCCTCGCTGTCTCCAACTCACCTGGCACAGTCCAGAATAAGTGTCTGGGGAACCATTTCCTCAACCAAGAAATGAAAGAGCTATAAAACCAACCCTAAGCCAAGCATGCTAGCACATGCCTTTAACCCCGGCACTCAAAAGGAAGAGGCAGACAGGTCGATGTGAGTTTATAGTCAGCCAGGTCTACATAGAGAGTTCCAGGCTAGCCAGGGTTACACAAGGAGACCCTGTCAAAAAAAATACTCTTAACATCTTAACATCCCTTCTAATTTTCTTTTTTTTTAAAGATTTATTTATTTATTATATGTAAGCACACTGTAGCTGTCTTCAGACACACCAGAAGAGGGCATCAGATCTCATTATGGGTGGTTGTGAGCCACCATGTGGTTGCTGGGATTTGAACTCATGACCTTCAGAAGAGCAGTCAGTGCTCTTACCCGCTGAGCCATCTCTCCAGCCCCCCCTTCTAATTTTCATATCCCATAATGCTACACCCCATAACAATCCTTATAGACACATTTACTTACCCTATAATTCTATGTCTTATAATAGTCATTCAAGTAAACCAACCTACAGAAGGAAAACACCTACTGCCTTGTAAAGTATGTTAATTTAGGTCTAGTTTAAATTTGCATAGTCAACTCAAAATATCATTTCCTATCAACAGAAAAACACAGGGCTTTCTGCAGATTGGTGACCCATTCTGCTCTCAGCTCTGCCTCACTGGCCACTAGCTACTTCAGTTATACCAGTCTACAGTAGAGTCTCTTCAGAACTGGGAAGCCTCCAATGAAGGCTTCTTCCTGCCACCATCTGTACCTTCTACCCTACCTGCCAAGTTTAGAGCCAAGCAGCCAGCACTGTCTTCCCCAGACTGTTGATAAAGCTCCTTTGAATTGCCTGCTTTGTTCTCTGACCTGTAGGGCTTAGGAGGAAGTCCTGTTCCTAAACAGACCAACATACATCTAAGATTGGATTCTTAGGACTCTAAGCTGACTAGCACGGTTGAGGCCTGGAATCCAAGCACTTGGGAAAGCTGAGGCAGGAGAACAGCAAGTTGGAGGCAAACCAGACCCTGTCTCAAAAAACAAACAACAAAAGGGACTGTAGCTGGTTCTCGGGTCTATTTCTCCACCAGCTTCAAACGAGGCAAAGTATTTAGCAGCCCCCCCACCCCCAAGCTCAGCATCTTAAATGTCATCCCATTTCCCAGAGGCCACTTCTCTGATGTAGGGTTTTTCTTTCTTTTTTAATAGAGGAACTCTGCCCTCTATGAAACCTTGGCAGGAATTCTAAACAAGTAAAGGAGATAGAAGATCCACCACGGTGCTCAAAGGGGAGGGATGTGGGAGTGGTGCTAGAGCCCTTTCTGAGAGCGGCTGCTCTAGCTTTAAAGGTCATTCGTAATCCTTTTCCAAAATATTAGTGACCTTGCTTGACTTAAGATAATTCAAACGTTTAATAAACACAGTATTAACATCCCTATCCAAAGTCATACATAAAGGGATTTAGGACAGCTGCACCTAAATGTTCCTTATGAACTGTATGTAAATTGAGTATAAGCATAAAAAAATAGATGATTGAAATTCTCTAGCATGGTTAGCTATTGAAAGGTATCAGCCGTGGTATCTTTTCAAAGGGCAAAAATTAAAAATCACAAACACAATCATTGCATGTTACAGATTCTCATGACCCAGACTCTCTTACAGAGATCAGTCAGTGACCTTCTCTCCAGAATAGCAGAGCTTCCAATGGCCCCAACTTAGTGCCGAGCCACTGCATTGCCTCATTTGGGAGCACAGTTGCTCCTCAGCCTAGTTTGACATTGTCCTGATAGCCGCCTAGTCCAAGCCATCACAGCTGAGGAGAGCCCTTCACAGCAATTGCATAACAAGGGCAGCTGTTGACTTCAGGGACACAATACACATTGCTTTCCCTCCTCAACTCACAGTTTGTTTTGCATGAAAGGAAATGCAATCAGCCTGGTAGTATTTGTTCTTCATAAACCGATGCTAAAGGGCTAATCTCGACCTTGAGCCCCTTTGTAGATAGTTACAAACTAGATGATTAACGGATTTGAACATTTTCCCAGATGTCCCAAGTTAAAGTCTAAATATAGGAAGGCCATCAATTCTCTTGTTGAAAGATAAACAGTTTTCCTTTTTTTCCATCTGCTCTCCATAAGTTTAGGAAAAATTTTCTCTGCAACAACCCAGATCATTGAAATAAAGCAATTTCAACAGTATTTCTTAACCAGTTTACTTTCTTCTTCAATTTGACACTGTTCATCTTTGTCATCAAGAACCGGGTCTATGTCAGTAAACAGATGAGCAAGATGGAATGATGTAACAAAACTATGCCCAGCTTTTCCCATCAACACTGTCTCTCCAGAAGACAAATGGCTTTTCTCTTGGTCCTTGCCCTTAGCCTTATACCAAATATTTGTGCAACTTAAAGTTTTCAATGTCAAGAATTTCCTCCTTGCCATTAAAATGGATTCCAATTCAATTCTCTACCCATCCCCACCCCTAACTTTGGGGACTTGTTTGTTTGTCTGTTTGGTAGTCTCAATTATTTTTTTAAAAACTGACTTGTTCTATCTAATGTGTGTGTTTGCCTGCTCATGTGTATGTGTACCGCATGCACACCTGGTGCTCAGGGAGTCCAGAAGAGGGCACAAGATCCCCCAGAACTGTACTTACAGATGGTCGTGAGCTGCCATGTCGGTACTGAGAACTGAGCTCTAGTCCTCTGCATGAGCAACAAGTGCTTTTAAATCGCTAAGCCATCTCTCCAGCCCCACCTTTACCTTCTATTTCAGGTAGACTCTCGTTCTGTAGCCCAAACTGCCCTGGAACTCAATATATATAGACTGTCCTGGTCCTAAACTCACTGACAGTCCTCCAGCCTCAGCTTTCAAATGCTGAGTTTATGGACAGGAGCCACCACACCCAGGTCTGCACTCCAAACTACGTCTATGAGAAGTATCAGTAATAGAACACCCTGACAGGTGGAATCACTAAAACATCCATTCAAATTCTTCATATCTACTTCACCTCTGAAGGGAGGGGTTAACATGACGATGTACACATTGAGAAGATGCCAAAGCATTGCAGCAATGAAAGACTTGCTTTGTGTACCCTCTCCTATTTCCCCCAACGTGGAAAAGTTTAACTTGGTTTCCTTTGTGAAGATTTTCACTTTTTTCCCCTTATTTTATTTTAGTGAGACATAGCCCTGGCTGGCCCTGAAACTGCTATGTAGAAAAGGCTAACTTCAACCTCACTGAGAAGCATCCCCTGGTCCTTGGGAGGCTCCAAGGACACATTCCTGTTAGTATTTTGATTAGTATAGCTCTTTCTTAGGACACACTTGTTTAAGGAAGTCCTAGTTTCTCTGATTTCTTTTTGTTCGAGTTACTCCTTGGGCCCCCAGCTTCTTGAACTTGCTAAAATATGCAAAGTCCATTCTCTGTGATTCACTAAAGAATTTCTCGGCCTGTAGATAAGGAATGTTCCGGTTCCATCCCCAGTGCTTCAGGAAGTAACTCCTCAGGAAGACTGTCTCCTATACTAAAACAAAACAAAACAAAAATGAAGACAAACCCCGCTTTATTAAAAAAGGGTTTCCCTTATATATTACTTCAAAAACTCATTGATCACTCTATGGCCCATTGAATTGTTTCTAAGGGACTGACAAAGACAGAATTGCATGTCTTAAGTGAACTGAACAAAAAAAAAAAAAACCAAACAAGTCAGTGGAAAGTATGATAAGAGCAGAAGAAATGTGCTCTTCATCAGTGAGTGGATAAGCACATGTAGAAACTCACAGCTTAGAAACTTCCATCTTTGGTCTGATTCTATCATACTGCTACATATAATGGAAGAAAATGTAAATAGATGGGTGGTTTTTTTTTTTAAAAAAAAACAAAAAAAAAA
>NC_045030.1:60152312-60160178 GCF_008632895.1 Mastomys coucha | reverse complement strand
AAAAAAAAGGCTCTTTTGGAGTTAGGAAAATGGTTTGGTGGCTAAGAGCATTCATTGCTCTTCAAAGGGACCTGAATTTGGTTCTCAGCCCCCTCCACATCAGATGGCTCTCAGCCACTTATAACTGCAGCTTCAGGCACCCCACTGCCTCCTTTGGCCTCTGTGGGTGCATGAGCATACATACACACATGTACATAGATAACTAAACCAATATTTTTAAAAGCTACTATGCAGATTTTTGTTTTCAATATTAGCTTCTAAGACGAGACTTGTTTTTTTTCTTTGCTTTGTTTTGTTTTTTTGTTTTGTTTTGTTTTGTTTTTGTTTTTTTGGAGGAGTCTCACTAAATAGCCCAGGCCAACTTGAAACTCAGTAGCCTTAGGCCTTAGCCTCTGACTGCTAGGAATCCAAGTATGGGACATCTAGCCTAGGTACAGTGAGACATTTTTATGGGCACATATACAAGATAAAAACTCACAGTGATAGCCTGGGGAAAAACACACTTGGTCAGGGATGACGCTAAGCGATGCAAACAGCTGCCTGGAACAGGGTGGTCATTTATGACTTTCTAATATCACACAGCATCTCTTTCCAGGAGACTAATTCTTCTTAAAAAAATTATCTCAAAATAAGCTTTGGGTTGATTTGCGCAAAATAAAAGTAACATTCATTCACTGTTGAAAATCCACACATAAAAAGAAAGCTAGTCTGTTCGCTCAACCTTCAGCACCTGGATTCTGAAGTAATCATTGACAGGTGACTTGGGAAAAGCAAGCGCTGTAGCTGCGAACAGAAGCACGGTAAAGTGCGGAGGGCATTTACCAACTTGAGTAAGCTATTTTCTGAAACTTCAAGTCATTTTTAAATCACACTGAATTCCACTCCTCAATTACTCCGCTTCCTGCCTGTCAGCCCTATAGCTTTCCCCTACTCCTTTTCCAGGAAGGAATCGTGGAAATAATCCAGTCTGATCCTGTCGTTTACCAGATGAGGAAACTCTCACCATAAAGGGTTCATTGACGTGCTTAGGGGTCATGGGTGTAATTAGTAGCAGACTCCTGTTAAAAACCTAGGTCTCCTGCCTTCTGCAGGCACAACATGTAGGAAGCCAAGGCAGTGGAAAGTTCATTTTGCAGACAGGGTGGGCTATGCCCAGGATTTGAATCTGCTTTTAACGTATAGCTTAAAAGCATCACTTTGAAATGAAGTTCACACAGGGCATAATGGCTCCTGTCTTTAATCCCAGCTCTTGGGAGGCAAAGGCTGGTGGATATGTGTGAGTTCCAGGCTAGCCTGGTCTACAGAGCAAGTTCCACAACAGCTAGGGGACTACATGGAGAAATCCTGAGAGAGAGGGAGAGAGAGAGAGAGAGAGAGAGAGAGAGAGAGAGAGAGAGAGAGAGAGAGAGAGAGAGAGAGAGAGAGAGAGAGAGAGAGAGAGAGAGAGAGAGAGAGAGAGAGAGAGAGAGAGAGAGACAGAGAGAGACAGAGAGAGACAGAGAGACAGAGACAGAGAGACAGAGAGACAGAGAGACAGAGAGACAGAGAGAGAGAAAGAGAGATGAAATTTACAGTGTTTATATACATGTGGAAATTTTCATGCAAACGAGAAATCTGCTTTATACATCACTGACATTCTTCTTTAAGAAATGAAGCAGAAGGGAGTCCTTACTTTCCAATGGCAGAGCTGAATTAAATGTTTGATACTAACCCAAGAATCCCACAGTCTATTGCCTAGTTATGTGGGCTCTCTTCCATGGCGACAGAAATGCAGAGACTGGGCCTTTTCACTAAACAAATGTGCTTCTAGGCAACTTCAGGCCAATTTAAACCAAACTGCTTTGGTCTGGTTGAGGCTAATAAACCACTAAAGGTCATACTCCAGTTCCCTCCCCCATTCCCCTGGAGCCTCTCACCATTATAACAACAGTTTAAAAGCACCTTCTGTCACATCATCCCCTCAAGTCACACCCTTAATGGGAACCTTTCAGTTCCCTTCCTTCCTGATCCCTCCCCCACCCCAGTCCTTCAGGGCCAGGCTGTGGATCTCATAGGGCCTTTGTTAACTGAGGTTCTAAGGGCTGAGGACAAAGTGGAGAGTCACACCCAGCAGGTCTATGAGACAGGTCTGGCTAAAGTGTTAGGCCACAAATGATGAAGTCGAGAGACACATGGAGCAGGTCCCAGAGAGCTCGGAAAAACAAGAGAAAGTTAGACTTGGCCCCCCATAGGTATGGAGAGTCTTTGAAGGTTCACGGGGAGGGTGATGTGAGGAAATGAAATTTTAAAGACAATGAATGGTTGGTTTGAGTGGATGGTAGGAACAGGGGAGGTCCCTGGAAGACCAATTACAAGGTTGGTATAACGCTCAAAGCATCCAAACACTGAGGGCTTGGATGGAAGTGAGGGCAGCAAAAGTGAGTTGAAGGTAAGGTTGTAGGAAGCATCAAAGGGACGAGAGTTAGGCCTGAGAAAAAAGACAGAAAGAAAGAATCAAAGCTGCAGTGGTGGCTGGCGCACGCCTTTTAATTCCAGCACTTGGGAGGCAGAGGCAGGCGGATTTCTGAGTTCGAGGCCAGCCTGGTCTACAGAGTTCCAGGACAGCCAGGGCTACACAGAGAAACCCTGTCTCGAAAAACCAAAACAAACAAACAAAAGATCAAGGTTGCATCGTGGTTTGTTTTCAATCCTACTTGATTTGATGCTATGAGACAACAGAAGGTTTTAGATCCATGGACGCTGTAACTGTGCCGTGATGGTTAGAAAAGCCAGCCAGCAAGGACATCTTATAGTCCTCCGAGATAGCTGAGTGGAAAACAAAAAGGGGAGAAGCATCCATGCAGACAAAATATGTCAAACTATGAAAAGAGCAGGATGCATTCATCAACGGAAAAAAATTAAAACGATAGGACAAGGGTGGGAAGACAGAAAAGCTGAAGAGTAAAAGAAGTAACAAGTGTCTAGAAGGGACAGGTAGTTCCTTCAAACTTAAGGGCAGGGGAAAGAAACACTAGGAAACTCCTTGCAAAGAAATGTAAAGGCTCAGGGCTGGAGAGATGGCTCAGCGGGTAAGAGCCCTGACTGCTCTTCCAAAGGTCCTGAGTTCAAATCCCAGCAACCACATAGTGGCTCACAACCATCTATAATTTGAGATCTGATGCCCTCTTCTGGTGTGTCTGAAGACAGCTACAGTGTACTCACATACATTAAATAAATAATTTTTTTTAAAAGAAAAAGACATGAAAAGGCTCAAGGACTTGGTATTTTTATTATTATTATTGTGTGTACGTGTACGGGGTGTATGGGCCCACATGACACAATGCAGCTGTGGAGGGCAGAAGACAACTTTTGAGTTCACTTCTTTCCTCCCACTTTTGCATGGCTTCTGAGGATCATTCTCAGGTTGCCAGGTTTTTAAGGTCACTGCTTGTACTCAAAGAGCCATCATTTCAGCCCTGCCCAAGGAATCTCAAAGGAAAGAACCCCTAAGACTGTAATAAACTAGAGTTTCTCAATAGTACTGTTCCTCAGCTGTCCAAATAGAACTGCCGAGTCTTTTGGTCAATAGCATTCAAGTCCCAGAGCTTGGCTTTTGGTACAGAGTTTACTGGATTATTCAAGACAAGGGCTGGGCAGGAGTAATTAAACCTCCGCTTTTCCACCTTCCTAGGGCCCTGACCCTTTATTACAGTTCCTCATGTTGTGCTGACCCCAATCATAAAATTTTTTTCGTTGCTGCTTTGTAACTGCAATTTTGCTATTGTTATGAACCATAATGTAAATATTTTTGGACAAAGAGGTTTGCCAAAGGAGTCACGACTCGTGGCTTGCAAACTTCTGGATTAGAGCATGCTGAGTCCTAATGAATTGTAGAATCGGGAGAATAGGATTCAAGATACAAAGCTCAGGTTTTTCTGTGGGCATGTAGCACATTGCCACAAAAAAAATCTTCAGGCAATGTTTCTCCCATCAAGACCTCAGCGGTCATTCTGCTAGAATCCAGTCCTTTTAAATCCATCTAAATTCCAGGCCGTCCAAGTAGGAAGGAGAGAACTCTCTCTCACCATGGTTTGAAGAGAACTCGGGCGCTGCATGAAATGTGGCCTTTACCAGCAGCAGGAGAGGCACAGAGCCATGCATGTAGAACTTTAAAAATCCTGCCTCAACTACAGGTTGCAGACTAGAAGACACCGAATGGCTTCTGTGGAGAGCACTAACTAAATTCTTTTCTTTTCCAGGTACGAGACAGTTATCGGGTGATTGGCAAAGCAAAGTAATTCCTAGTCATCACTGAGTAACGGAGAACTACCCGGTTGCTTTTGCCAAACCTGCTACTGTTCTTACGGGACCTACTCAGCCTCTCCACTTGACAGAATACACAAAATATCCACTATCCCAAGTTCCCTCCGCTCAGCCCCAGGATTTCTCCACACCGGTGCTACACAGGGCTCCAGCTGTGAGATCTACCCAAGGTGGAAATGCACAGTGATATTCACCTAGAAACAGCCAACCAAATCATAAAAATAACCTTTGCAGTACTAATTTCCCCTCGCTGGGTTATTGCTTTACTGTGCACTATCATATTAGAAGACTCTGGAATAGAGGCATCTTGGTATCGGCTGTGTTTCTTAACCTCTCTGGGCCCCAGATAAATGGCTCTGACTTATCTATTAAGTGCTGATAATAATACCTATGACACAGGCTGACTGGGGAGATAAACTAAATAAACACTTTACACTCTCTGGCAAACTGCCCTGTATATAAGCATTGCTCAATAATTGTCAGCTGCTCTTATTAGAAAGCAAACATGCGTTTTTTTTTTTTCAAGGAAGCAGATCTGAGTCAATTCATATCTGGAGCGTATAGCATATGATAAGGTCTAGACAACATATTTGACCATAAAATAAGACAGGAGGACCCAAAACTGGGCTATTAAATAATGTATGTCTTTAAAATAAAGGTTTTTCTAATAGTGCTGGGGCTTCACATACTCTAATTACTACTGAGCCACACTCTAGCCCCACCCACACATTTTGCATGTTATTAACAGGCTTATCTGTGCTAGCATCCTTATAATTACACATTTATTCTTTAAATTGGAGCCTTTATAGTAATAATGCAATCAGATGGCCCTGGAAACTCCACTAGGAAGTTGAATTCCCCAGAAATAAGAATCTTAGGCTCTTTCCTGTCAGGTGGACCACCCCCCACCACCACCACCACTAAGCATTCCTCTTTAAGGCTCTGATGACTTCCCATGATAAGACAGGGCTGTGTAAAGAGCATTAAAATAAACTTCCGGGAGAGCAAGAATTCAAACTCCCTTTTGTTTCTTAGGTTTGCACTATGCTGAGCTGGGAAAATGTATCCTTTTATCTTATTTCTCCTGCAGAAAACTGTTCCTGAGGAATCTGGAACCAAGAAGCCAGGGAAATCTAAGGAAGGGCATAGTCAATACTAACACTGAGAGCCTGAAACACTGAGCACTACCAATGAACACATGTTGTAAGTGGACTCCTCAACAGTTAGATTCGTTCACACGTGGACTATGTTATACTTAGCCCAGGAAAAAAAAATTCTAACCCAACCAGTTGGGTCAACAACTGCATCCAAAAAAACCTAAGCAACCAAACTCGCTTTCAGTACAGCCAAGAATAGGATGCTTTCAGATTTTGGCCCAGAGCTGAGGGTTATCGCGCCATCAACCCTGAACTGTAAGATAACCTTTCCTGGAGAAATGAGGCCTTTATGACGGTGGTCACTTTAAACAGGACTCTGAGAGAAAAGATCCTCCTTCAGAAACAATTTCCAGGGTCTGAACCTCAGAAACTACCTTCAGAAAGAGGACAGAGAGACATTGCTCACTGGAACTTCGGTGTGAGCCATGCATGCATGTCACTTTATATTTCCAAGCAACCTCATTTAAAAACTGTAAAAGCTAGGAATGGTAGCATGTGCCTGTAGTCCCATCCTCTAGAGAGGCAGCTAGCTGTAGGAAAGTCACTTGATCTCAGGAGTGTTCTAGGCCAGGCTGCCCAATATAATAAGACTGCACACACACATACACACACAGAAACAACTGGACTTGTATGCCATTTACTTAACACAATATAGCTAAATATATCTTGCACTGTTTGGCACACTTATAAACCATCCACTCTCGAGGGGCTCAGTGGCTATGACTGCTATGCCAACAGTAGAAAAATATTGAATCTAGAACCACTGAAAAGGTGCTTGAGCCCCAGCTAGGTGACCTAGGTTTTATCCCTGGTTCTACATAGTGGAAGGAGAGAACTGAAGTCCTTGGACCTCAACACAGGTACCAGAGTGACACGTGCAGACGAGCACATAAAGGAGTGTAAACAGAATGAATAGCTGCTGGCATATCCGAAATGCTGCTGGCATGTGCCAACCGCCTCTCCCTCTCCCCACTCCCTTGCTGTCTGCCGGAGCCTTTTCCACATCCTCACCCAGCACAGACAGGGAGGTTCTGAGGAACAAAACGGTGGCCGAGAGCATGTGTTTTTTTTAACAAATCAGACTGGAAACCCAAAGCCATTTACCAGCAGAAATGAGAAGAAACACAGTAGCTCTGTGGCTGAGTGACCTCTCTGGGTTAAAAAGGCTTGCCTGGGAAGGAAGCCCTGGAAAGTCAATCAGCACTTGCAACTCTCTATTCAAGACATAAGTATCCCAGGCTTCCAACGTGTATCCATGCTGTTGAACTAGAGGGAAGGTAACAAGAGACTCCCTCGATTAAAGATCTAAATGAAAGGAGTTAAAATTTTCTTTCTTCAGACCCCACCCCCACGCAGCCCGAGGGCCCTTCCCTAGAAAGCGCAGTTTAGCCCACGACCTAGAACAGCTGCCTTGTTCAGTCACTGAACTAAGAACCCTGTGTTCTGAGCAGTTCATTTTCTCTTCCAGGAGCAAAGGCAAGCTGAAAAGGAAAATATTTGCCTTCTCCTTACCTGCACCTGGCCTTCTTCATCCCCATCCCCAGTGCCAGGATGAAACCCTTTCAAGTAGCTAGCACTAATTAAAGAGAAGACAACTTCAGCTAAACCTTCCGTGTTACCCCACCTCCACACTTCCTCTCCACCCTGGCCCATTTCGACGAATGCTGTACAATCATAACCAAACAGGCACAGAGTTTGGCAAAGCCTACTACCATTTCTCTTCAAATCCACTTCAGACACCTTTTTCGCAAAAGACATACACAAACTGCAGCTTGGTGGCTTCAAAAGTCTCATCTGTTCTGTCTGAACTACTCCCAATTGTCACGAAATAATGTGAGTTCTCAGAGTCTTGTGGACTCCCTCCGCTTTCCCCTTGAGCTGGGTGCTTCCTAGTATTACCCTAGGGCTCTATAACGAAGCTCACTGCACAGACATTGTTCAGTAAATATAAATGCCTGCCTGGACTGCAGAGGCAGGGAGGCACCGTCAGACCACCCTTGGGAATCAGTATGTTGATCATATCACAGCAGTAATAAAAGTTGCATTTCCTGCAAGAAAGAGGGATGGCAAGCAGATAAAGGAAAATTAGAATGGTTAATGGTGATTACTATCTAGAGAAAAAAAAATCTTGAAAATGGGGATGCTGGTGGGGATGGGGGTAGCTTTTGCATGTACACATTGACAGTATTTTTTTTTCCTGTTGAATAACCTAGTAAGATCTAGGCACTCTCTAGTACTAGAAGTACAAATATCCTTATGCTCAGATGCTCATATTAGGGAGGTCAAGATGAACACTAATATATTTAACATGCTAGGAGCTGTGGATGTATCTCAGGAGTAAAATCGCCTAGCATCTATGACACCATGGATTCAGTATCCCAAAAGAATATCAACACACACACAGTAA
>NC_045030.1:60150438-60152302 GCF_008632895.1 Mastomys coucha | reverse complement strand
ACTTGCTATTCTGCTTGGAGTGGAAGTGGGGAAGTGGAGCCCGATCCCTTCGGAGAATATACAATAAAGGGTTGAAGCTGAATGGGTGTGGCAGCACATAGGCCTTTAATTCTAGCACGCAGAAGCCTGAGGCAGGAGGCTAGAGAGAAAAACAAATCCCAGCATGGTGGCACAAGTCTGTGATCTGAGCACTCTGAAGGCTGAGGCTGGAGGACTGCTACAAATTCAAAGTCAGTCTGGGCTACAGAGTAATACTTTGGAGCAAACAAAACAAAATGACTTGAAGTTCGTCCAAGCTACAGAGAAGGACGTATATACAATGACAGGGAAGTTAGAGGTATAACCAGTTCCGAGAGGAGGGCTTAATTTCTCTTGGTGACTGGAGCCTGGGTTCATGTGAAAACAAAATGGACATTGTTGGAAAGGTAATACACACTCAGATAAAGGCATGACTAGTGTTTAGGGTTTGTACTTTATTCTGACATTGGATGGAAAATCCTGAAGGACTTTTCAATTTTTTTTCTCTTTATTTACTTTTTTTAGAGACAATATCTCACTCTGTGTAGCCCAGGCTCTTTGAATTCACTATGTAGCCCAGGATACCTGAACTCCTGACAATCCTCCTGCCTCCAGCTTCCAAGTGTTGGAATCCCACAAGTAAGCCATCATTCCGGCCTTGGTTTTGTTTTGGAGACAAGGTATCAATATAGAAACCAGACTGGGATTACAAGCATGAGCCACCATGCCCAGTGCCTGAAGGACTTTCATGGAGAAATGACTATTTCACTTTATTTAAAGATTAACAAATGGTTAGCAATGACAGAAAAGAATGACTAGAGGACAACACTAGCTGAATGTCAGCTACACTAGTGGCTCTGGTGACAAGTGGCAAACGTTGACAGTTAAAGAATGGCTGGATATAAGTGCGAGAGGTCTAGGATAGAAGGTAGATACATTTCTACAATTCTGTCAGTGTTCTCCCTGTATCTTCCTGCCGATCCCTAATCTTAGCATTGTACTCAGACAATTATACCTTGGCCAGAGATAGAGCCTTCTAGAGCTAATCCCCCACTGTACCCCCTTTTTTTTTGATAATTTACAATGACTACTGTCAGATGCTTCCGATAGCTAGGGAGGAGGGAGGAAGTGAGAAAGAAAGCCAAAATGAACCTAGGCCTAGCCTCAGTCCTTGGGAGGCAGAGGCAGGATGAACTCTGTGAGTTCGAAGCCAGCCAGATCAATAGAAGTTTTCAGGATAACCAGAGCAACATAGAGACCTTGTTGGGCAGGGAGGGGGCAAAATCATGAAGGAAACAATTCATCAAGTGAATTGAGCATTTTGGGATTTAGAGTGTTAAAAGAACCTTGTGTTGCCTAAGATGGTTCTCACAGGTCATGTTGTTACTATCTCACCCTAAAGCACCTTTATAGACTCTTAACCCACAATGGAGGGAGGACTCCATTAAAAGTTGTTCCTTTAGCCAAGCGGGTGGAGGTGCACGCCTTTAATCCCAGAACTCAGGAGGAAGAAGCAGGTGGGTCTCTATGAGATCTGGGACAGCCAGGGCTAAACAGAAAAACCCTGTCTGGAAAACAACAACAACAACAACAACAACTGCTCTTTTAATACTTTTAGTCAAAATTCTAATAAATGTCTATTACATGTACCAGGTTTTTTTAAATCTTGAGTTTACTTCCTCAGTTGGTAAGCCAGAATTCTTCCTCTTTCTGGCTAATATTGGTAAGGGCATGCAGACGCCAGTGATCAAAAGTAGCTACACAATGTTGAAAAGCAACATCCAAGAGAGTTGCTCACTTTTTCTTTTTCTTTTCTTTTTTTTTTTTTTTTTTTTTTTTTTTTTTT
>NC_045030.1:60137465-60150240 GCF_008632895.1 Mastomys coucha | reverse complement strand
CAGAAATCTGCCTGCCTCTGCCTCCCAAGTGCTGGGATTAAAGGCGTGTGCCACCACTGCCTGGCGATCACTTTTTTTTTTTCCAGAGACAGAGTTTCTCTGTGTAGTCCTGGCTGTCCTGGAACTCACTCTGTAGACCAGGTTGGCCTCCAACTCAGAAATCTGCCTGCCTCTGCCTCCCAAGTGCTGGGATTAAAGGTGTGAGCCACACCGCCCTGGTGCTCACTTTTTCAAATGGTATATGTTTTCAAATTAGTAGCTTAGGGTGTTCCTTTGAAACATTATCTCTTATTTATAACACTTCTGACCACTATTTATTCACATGTTTCAACTATTTCTAGAAAAGTGATTCTGTTATGTTTTAAAAAATAACCTCCTTTAAATAAAAATAATTTTAATAAAGTGGTTTCAAATATAAAATCATTTTGAATACTTATACTAAGAGAGAACACAGGCTAATGGTTTACTTTCTTCTGACAAGCCTGCCTCTCCCAGTCACAGAATAAAAGGAAATTATGATTCATAACAAAACAAAACATACAAGACAGCAAAATCTCAGCCAAGACTATTAAGAACTATAATTATTGCCACAAAACTCTCACACAACATTTTTAAAGCCCTGTACTTGATTGTCTTCTAAGGATACACTGTATAGTATAGTATATACAGTGTATTATAAAATACTAAATATAATAAACTGTATAACATATACAGTGTATTATAAAATGCTAAGCAGGAGTATCTAGGTATGTACACTGAAAGTATACTGCATATAGAGAGCATTAATACTTGTAACACAATGGCTGAAACATGTTTATGAAGCAACCCTAACAGAGATTTAACACACAATATTTGCATTTTATACGTGGTCCCCACATGAAACTTAATTGCATCAACACACAGCGGCACAGCATGGAACAGGTATGACTAATATTAAAAGAGTAGACAGCTATATGCAAAGAAGTATGCAGTAGAGAGTTACTAAGTCTTTGGTGAACTACTATATTTACATACTCAACCACATACATTAGTAAAAAGTCCCTGCTGCATTAACTTTGCACAAGATTTATTGTCAAAGCTTGTAAGCGGATATACTGGGAAGAGCTGCATGCCTGTTAAAAAGAAATCTCCTAAGCAAATGCACAACCCATGCCTATTACAGCTGCAACAGAAGAGGACCTACTAGCAAAGTAAAATTCATTTGGAAGCATTTGGAGTTGGAAATACTCCAGATCTGAGAAGTAAAATATTGCAATGTTTCTGCAGCCTCCGAGAAAGTGAAAATGACACTTACAACATTGACTCTGCAGAACAATTTGCTACCAGTAAAATACTACCAAAGCATCACTTGGACCCCTAAGAGAGAATAGAGTTTTATGTAGAAACTAAGATGCCGGCTGACAGTCAAAGAAATACCTAATTTGATAGCATGTGTGACCAAAAACAGTCCTAGAGGACTCCCAGCTACTAGAAGGTGAAAAATCTATACTGAATTTTAAGAAAACTATCACCAGATGCTCGAAAATTCCCAAAGTTCTAAGCAAGCTACAACCTAAAAAGCAGAAGAACGAGGTTGTCACAGGCAGAGGAGAGGGATGGGCGAGTCCAAAATGGAGATTCAGAAAACCCTTACCTAAATATGGTCTACCAATGGTAATGTTGGTAAAGCATGAGAATATTATTCGATGCTTAATCTTTCCCTTTCACATAGGTAAAATGAAGAATGTGAAAAGGCTTGGGAAGGCATAAAGACTAACCATAGAGGAGCTGGAGAGATGGCTCGGGGATGAACGGCACCAGCTGCTAGTCCAGAGAACCTGGGTTCAATTCCCAGCAACTACATGGCAGTTCACACCTGTCTGTAACTTCAGTTTCAGGGAATCTGGCACCCTCACACAGATATGCAGGCAGGCAAAACACCAACACACATGAAACTTAAAAAGTACACCAAGCATCTTCACACACTTGATCTACAGGAGAAGAAATCAAAGCGGACTCCTTCTTGTAGAATGCACTGTATAGCAGAAGAAAAAGAACTACAATAAAATTTCCACTAAATATAATATTGGACATTTTCTTCTCTTCCAAACAAATATCAAAAGCTTCATAAACATGTGGCAAAAATACCCAGCCATTAAAATGTGCATGGCAACTCAGAGTAATTCACTCGAAAGAAGTGGGGAAAGCCGAATCTAAATAAGCACACTGGCTGGAGAACCAGAGTTGTATCCCTAAGCACTGAAAAGAAATTGTATGAGGCATGGAATTCTAGTGCTAGGCTTAAAGATGTAATAATGGCTGTTAAAGTGGGGCAAAACATCTTCCTGCCAAGGGAAAGGAGTGTGTAAATATTATCATGGATTCTTTTTTGAGAAAGCATCTCACTATAGAGAACCCTGGCTGGCCTAGAACTTGCTGTGTAGACCAGGCTGGCTTCGAACTCATAAAGGTCCATCTCTCTCTGCCTTCTGTGTGCTGGGGATAAAGGTATGCAATGCCAGGACAAGCTGTCTTGTAATTCTTCCTATAACTCAAAAAACTATTTTCCGAAGTACCATCAGTCCTTGCAAAATGCTGTCCGTTGAAAGAAAATGACAGCTAGGAACTGGTTTCGGAGCTTATCCCCTGCCCTGCTTCAAACTGCTGAGTATGTCTTCCAACAAGGCAGCCTCGGAAAGGTAGGCTCTTCCGGTCAGCATCGGTGCTCAAAGGGTGGAGACTTTCAGACTCTGCATCTTAGTTTGTTTTTCTATGGGAAGGATAGAATGCTTGCAAAGCTTCATATCTGTAAGTGCTCCATTACTGAAATTTATGTCTCCAGCTCTAGGTTCTCAATATGTTAGCCCAGGCTGGCCTGGAAAACTGGCATTTCTAAAACCATACGATATTTGCAAGAAGTGTTCTATTTTTTTTTTGGTAGATAAATAAAAATTGAAAACAAACTAGCTGAAACCAGAATAGTATTAGGCCTTTAATCCCAGCACTTGGGCGGCAGAGGCAGGCGGATTTCTGAGTTCCAGGCCAGCCTGGTCTACAGAGTGAGTTCCAGGACAGCCAGGGCTACACAAAGAAACTCTGTCTGGAAAACAAAACAAAACAAAAACAAACAGAATAGTATTAGGAAAAACCTGCTATTTAAACTTTTAATCAAAGTAGAGAGTTACCAAATCAGTATCTACGCTTTCATTATGTCTGAAAGAACATTCTGGCCAACTTACTTTGAGAGGTAACAACTCACTAAACTAGGACTTACAACACATCCTGACTGAACCTCCTGTTAATTTACTGACATGAGTTAGACAGGGAGCGGGGTAAGGGGGGGATGGACGGATGACGCACCAGTGAAAGACATCAAGGATAATAGTAACAACCTTCTAATATTTCAACATGCAAGCAGGATCCTTATGCAGGATGATTTAACAGTTGGAGTTCCTCTTATCTTGCCACTGCAGGCGAACCAGTTCTTTATCTGTTCACCATGGGAACATAAATAACTACCCCACGAAGGCTAAGGGTCAGACCCTGAGAATCAAATCATTGACTTGGTCTAGTGCATCTGCTCAGAGTCCAAACGCCCCCTGGCAAATCACTAAGCAGCTAACAGCAAACCTAATTTCGGATGCAAATAGGTAGGCCTGCTCCCTAACAAACTCTGGCCCCTGTTAAACCAGTTCCCTAAGAAGGTTTTGCTCGGGCAACCACCACCACCACCACCGCCCCCCCCCCGCGCGCGCGGGCCCGGAGCGCGCGCCCACCCCCTCCCCCAAACACTCTGTGGTTGCTTCGCAGGAATTTCCAATGAAACAGCAACTGTCGCTAAGGTAACTGAGAGCTGGGCTCGACCTGACTGAGCGAGCAGGGTCTGGGAGCTGGGAGCTGCACAGGCTAAGCAGTTCCAAGCCGGTGGTGGCACGGGAGGGGCGGGGACCAGGGTCTCCGATGCAAAGGAGCCGCTCTGGGAGGCCAGCCTTAGAGCAGCCCGGCGTTTGGCAGGAAGAGGAGGGGAACATGCGGTGAAGGAGAAGCGGACCGGAGCGGGAGGAGGGAAAGGAAGCCCAGGCGGGGCGGGCCGAGGGTTGGAAGGAGGGACCAGAGGAGGAGCCCAGGCGGCAGCAAAGCCCGCGCGGGGCTGGGAGCACATCGGGGCGGAGTCCCAGGCGAAGCAGCCGCAGCCTCACCAAGGGCCTTGAGCCCTCCTTCCTCGGCCTCCACCCCTCCCTCCTTTCCATCTCAGCAGCGCCCTCACCCTGCCTCTGGCTGCCTCATACAAAAGCAAAATGTCCGCCATCTTCCGAGGCGATTGCTGCAGCCCTGCTAGGAACTCGGCCCTCCGGTGCCTTCTCTACACCGGCTGCTCATCTCTGGGCCCCTCTCGGCGACCCCCGACCGCCGCCACCCGCCCCGCTCCTCCTGCCCTTCGGCGCCCCTCACTCCAGCCCGTCCCGCAGGGCGACGCAGGATCGCCACGGGTGGAGACGAAAGGGATCAGCAGCCCCAGGCTAGTGGACGTGCACGCACTTCCCGCCCATCGCTCCCCCGCTGGCCTGTTTACCTTGATGCAGTAGGGAGGCTCGTCGTAGGTGACCAGCATGTACCTGTCTCCGCGGCTGGCTGGGTCCCGGGCGCGCAGCTGCGGGGCGAGGGATGACGGAGGGGTCGCGTAGGAAACGAGGGGAAGCGATACAAACGTTACAGAAGCACCTCAGTCCAACCCCCCCATCCCGCAGAAGCGACCCCTTCATCTCTTTTCCCCTCCTTTTACCTTCAAGAATAACTCCACAGCGCCTTTGGCAATGTCCAAATAGGAGGTGCCCAGGTCAGTGCGCTGGTTCATGGAGGCGGACGTATCTATGAGGAACAGCAGGATGGGCATCTTCCACTACACCTCTGGTTCTGGTCCCCACTCTCCCGGCCCCTTTGCCCTCAATGCCACGTATGGCTACCCAAATCCTGAACTCTCGCAGAGCCAGGGAGCAAGAGGAAAAGTGGGAAACGGGATGGGATAAGATGGGACCGCTCCTGGCCTCTTTCTGCAGCCCCAACTCCTCTCCCTCCAAGGGAACTTGAAAGTGTGAGTGTGTATAGGTCTCCTGGCCGTCTCTCTTCCCCTCTTCTGCCACCACTACTGCCCGCCGCTGCTGCCGCTGCCAGGACTACTGCCTAAGCATCCGTCCACGCTCACTAGAGCGCTCGCCCCAGACTGAGAGCCCTCTCTGTTCACTGACACAACTTCTGTCTGCTCACCTACCATCAGCACCATGTGACTAGAACCCACGCCATTGGCTGCCAATTATGTTTAATTTACATATTCATTAGATGACTGGGTAAAGGGCGGGACTTGGGCCAAGCTTAAGGGTTGTAGTTTGAACCCGTGCTGGAGGTAAGGGGCGGGGGAGTAAAGGACCCTCTTCAAGCTCAGATTCTCCTTTAAAGGATTTAGAAGCCTTAGGGTAATTTGTTTGGTCTTTTGGATGGATTTTTCTTTCGTGCTTCAAAGATGGTAATTCGAAAGGAAAAGAGAATTGAGCAACAGTTGTATAGAAACAGATGTTTAGGCAGGCTACATACAAAACGCTGTGCTAAAATTCAATCAATCAATCCTGCCAGTAGCTAAGACCAAAACATTTCAGTAGCAGCACATTTCTTTCCTGGCCAGACTTGCTCAGATTCTTTTAGATTAGCCCCTCTTACTGATCAGTGTTTAAGTGTTGTTTTCTTGGTTGTGTTCAGCAAGTAGCTACTTTAAAAGGAAGCTATCGCGGAAACAGTTACTCTAAGCTGTCCTTTTGTAAGGACAGGCTTTGGGCTTTGAGACATTGGCCAGCCTGTGATACTTAAGCCACTGTGGGGTCTGTGCAGCTTTTATCTATGGGCGGTATTCTACTTCAACTCAGGCACCCGTAGCAGATTCATTTAATCATTGATACTGAAACTTAATTTTCAGTAGAGGGAAGTTGTCAACGCTGGCTCCATGTAAGTACTCAGTTTTTAAACTTGTACCTTAGGCTGGTCCTGAACTCTTCAGCATATCCTACAAGCATGTGCTACTCCAAGTGCTGTGACATTATTTTTTGTCTGTGTTTGTTTTTGTTTTTGTTTTTTCGAGACAGGGTTTCTCTGTGTAGCCTTGGCTGTCCTGGAACTCACTCTGTAGACCAGGCTGGCCTCGAACTCATCCGCCTGCCTCTGCCTCCCAAGTGCTGGGATTAAAGGCGTGCGCCACCACTGCCCGGCGACATTATTTTTAACTATGAAGTAGGGTTGCAGCACAGGAGTGCAATGTTGTCCAGCTCATGTGAGGCGCTGAGTTTGATTCTTCTGCAACACTGATGATGGCGATGATGATGATGATACAGAATATTTCTAGCAATGTACTGTATACAATCTTGAGCTTCCATGAGTATACAATTTTAATACAAGGTAAAGGATGCATACATGTCTGCAAATGTTTTCTATATTGTTTGTAGATATCCTGTGTATATGTTCTATGTGATTGATATATATTATGTTTTCTGAGAAATACGATTTCAGAAGTGAATCCATGATAGTTAATAAGCCACAGACCAAAAAATAAAATGGTGATGCAACTCAAAAGAGCGTGGTAGCACACTTGCTTGTGGTCTAGAAGTTCAGAAGGTTTCATGGGCAAAGAACAAGGTATAAAAGAGGGAATCTTGCTTCGGAAGAATGGTGTGACCAAGGGTCAGCCAGGGACTGTGTGTGGTGCAGGCCAGTGTATTGAAATATATAGGATGACTTGGGAATTAAAGATGGAAAGACATCAAAAGTCCCATTTCCATTTTAAATATTAGTGGTGAAGGGGCTAGAGACATTGCTCCTTGGATAGGAGTACTCATTGCTTTTGCAAAAGACACTAAGTTTGGTTCCTAGCACTCACTTAGGAGTCAAACTTCCTGGAAATCCAGGTCCAAGGGATCCAACACCTTCTGGCCTCTGTGGGCACTATGCACATGTGCACAAACCCACAGGTAGGCACACAAATGCATATAATTAAAAATAAAAATAAATCATTAAATATTACTGATGAAAGACCGTATCTAATGGGCTAAGGGGCTAAATAAAAGTTTATGACCAGTGGGTGCCTGTGTGGTAGGTTTTTGGTTTTTATTTATTTATTTTTTTTTTGTATTGCTTTGTAGTAAATTATCACAAATTCAGCAGCTTAGCACATACTTAAATGTATCTCGTGGTCTGATTAGCTGGATTCCCTGCTCCATCTCACAAAGCTGTTGTCAGGGTACTGGCCAGGGCACATTTTTCATCTGGGAGCTCAACTGGGAAAGAGTCAGCTCGGTAAGGCTCAGGAAGGCTGCTGGCAGAGTTCATCTCATTATGACTGTATGTGTAGAGGCTGAGGGCCACCCACAGATCTGCTTGCTGCTAATGTCCCCTGCCGCACAAGTCTCTCCATCACCTGTTCACAATACAGATGCAGCTGTTTCTTTAGGGCCAGCAGGGAAAGCTCTCTCTCCAATCTGCTGACAGAGAGCCTTATATAATGTAACATAATCATGACAGTGACATCCATTACCTTTGTAATATTCTATTGACTAGAAGCAAGTCACAGGTCCCACCCATACTTAAAGGAAAGGGATTATACAGCACAGGTACAGATCCTGGGGCCCAAATGAGAATTCTGTACTACTTTAGGGAGGAAAAGAGCATTACCTAGAAACCAGTTTTGTCTAATTTATAATTTTCATTAAAGTCTACTATTGTTGTTGTTATGACACTCTTATCTAGGCAGATAACTGCATCGAGCGGACTTATTGTCTTTTGTTTGAACAATACTGCTCAGGAGGACCATATGTTTTATTATCACGTTCTTTATTTGTTTTTTGTTTGTTTGGTTGGTTGGTTAGTTGGCTTTTTTTTTTCTTTTTTGTTTTTTTGAGACAGAGTTTTTCTGTATATCCCTGGCTGTCCTGGAACTCACTCTGTAGACCAGGCTGGCCTCAAACTCAGAAATCCGCCTGCCTCTGCCTCCCAAGTGCTGGGATTAAAGGTGTGCGCCACCAGTGCCCGGCTCTTTCTTTATTTGTATATAAGACTGTTGAGCCATGATATTCATTAGCTCACAAATGGTATTTTAAGATGGTTTTTAAAGGGCTGGAGAGATGGCTCAGCGGGGAAGAGCACTGACTGCTCTTCTGAAGGTCCTGAGTTTAAATCCCAGCAACCACATGGTGGCTCACAACCATCCGTAATGAGATCTGACGCCTCTTCTGGTGCGTCTAAAGACAGCTATAGTGTACTTATTTATAATAATAAATAAATCTTTGAACTGGCGCGAGCAGAGCCAACTGGAGCGAGCTGAGGTCCTAATTTCAATTCCCAACCACCACATGAAGACTCACAACCATCTGTACAGTTACAGTGTACTCATATACATCTAAATAAATAAATAAATAAATCTGAAAAAAAAGATGGTTTTTAAAAATCTTCTTTAGGGGCTGGAGAGATGACTCAGTGATAAGAGAGCAGCCAACCTAAGTTCAATCTCTGGCCCTCATATCAGGCTTACAACCACCTGTAACTCCAGCCCCAGGGCAGCTGATGCCTGCACTCATGCACCCACATGCAGAAATAGATACATACACACAATTCAGGCTTGGGGAGGGAATCTTACTAGATTTCTGATCTTTTTCTCCCAACTTTGCTTATGCCTTACTTTTATAATCAGGAAAGAATCTTTCAAATAATACATGCTGAGTCTTACAAAAACACCCCCGAAGGTGACTTGCCAGCATTAACAAAGCACAAACAGCTTCAGTTGCACAATTCTCTAACAGTCGAGGATATGTAGGTCTCACAGGGTAAGATGTGCCCCCTGGCAGGCAAACGCCTTATAACCGGTCTGTTTTCCTTCAAACAAGCCATGTTACTTATTCTTTTTGGCATATGTTTGAGTGTAACCACAGTGATGTAAACTTAAAATCTGAAAAATGTCCACATCTCATTATAAAATGCAAAAGTGGTAGTATAAAAAAACCTAGCAACTTAGAAGATTTATATACTTACTCAGATTAAGCCAAAAACCCCAACTGGCTTTCTCCATATGAGCTCTGTTATGGTACACTGTATAAACCTCTGTGCCATACATCAACACTAAGATCCAAGAAGTCTTTCTGCATCCTTCTCTGCTACAGACCGTCCACTCCTGTATTGCAGTTTCAGTGCCTTGGATTGACTTGTCCTTCCTACTAGAGTGTAAACAACTTTGCGAAGGCACTCAAAGCCTATGACTGATGCCTGGTGCAAATTATTACTTGCTCAATAAACATGTGTTAAAAGAAATTATCAAAGGCATCATGGTTTCCATTCTTTATCTTCTCAAGTACTTGGGCATTGTGTTAAATACCCTTTCCTAGGGCTATCTAGCCCTATATCATTGTCCCCTCCCCAGCATCCTCCACTTGAAGAGGTTAATAGGTCCTGCTCTCTGTCCTTGTAGATCCAGAACCTTTAGGATCTGGATCCCAGTAGGTCTCTCCAGACCAAAGTCTTGAAATGTTACCTTGGCAGCCTGTTTTCTGTTGCTTACAAAGTTGTTATTTTGAGGGATCTATACCACAGTGCTTGTCTTCCTCACTCAGGTCTTTACTACTATTATTCCTCAGCCTTGGTTTGTTTTCATTGCTGGACTTCTGGCAAGTAAGTGGGTCTTTTTCATTGTGTCTCTGTGAGCTGAATTGCCCGTCCAGTCTTTCCTGTCTTTTCTTCATCTTTGAACTTGTGAGCTCTTGAAAATCATTTCCTCTTTGCCCCTATCTCCATCCATTATCTATTCTTTATCCACTGACGGACCCTAAAGTATTTTAATCCCCCCATCATACTGTCTCATTCCAGATCTTCCTAGCTCAGGCCTGTGCCACCAGAGGCTTCCTAGGTGGGAATTCCTAATACTGTTCTTCTGGCCATCCAAGTGCTGGCAGGCCTCGTGCCACTCTTACATTTTCTATGTTTGGCTGTATGTAGTGTGCATGCTGCTACATAGATGTGATACTTTGTTTCCCAGTAAGCCTATTTCATTTCTCACTCTCTAAGGATTCCACCCCCTTATCCTTAGCTACTACGCATGACCTAATTATCACATTTTTGTTTTGTTTTATATTTGGAGATCGGGTTTCTCTGTGTAGCCCTGGCTGTCCTGGAATTTGCTCTGTAGACCAGGCTGGCCTCGAACTCACAGAGATACCTCTGCCTCTGCCTCTGCCTCCAGAGTGCTGGGACTAAAGGTGTGTGCTCCCACTGCCCAGCAAATCATGATATCTTGAGAAGATCTGACTTGGACTTTCCCCAGTCTGCTTTCCATGGCTCAGAGAGGAATAAAGTTTCCCTGCATGTTTCCCCAAACACTTGACTTCCTAAAGCCCTGTTTTCTGTCTCCAGAACTCTATGGAAAGTGCTTAGGTGTCCTCAGTGGCCTATTTCTGGACAAGTCTGGTCTGGCCTGCATCTTCCACTGGTAGTATAACTATTTGGCATTTGCCTTCCTGAACTCCCAACCCTACCCACCTGCCTCATGGAGATATTTTTGGTATATGTGTTGCCGAATCGAGCATAGTGGACATATTTTTGGATGTACTTGGGGCTAAACATAATAGTAAATGTTAGGATAGTACTACATTATTGAGATATATTTTGGTCCATCACCTTCTATTTCTTCTAGAGTCATCCTATGCTATGGACAAAAATTTTGTTTTCAACATGACTGATGTGTAAACATAATCTGCCTCACTTAGTCTGCTGCTAAGTCTTAGAAATTTTAAATAAAACAAAGAAAGAATTGCTAAGTGAATAGAGATTGTAGAAATAACAACAGCCTTGTTGGGGTAAGTGGGGAAAGAAGACCAGGAGGCACTGGGAACAGTCACCAGTACTGGAAAAAGTTTATGCTATGCAGATTCAATAATAACAAGAATAGAAATAGCCCGTGTCCTTACAAAGCTTATATTCCAGTGGAGGAATAAGTAAAAGAGGAAAAGCAGTGTTATTGTAAGTACTGTGAGAGAAGAAATACAGAATGTTCTGGAAGCATTGAGGGCCAGCCTATATTGTAGAAGTAGAAGTGGGGAACAGGGTTTCTTTTTTTTGGTTTGGTTTTTCAAGACAGGGTTTCTCTGTGTAGCCCTGGCTGTCCTGGAACTCACTCTGTAGACCAGGCTGGCCTCCAACTCAGTAATCTGCCTGCCTCTGCCTCCCAAGTGCTGGGATTAAAGGCATGCACCACCACTACCTGGCTGGGAACAGGGTTTCTTGAAGGATGTGATTTTGAAGCTTTCAATGGCATGAACACAGAATGTGAATGAAGACAGCTAGAGATGGAGGAACAGAGCACAGGAGGGAAGGGTAGTGTACTGGCTCTTCCTGGTTGTCAACTTGACTATATCTGGAATGATCTACAATACAAAATTGGAGGGCTCAGCTGTGATTCTAATCTGGAGGCTGGGAGATACAAGTTTCCGACCTGAATCTTGGCATGGAGATCTTAAGGCATAGTGGCTATGAATCCCAGAAGATTAAGACAGGAAGATCTCTGAGTTCAAGGTCATCTGGGATTAAAGGTGTGGTGGCACACCTTCTGCTGGAGACCTACATAAGAACATTGGAAGAAGGAAGATTCACTCTCTCTCCTTCACCTGCTTGCCTAGTGGGACTGAGCAACTGCTAGATCCTCAGACTTCCATTCACAGCTGCTTCTGACCATTGTTGGGAGTTGGACTACAGACTGTAAGTCATCAACAAATTCCCTTACTATATAGAGACTACCCATATATTCTGTGACTGTAGAGAACCCTGACTAATACAGGTAGTATTCCAGGGAGAAAGACTATGGTAAGAGGAGCCGGACAGGGAGAAAGGTTGCAGTAGAGCCTTCTAAAATCATGACCGTCTTGTACAGTGTAGGGGAGCAGGATGGGCAGAGGTGAGTTCCAGATGAACTTGGAAAAAATGAGAAGCCAGGTGAAGTGAGGCCTCAGTGGCCCTGTTAGGAGCTGACTGCTCTCCTGGAGGCACAAGAGAACTACTGAAGAATGATCGCTGGGTTGTACTTTGATAATTTACTTCCATTTGCAGTATGGGCAGTGAGCTGTGTGAGAGCATAGGTGGGATACTAAAGACTTGGGCAATGAATTAGTGGCTAAGGATTGGGAAGAAGTGTGGGGGTGCTAGGCACACCGGAGTAGGAGAATATGAAGTTTTAATTTTGGACGGAACATGGGTATGAGGAAAAACTTGGAACGGAGGACAAGCAGACAATAGGAAAAAGAAAGGGGGCTAATGTAGGTGGATAAGGCAGTAATTGCATAGGAGAGGGGATTCAGTCAACAAATATTTATTTAGCAGCATCTATGTGCCCAGCATTGAGGTATTTATTTATTTATCCATTTATTTTATGTGAACGAATATTTTGCCTGCATGTCTGTCTTGTCTGCACCATGTGAGTGCCTGGTGCCAAGGAGGCAAGAAGAGGGCATTGGATCACTCGGGAACTGGAGTTACAGATGCTTGTAGGCCATCATATGGGTGCTGAGAACTGACAGCAGGTCTTCCGGAAGAGCAGCGAACACTCTTAAGCCCCCAAGTCATCTCTCCATTGTTTTGCAAGTGAGATAGCCATCAGCTGATAAGCAGGTCAAAATCCCTGTCTTTGGGTTTAAAACTAGAAAATATCTGGTATATTAGATGGGGACAAAAGTATAGAAAAAAAAATTGAGTAAGGTAGAGAGGGCCACTTTCTGTGAGGGGG
>NC_045030.1:60124063-60137032 GCF_008632895.1 Mastomys coucha | reverse complement strand
AGGAGGGGGAGCCCGGGACCTCGGGAGCAACAGGCTGGAGCCGGGTTAGAGAGAGGAGGGCCAAATTTACCTACAGATTTAATGGTGCTCCTAAGACCCTCTTCTGGAACTGGATGACAAGAGGCTTGGGGATGGGAATAGGGAACCCAGAAATTCAGAGTAAAATCCAAGCATTTGCTGATCCAGGGCATTTAAAAGCCCATGACAAGGCCTAGCACAATCCTTTTTTAGCTGTTCCCTTCTGCCTGGGGCCCAGGCATGCAAGCTGTATGGACATTTATAGACCCGATTGCTCTGAGATGTGGCATAGGCTAAAAATAAAAATAGCTGCTGATGAAACTTGGCCCAGTGCAGACCCGACACCAGCTTCCCAGCGGGTTCTGTCATCTGGGTTACTTCCTGTCACAAGTAGGGTGTGGGAGCCTCTGCGCAAAAACCTTGAAATCTCCATCTTTCCTTTTTTTCTCTGATATTCTCCTTCTAGCCCTTGCCCTGAGACAGTAGCAGCGTGTCTCCTGTGGTTACACGGAAGCAAGCGCACAGGAGGCAAAAGAATCCATGTTCTGTGGGTGGTGCCGCTGGGGTGCACCTACGCACCACGGTGGGGAGGCCTGGGACAGACAGCCCCGTCTTTTCCTGCTTCCAGAAACCCAGAACCCCCTTTCCCCACGTGCACAAGGCCATCAAATCCTGCCAGATGCTTGCCTTTTTAGATATGTTTCAAATCCAACTCCTTTCTGTTCCCTGGCCCTGGTGCTTTAATCAGCTTCTGCTGTATGATATTTCCTGGGGAGATATGAAGAACAAGACTACTCACTCCAGATAAGATTCTGACAACAGACCAGAGACATGATCCCACCCAAGGCTCGGCGAGCCCGTGTGTTTATCTGGGTACTCACAGATGTATGAGGGAAGAATGACTTAAAGGACCACGAGACACCAAAAAGCGGCCCCAGCATGGGTCTCCAGCCATGAAAGCTGTAGAGTGTCCGGTGTTGGCTAGCAATAAGCTTCGGCATAAAACACTCCCTTCTAGGGACAGCAGGGAGGCAGAAAAGAGACTGAGGAAACTCAGAAGCCATAAATTTTTCAGATCCACCATCCCCTCCCACCACCACACCACGTTTTTTACAAGTAGCGGGGATTGCTGGGAGAGGAGCCCTTGCAGTCCTCTGCTTTCTGCACAGCTGATCCCTGCCAGCTGAGCAGCCAGCAAGTCACGCAGAGAAATCCAAGAATATCGCTCACACTGGGGCGGGCTTTTTTGGTGGTGCAGCTGCTTATGTGTCACCGTACTCCTGTAAGGAGCCCTAAGGAATTCATTGGTTCACTATACCAGATGTAGGTGGAGTGTTTCCTTTGGTCCCCTGACAGGGGTGAATTCACACGTACCCACCTCTCCCCAGAAAAAAAGTATACAGCGGCTTTGCGTTGTTGTGAGCACACGGGAGGAAGAAATCCCACTTACAAGAGGAAACATTAACTTGGTTAATGGTTACAGAAGTGTCAATCTGTGGTGACTTAGTCCACTTGGTT
Organism: Mastomys coucha; assembly: GCF_008632895.1. Lineage (NCBI taxonomy): Eukaryota > Metazoa > Chordata > Mammalia > Rodentia > Muridae > Mastomys > Mastomys coucha. The sequence continues at coordinate 60,135,496 of NC_045030.1, read as the reverse complement.
TTAAGCCTGTGGGGTCAATACCTGATGGTGGAGGATATGGCAAAGGAGAAGCTCGATTCATGATGGGCAAGAAGGACAGAGGGAGGGAGAGACAGAGAGACAGAAAGAGGTAAAGACAGAGAGAGAGGAGAGGAGAGAAAAGAAGAGGAGAGGAGAGAGGAGAGAATTCTTATAACTAAATCCTTCCCTTAAGGCTAAATAAGCTATGAACTCATGTATGAATTATTAATTCATTCCTAATGTGACCACCTTCCAGAAGCCTGAACACTGCTATTAGCCCATGTTATAACATGAACTTTAGTTTGCTTTTGGGTTTTTCTGGTTTGGTTTGGTTTGGTTTGGTTTTTCAAGACAGGGTTTCTCTGTGTAGCCCTGGCTGTCCTGGATGGAACTCACTCTGTAGACCAGGCTGGCCTCGAACTCAGAAATCCACCTGCCTCTGCCTCCCAAGTGCTGAGATTAAAGGCATGCATCACCACCACCCGGCTAACATGAACTTTAAATATAACAGTCTTAAATGAAGTCTTTCAGTTTTCTCCCTTGTCACTTGGAGATGGAAGTGCTCTTGGCAGCAGGGTTTTGGTGTCTTGATATGACCACACAGGGACACAGGAAGCCACTTCCTTGGTGTTCAGTTCATCAGATATTTGTCTAGGCCTGCTTTCCTTGGCATTTGCTACATGCTTGAGGTAAAAAGACAGGACATGATTCCTGTCTTAGTGAGCTGCTACTCCACTGGAGAAGGCTTCGCAGATTATTTTCCATATCCTATGGGAGGATGGGAGGGATGTTAAGGAGGGATACTGGACCGACATCCATACTGGGGTGGGGGTGGGGCATATAAAGATAGGACTTACCTGACCAGTTTCAGGCAAAGCCTCTGAAAGAAGCAGCACTGGAACTTGGCCTGAGTCAAAGAAGAGTTTAAAAAAAAATGGACAAAAATAGATGAATGCCTTCTAGGATAAGGAAACAGGAATAGGAGTCAAGGCCTGAGGCTTCGAACTGTGGTCATTCCTTTCTTAGCCGGTACACCCATCATCCCACAACTGCAATGAATGTGACCCGAATCCCCTTTTCTGAAAAATTGCTTGCTTGGAGATCCCTCAGCATTGCTCCATCAGCAGCTTGCCACTGGCCTCTTGCTTTGTGGTGTTAATCTGCCTCAGGATTTGGAGATGCGGGTTGAAAGCCACAGGCTTACTCAGCTCTGGCCCCGCCCTGCTCTGCTCCTGCTACTTCCTTCTTCCAGAAGGCTTTTCTGTAGCAAATTATAAAAAGCCAGATCCCTAACTTGGATTCTGCTTGTAGAGAAGCTGCCTAGGAGAGGGTCTTTAATAAATTTCTGCACACTTAACATACGGTGAAATGAAGGGGAGTCAAAGACTCGAGAGAAGATCAAATCCAGGGATCAGGGAAAAGTTAAGAGTAGAGAAACACGGGCCCTAGTCAGATGGCAGTGGTAGGGTATGACTTCAATCCTAGCACTTGGGAGGCAGAGGCAGGCAGATTTCTGAGTTCGAGGCCAGCCTGGTCTACAGAGTGAGTTCCAGGACAGCCAAGGCTACACAGAGAAACCCTGTCTCGAAAAAAACAAAAACAAACAAACAAAACAAAACAAAAAAAACAAATGCCAAAAAAGAAAAGAAAAAGAAAAAATAAAGAGAGAAACTCTGGCCCTAGATGCTTCTTAACCAAATAATGGATAAACTGTGGATAAATTTTTGCACAATGGAACATATTAAGTTGTTAAAAAAACGACAACATGAAATTTGTAGGCAAATGGGTATAACTAGAAAAAAAAATCGTCCTGAGTGAGGTAACCCAGACTCAGAAAGACAATATGGTATGTATTTCCTTATACGTAGATATTAGCTATTAAGTAAATACTAATCAAGCTACAGTCCACAGACCCAGAGAGCTTAGGTAAAGAGGAGGGCTCTAGGAGGGGGTGGGGCTTGGGGTGGAGGGTGGGTGGGGGGATGGTGCATGGATCTCCCTGGGAAGGAGAAATAGAATAAATTTTGAGTGGACTGGGTGTGGGTGGGAATGGAAGTGAGAGGGATCAGGTGGAGGAGGTGAGGGGAGAGAGTTCAGGGAGAGATAGCTATAAATGGAGGGCATTTGGGGGGGGGTGCTGTAGAAACTTCCTGGAAGTGAAACCTCATGAAGGTGACCTTAATGAGGACTCCTAGTAATAGAGGATACCAAATCTGAACTAGCCAACTTTTGTAGCACACAAGGCTTCCAGTGGAGAGACTGGGTTGCCTTCCATTAAGTTATTGGCTGAAGAGGTTGCATAGAGATCCCTAAACTACCCAGTCTGATGCTATGGCAGAAGGTCATTCTCTAAAACCTGACAGTGGGGCCCCATTGCCAAGGGTAACACTCACATAGCTCACTGAACTAGAGAAGAAGAGCGGGTCCCTGCATGAAGCCTTGCCCTTCCCTGCATGAAGCCTTCACCCCTAAGTTCTAGTCTCTTTGGTACAGGAAGGTACTCTGCAGACTATGAAAAGAGAAACCCAGATACCAACCCAGCCATAAAAACCTCCACCTGCAATCCCTGCTGGGATAATCAATGGTGGTGGAGAACTTGTGAGGGCGGCCAATGTCTGGTTATACCTGAGACCCCTGCCATGTCCTACACTACCTGCGTGGCCTATGACTCCTAATGATAGTCTGCTATACTCATAGAGGAGTGCCTTGGCTAGGCATCATCGAAGAGGCCTGCCCTGGCAGTGGAACCCTGACTAATCTATCTATTTAGTTTCAATCCTTGGCAAGGTTAGACAGATACTTCTGGAAGAAGGCTCATAAAGGCTCAGAAATTAGAGAAAGAAATCTCAAGAGTTTCTGAAACTTACAAGATTCACACCTGACCCCCAAATTCTCCTTTTGTTGTTTTTGTATCAATGTCCATCATAGTTGCTGCGTTTGAATCTCTCGCCCCGTATGTAAGTTCAAACAAGTTTCCTTTGATTACTTTTAAGTCTTGCAAAGCTAATAGGCAAAGTTGTTACATCCTTGTTTTAGTTTGTATTTATTTCATTAGTGGAGCCAAACAGCTTACATAAGTTTATGAGCCAGTTGTATTTAATTTCTTATAAATTAATTCATATCCTTTATCCACTTTCCCATTGAAGTTTGAATTTTAAAAATATTTTCCATGAGATCATTAAGCAGTAATACTATTGTCCCTGTTATGTGTTGTAACTATTTAATCCAATTTATTAATACATATTTCAACTTTGTTTATAATGCCAGCAAAACATTTTAATTATTCTACCATTAAATTTGACTTTTATATTCATTATGGCTTCTGAATTTGTCAGGAGTTAAAAGCTCTTCCTAATCTGGCATCATAAATGAATTAAATATTTTCTCTCAGTACATTCATAGTTTTGTTTTTTAATGTTCATATCTGTCTTCCAAAGGCAAAAACCATAGAAAGGAAATGGATTATAACTTAAGTCTTTCAAAACAAGACACGCTGTAAATTATTCTTTATACATTACAATGAACTATCATTTGGCCATTCTGTAGATAAAAAGTTTTCACAATACTTTTCACAATAGTATGTGAAAAGAGACAGAAAAGGTACTTTTGGTTCAATTTTTTTTGTGTGTCAACATAATACAAATGTGTGAAAATGCACATAGCATAGTGTCAATGGGTGTTAATATTGGGTGAGCTGAAGCTGGATAAATGATTTAAATGTCCAGAACAAGGAATGAGATGGAATAAACAATAAGACAGGATTTAGACATGTGAAGTTCACACAAATTCCCCCTCTGCTAACTACAAGGAACCAAACATGGAGATGTGTGTAGACGTGACATCAAACGCAGTTTACAGCTATTAGCTGAATGAGGCTGTGCAGACCTTTAATTCTAGCGCTGGGGAGAACACAGCCAGAGGGCCAGCACAAAGTTTTAGGCAATCCTGGTATATACTGCAAGCTATGGGTCAGCCAGGGCTATAGTGTGAATCCCTATCTCAGGGCTGTAGTGTGAATCCCTATCTCAGGGCTGTAGAGTGAATCCCTATTTCAGGGCTGTAGTGTGAATCCCTATCTCAGGGCTGTAGTGTGAATCCCTATCTATCTCAGGGCTGTAGTGTGAATCCCTATCTATCTCAGGGCTTAGTGTGAATCCCTATCTCAAGACCAACAAGTAAAACCCTCATAAAACAAAACATAAAAACCAAGTAGGCAGACCATTTCCTATTGTATAAAGCAGATCAAATATGTGAACAGTTAATTGCTGCTTGACAAACATGCTAAATCAAGAGAATGATTAAATTAGTACTCTACTAAGTTACCAAAACGTTTCAGGAAACAGCATTTATTTTATTAGCATACAAAGAATTAGGTTTAATTATGGCATTTTCCAAATAAAACTTATTTGAGTTGTTTTGCTTTCCGACTTTCTCCGCACTCTGTCCCTCCCAGGACCTTTCCACTCCATGTCCCGCGCCTTTGGCTGCTTCCCACCATTTCTTGTTCCCCTTGGGTTGACTGCATCTAGTTTCAGAGTCTATATACCTTCTCACATACACTCTTATTACATAAATAGAAACACTGAAAGGTTGGGTCGGTCTACCAGTTTTTCACCAAGGAACAGAATGTCCCTAAGAAGATCCATCCTGTGGTAAAGAAAGCTAATGATTGTTAATGGCTGCTGGAGCAGAGGGGGACACTTTCTCTAGTGCAGACACCAAGAGGGGGGCTAGGTGTGAAGACAGGAAAGGAAGGGGCATACAAGAAGGAATGTGGTAAATGCAATCACAATACACCATACATAAGTGTGCCAAAGTCAAGAAATAAAATTAAGATCTGCCTATGAGAAAGAATGTGGGATTTTTGTGTTTCTGAACCTGGTTCATCTCTATATAATACTTTCCAGATCCATCCATTTCCCTGCAAATTTCATAATATTTTTTTATGACTGAATAAAATCTCATTGTGTATATACACCACATTTTCATTAGCCTTTCTTCTGTTAATGGGCAACTTGGCCATTTCTATTCCCTTGCTATTGTGTATAATGCAGCAGTAAACATGGATATGGAAGTACTTGTGTGGCAGCATCGAAGCCTTTGAGTATATGCCCAGGAGTGATATAGCTGAGTCATATAACAATTCCATTTTTAATTTGTTGAGGAACCTCCATAGTGGGAAGAAAACATACTTTTAATACAAGAGAAGAGAGAAAACCTTTAGTTGTTCCTTATCACCCAAGTCTGTTTATTAAATTTCTTGAATATCATAGTTACTTCAGGTAATGCTACAAGAACACGTGACAGACACAATTAAAGTAGCAGTTACTAGAATGGATTTGATATAACCTGGTGAGGGTTTTTATTGACATAGAATACACAGACCATAAAATTCATCCTTTTAATTTTTTAAAATTGCTTTGCAGTTCTAGGGATTAAATCTAGGGCCTTAGGCACGTAAGGCAAACAGCACCAGCAACTTAAACCCCAGCCCTGAAATGCAACCATTTTAAAGACTCCAGTCCTCTTGTATACAGTGTATTTATAAGGTACCATACATTCATCACAGTCAGAACATTTCATTCCTCCCAAGTCCATGATAGAATAGTTCATTGGCTTGATCCTGTATAGGTCTTTTGGAGGTAACTCTTGCTGATGCCAGTTCATGTATACAGCAGCCTGTCATATCCAGAGGATGACATTTCACAGCACTTCTCCTTGTCCTTTGGCTTTTTTATACTCTGTTTCCTCTTCCATGATGTTCCCAAGCCTAGGTGGCCATGGGTGAGGTGAGGTAGGGTATGCTGATATGGATGTCTCATTTATGGTTGAACATTTAGAGTGGCTTATTCTCTGTATTTTGAACAGCATTGTGTCTCTGTGTTAACCATTATCCACTGCAATAAGCTTCTCCAATCAAGGCTGGGAGCAGGACACATCTATGGCTATAAGTATAATACTTAGAAGGCAGTCTGACCACATGACCAGTTAGCAAAACAATATTAATACTTTTCCCTTAGTGCCTATGAGTTCCCAGACCATGGTTTTTTTTAGCACATTTACAATACTAGACCTGAACTCCCTCCAATGGAGCATGCTTTAAATCCTATTAAGAGAGTAGTTGGTTGTATCCATAAACAGCCTGGTCACTATCACATCAGTGTTGCCTTGAAGGTCACTTTTGTAGCATACAGAGTCCAGTTCTGGATGATATCTTTGATGTGTTTTCTTCTGCAGCAGCCTGAACAGCACCTTCCAGCACTATGAAAACCCTCCATCTTAAACTAACCAGGAAACTTTCCTTGCTGTAAGAGTAAGAAGTGACAGTTTTAGAAAAAGATATTTGTATCACCTTACAAACTCATCAAGTTTAATACGGTTTCTTCCTGTCTTCTCAGTGTGGTTCATCCACACCGACCCCTGTGTCCCTTACTCCTTGTTCTCACCACTGCTTACTCCATCAGCTCCCAGTATTCTCCCTCTGTTCTTTCATATTACATATATTCTACTACCCTCTCTTACAGTACTTTTTACTTTGATTGCAAGATCATATGTTTCCAAGTAGCTTCTGTGTACCTCATTTTGTTTAAGCTTTCCCTGGCCCCTCATTTTCCTATCCCCAGCATCCCACTACCCCCTTGAACTCTTCTACTCCTAGTAATTACTCATCTACTTTAATTTTACTTTTGTTCTAATCTTTCATCCCTAAATGCATGCCTCCACCTTAACATCAATGGCCTGATTCTAGTTTCTTAGAGCATATGTACTCCATGGTAAATCCACAAAAGATTTGAAGCTGGGATCCTCATATAAGAGAGAACATCTGGTATTTGTGTTTTAAAGCCTGGGTGATTGCATTCAGTATAATTTTTTCCAAGTCCATCCATTTTTACCTTCAAATTTCATGACTTCATTTCCTTTATAGCTGAATAATTTTCCATTGTGCATATTTACCATGCTTTTAAATGCCCATTCATCAGTTGGTAGATTTCTATGTTGATTCCACACATGATATAAGGAGAGAATGGAAAGTTGTCCTCTGACGTGTGCACTATGGTGAGCATGCCTTGCATAAATACATAAACTTAAAAATAATTAAAGAGCCAGCTGCTGGTGGTGGCGCACACCTTTAATCCCAGCACTCTGGAAGCAGACTTAGGTGGATGTTTGAGTTTAAGGCCAGCCTGGTCTACAGAGTGAGTTCCAGGACAGCCAGGGCTACACAGAGAAACGCTGTCTCAATGCCCCCCAAATAATAATTATAATAGTAATAAATAGTAAATTGTTTTTTAAATATCCGAGAAGTAAGTACAAAAAGAAAATAATAAATTTATGGAGAGCTGAGATCCCTGTGGCTGGGAAACCATTCCCATAATGGCCATGAGCCCAAACACTTGATCCTCCTGCTCCAGCTTCCCAAGTGCCTTGAGATTACAACTATATGTCATTATGCTTGCCAGGAAGTGATGTCTTTAAGGGCTGAAACAAATAACTGCCAACTCCAAACTTCTCTCCAGGAATGAAGGTAAAAATCAAGACATTCTCAGTTGAAGATAAACTAAAGGATTCTGAGCCCAGCAGGAAAGAATGTTCACAGGAACGTCTATAAATAGACAGGAAACACGGAAATAAGTATCATTGTCAGGAAGAAAGAATAGAATGCACAAAAATAGGATAAGCATTTTTTTTTGTCCTCTCTTGAATTTTCTAAATCACATTTTATGTTGAAGCAAAAATTCTAGCAGTACCTTGAGCTGGTCATCAATAAATGTGGATGGAACTATTTAAGGCAATTATAGGGGCTAACGTTTTCAGCTTTCTGGTAAAGCACTTGCCAAAGGAGCATAAAACTCTCAGTTTAGAATTAACAGCACACAAAAAGATAATTGTATTCTAAACCAAAGAGTGTATTGGAAGGGAGTGTTTCAACTGAATTGTCGCAGTGATGACAGCAATGCTAAGTTATAGGAAAGCTCTGATGCCTAGAGCAACCACAGAGCAGAGCTGCCGGGAGAGATGAACAGCAAAGTCCTGCAGGCAACCAGAAGTAGGCACTCACACTGTCCAAATCACTAATAGGAAGTTAGGACCGGGAAAAGCAAAATATCAGAGACAGAGGATATAATGATAAAAGATAATAAAAAAAAATAAAAGAATAATGAGAAAAGAGCCGGTCTACTACATCCCAAATGAATACGTGTCAAATTGCAGAGCAGAACTGTTTGGGAAGCCAAAGTAGCATAGTGGGAAGGAGAAAGACAAAGCTACAACTCTGGCTAATGCTTCAGCATGCGTCCCTTTAACAAAGGACAGAGAAACCAAACAGACAATCAGCAGATAGAGATGCACTCAGTCAACAGCACCATCAACCCGAGCATCTTAGCATTTGTAGAACGTTCTATGCAACAATAGCAGGGTGCGCATTCTTTTCATATCACCTGGGAACATGATAGTACGATAGGTCACACTCTGTGCCATACAGCAGATCTCAAGTTTATAGAAGAACTGGAAGAGTTTACATTTTACTATCAACCATAACGAAATCTCCACTTGATTGTAAGCAAAAGGCCAAGAGTCAGTCCATGACTTAGAGTGAACATGAAAATTTTTAAGCATTTGGAAAATACAAAACATTCTTCTAAGTAACACACCACACCAAAAGAAAAGCCTCAAAACATTTTTTTTTTAATCCCGAAGTGATTTCAAATGAAGTCGAGCAAATCACTATTTGTAGGACTCATTTTTTCCCATTAATTTATGTATTCACTTTACATCTCCACTCCTTACCTCCCCGGGTATCCCCCCACCATGGCATTTCAAGTCTCCATGAGGCTAGGTGCTTCCTCTCTCACTGAGGCCACACAAGGCAGCCCAGCTAGAACAACATATCCCACAGAGAGTCAACAGCTTTTGGGACAGCCCCCGCTCCACTTGTTGGTTCCACATGAAGACCAAGCTGCCTTATCTGGTACATACGTGTGGGAGGCCTACGTCTATTCCATGTATGCCTTATCTGGTACATATTGTGGGAGGCCTACGTCTATTCCATGTATGCTCTTTGGTTGGTGGTTCAGTCTCTGTGAGCCCCAGGAGTCCAGACTAGTTGACTCTGTTGGTCTTCCTGTGGAGTTCCTATCCCCTTCAGGGCCCATAGAATGCAGTTTTATAAATTAAAAAGAAAATATATTTACTAAATACTTATGTTAGAAAAAATCAAATCAACAATCTGAGTCACAACCTTTAATGATCTAAAAAAAAAAAGTCTAAGGCATGGGAAGGAATGTAAAAGATAATGATCAGTAATATGTTTGAAAACACACCAAAAAAGTACAGTAAATCAATAGAACATAACTAGAGGCTCATGTCTATAATTTGGGTATTGAGCAGGGTGAGGCAGGAGGATCATCATGAGTTCCAGGCCAACCTTGGCTACAGTGTGAGAACTTGTTTCAGTAAAAAAAAAATAAAAAAGCCCAAATCAAAAGTGCACAAACAAACGAAAATCAAAACTCAATGAAACTTTGTTCTTTGAAAAGGCATATGAAGCTCACAAGATGAGAGAGACAGAGATACAAGAGAATGGGAGAGAGCTAGAGTAAGGGAACAGATTGAGAGCCAGTGAGATGGCTCAGCCACCAGGCCCGATGAGCTGGGTTTGATCCTCTGGACCCACTTGCAGGAAGAAAACTGGCAGCCCCAACTTATCTTCTGACCTCTATGCATGCACCGTGGCACTTGTCCCTGCACACATACACACACTCTTCAAAATAAATACACTAAAATGTAATTTATTTTTTTAAAAAAAGTAGTGCTGTTGGAATTTGAACTCAAGGTCAGCTAGCCACTAGAGAACAAATTGCTAATACCAGGATAAAACGGGTGTAGCACAACAGACAGTAGCCATTGAAGACTATACAGAGACACTACAAACCACTCTACATACACACACATTTGGGAACATAGTAAAATCAATCAACTCCTGGAAAAAGTATCAGTTAGTAAAACTCAGCCAACAGGAACTAGTTTAACCAGCACTGCAACTATGAAGGAAATTGCATTTGTAATTTTAAAATTCTTTAAAAAGACTGCTCCTGACCCAGATGGTCCCAGTGCAGAATTTTGTCAACTGTTTTAACAAACAAGGTACACTAATTATCCAATATATCTTTCTGAAAAGAAGAAAGGGCTGCTTTTAGAATTCTTTTTATCATTTCAATTGTACCATGACACCAAAACCAGACAAAGATAATATAAGAGCCAAAACCATGGGACAATAACCTTCATGATTTTGAAATAAAAAGACAAGGTGGAGAATAACAGATCTCTCTCCTCCACTCATGTATACATGCATGTATACTCGCACTCGTGTGCAAGGACACACAAACATGTACACACATACATGCACATGTGCATACAGAGACCAAGTATAGAACAAAATATTTGGAAAATTTTCCACAAAAGACCAGTATATAAAGTAACTTTCAAAATTCAAAAACTTAAAGCAAAAAGTTTCAGTAATACATATGGACAAAAGAAGCAGAGATTTCAATAAAAAGCTGGGTGTGGTGGTGTAGTCCTTTAATCCTAGCACTTAGAAGGTAGAAGCAAACACTTCTCTGAATTTAAGGCAAGCCTGACCTACATAGTGCGTTCTTAGCCAATCAGGCCTAAAAAAGAAGACCAGGTTTCAAAAACAAAAGATTGTTAAGTCAGAGAAACAAGAGACTTGCTAGATTGTGTCAATGAAGCTGCACCCACGGATTCTCAACAATATTTTATTAGTCAGGGTTCTCTAAAGGAACAGAACCTATAGAACAAATGAATATATGTGTATGTGTTTACAAATATTCATTTTATACATACATTTCTAAACACACATATGTGTATATGTATGTGTATGTATATGTGTACATGTATGTGGGGTTGTTTTTAGATTGACTCATAGGATGTGGTCTGAGTAGTTCAACAATGGCTGTATCATGATGGAATAGCTGAGTATCCAATAGTTGTTCAGCCCAGGGGATTGGCTGTCTCTACAGTCCCACTCTGGTGCTGGAGTCCTGGAGAGCTGCTGGTCTTCAGACTACGCTGGACTCCTGAAGAAGCTGGACTAAGTGCTGGATGAAGCATCAGAACAAACCTTGCCGGTGAAGAGTGAGGGCAGGCAGGCCAAAAGCAAAACTTCATTCTTCCATATCCAGATCCTGGGCTAATATCAGAAGGTGTGGCCCAGATTTAGGGTAGATCTTCTTGCTTCAAATAATCTAATTAAGAAAATCCTTTCACAGGAATGCTGGGTAATGTGGGTTCCATTTAATTCCAGATGTTGTCAGATTGACAATCAAGATTAGCCATCACATGGCTCAGCGGGTAAGAGCACCAATCTGCTCTTTCGAAGGTCCTGAGTTCAGATCCCAGCAACCACACGGTGGC
>NC_045030.1:60118298-60123870 GCF_008632895.1 Mastomys coucha | reverse complement strand
GTGCATCAATGATGAAAGAACAAAAGATCATGCATTTGTGAGGGCGTTGTGAGATCCCAGGAGATGGAAGGGTAAAATGAGGTGGATTCAGTACTTGTGCATGAAATTCTCAAAATAAGAAAAAAATTAAATTAAAAAATGTAACAGCAGGCAGTGGTGATGCACACCTTTAATCCAACACCTGGGAGGCTACATAGAGAAACCTTGTGTCAAAAAGCCAAAAGAAAAAGAAAAACCAAGAGAACCTAACAGATGTGGACTTTGGAGGCCTTTCTCGGAAAGAGTGACAGTGTCAGAGTTAATCAGTTGAAAGAACAAGGAAGAGCTTTCTGGACAATCAATGCCTGGAGTCAGGAAGTGCTTGGTGTTTTTGAGCTGAAAGGAGGCCAGAGTGGCTAGATCACAGGATAAGGGGACAAAGTGGATAGTGAAGAGGGCAGGACCTGTTCATGTAGAGCTTTGTAGGACAAAAGAAAGAGCATGCATTTCTTTCTAAATGTGCTAGGAAAGCATTGAGAGGCTTAAGCAGGAGAATGCTCTGACCTGATTGGCATAGCTGATTTGCAGAGAAAGGACTGTGGCAGGCAGGGTTGGAGGCAGGGACTCTGTGCGAACATCCGATGGAGCAGTGGAGGTGGAAAAAGTGGGTGAGTTCTGAATGACTTGCTGAAGAAAGATGTCTTTTTTCACCTCAAACGGTGATAGTCTCACTTCAGACTTTTTGGGTAGAAATTAAGTATGTGGGGTTAAAATGATCTAGGTTCTTGCTCTTCTTATCTCTGCTCTGTGGGATGAAACACATGGCTTCACACATGTTAGGATAACACTCTGCTGCCACTGAAGCACACCCAAAGCCCAAGGCACAGATCCTAAATGTACAGCTTTATAATCTTCAAAAATGTACACACCCATGACACCATTAACCAAATAACTCCAGGAGGTCCCATTCCTTCTGCATTTTTAATTCCATTACTCAGTTATTCTTGCCTGCTATTAAACTTTATATATATTGGGATCATACATAATAAGCGTGCACTTGCACACACCACATACATGTAACAGACACACACACACACATATGTAGTGTTAGTCCTGTGGCTCAAACCCGGGGCCTTGTGCACTATTGTCAAAAAGTCTACAACTGAACTCTATCCCCATTGGAAGCAGGATCATGCTCTGTGGATTCTTCATGTCTAGCTTTTTCCTTCCTTATAATGTTGCTGAGATTTGTCCAGTGCTGTGTATCATCAGGAATGTGTTCATTTCTATTACTGAGTAGCACTCTACTATATGTGTCTGCCACAATTTGTTTATGCAGCTTTCTGTTACTGGGCATTGTCTCCCGTTAGCTCTTAGTGTGACCCATTCTTTAGTGTGCTGAGATGGTCCTACTTTTCACTTTTCTTCCTTCCCTCCTTTCTTTCTTTAGCCACTTTACCCTTCAAATTACCATACATTTATTATTTATTTATCCTTCCGTGTATTGATTTCCATCTTTAAATGTTTTCATTTTGGAGGGCTGGAAAGATGGCTCACTGTAAGAGCACTAGCTTCTCTTCCAGAGGACCCAGATTTGATTGCCAGCACTCACGTGGCAGCTTACAGCCATCTATAACTACAAGTCCAGGAGATTCAACACCCTCTCCTGGCCTCCCTAGATACCAAGAACACATGTGATGGCCAGGCATACATGCAGGTAAAACATTCATACACATAAAATAAAATCATCTTAAGATTAATCTTGGGACTGGAGAGATGGCTCAGTGTTTAAGAGCACTTTCTGCTCAGCAACCGCATGGTGATTTACAACCATCTAAACCTGAGTTACCAGGGATGGCTCGCCCTCTTCTGGCCCCTATAGGTATTGCATGCATGTGATATACATGCAGACAACATACATATACATAAAATAAACATAAATGCATACGGACTGTTTTTCTATTTACTACCAAAAATAATTCTAGCTAAATATGTTTCATGAGTCCTTTGGAAAAAAAAACACTTACTGTCTCACAGTTTCTGTGGACTGGTAATCCAGGAGTCGCTTAGCTGGGTGGGTGGTTCTGGCTCAGGGTCTTTTGGGAAGCTATTGCCATGACCTCACCGAAGACTACATCTGAAGACCTAGGAGTATAGGATTTGACTCTAAGGTAGCTCTCTAGCATGGAAACAGAACTAAAGAAAACTAGTTCCTTGTCTTATGGATCAATCCACAGGGCTATTTGGTGCCCGCCTGCTAGGGTAGGTTCTGTCACAGTGAGAGCAAGCCAAGAGACACTATTCTAGGGAAGCTCTGATACACTTTAAGATGTAATCGTGGAAGTAATACATCACCAGTCCTTCTATATTTTATTGTTGTTGTTTTTGTTTTTCAAGACAGGGTTTCTCTGTCCTGAACTCACTCACACTTAAAGAAACACTTTTAGCGCCAGAATTGGGGGCACTTGCCTTTAATCTCGGACAGGGTGTCTCTGTGTAGCCCTGGCTGTCCTAGAACTCACTCTGTAGACCAGGCTGGCCTCAAACTCAGAAATCCTCCTGCCTCTGCCTCCCAAGTGCTGGGATTAAAGGCGTGTGCCACCACTGCCCAGCGGAAATAAATTGTTAAGAGTGGTTTGTCCTCAAAAGAAGTAAGCTGCAGCTCTTCAAGGGAGGTGCTATCAGAGAAGGGCATAGTTTGGGAAACACATTCCTTGTCCCTTAGTATTCATGGCTCTCAACTCCAGGGACTTCCAAGGATGTGAAAGGCAGCAGATGAAACAGTCCTTGGCAAAAAGAAGGGAAGAAAACAGTAGGAAGCAGTGTGCTTCCGACCTCCATGTACAGTCCTAAGCCATAGCACTCAAAACAGCAGAGCAGTCACAGAAAAGCATATAGAGTGTCCAGGGAGAATCCCAGCACCCGCGGGCCGCTGACTCATGACAAAGGTGCTAAGAACACACTGCAGAACAGGCAGCTTTTCCTCAAATGGTGCGTTCTGAGAAAATAGGATGTCCACAAGAACACTGTAGCTGGACTCATATCTCTATAATAATGTATAAAGATAACTTATATGGATTACAGATTTAAGTTTAAGATATAAAACTATTAGAAAACATATGGGAAATAATTCAGGGTTTGGGAATGGGCAATCTTTTTTTTCTTTACATTACTTAATTAATTAATTAATTTTATATATGTGAGTACATTGCTGTTCTCTCCAGACGCACCAAAAAAGGGCGTCAGGTCTCATTATGGGTGGTTGTGAGCCACCATGTGGTTGCTGGGGATTGAACTCAGGACCTCTGGAAGAGTAGTCAGTGCTCTTAACTGCTGAGCCATCTCTCCATCCTGGCAATCATCTTCTTCTTCTCCTCCTCCTCCCCCTCCTTCTTCTTTTTCAATATAACTCTAGAAGTCCACGAAATGAAAGTATATATAGATAAATGGGATAAGTTCAAACTAAAAGGCTTTTCAATGGCCAAAGACACAAGAGTGTGGAAATGCCATGGGAAGGGAGCAAACACTGATAAACCATGCTTCTGACAAGGAGTTCACCCATGATATACTAAGAAATCAGAAGCCTCAAAAAAAAAAAAAGGAAAAACAATAGCTCAATTAAACATGGGCACTAGACTGAAATAGGCATATTTCCAAATGAGAACATACAAAAGGTCAACGAGGGTATACAAAATGTTTAAAATCAAATTAGGGTAATAATGAGATATAAAAACAGTGAAGACAAAAGATAGTAAATATTGTTAGACACTTGGAATGAAGGCAATTCTTTATTGTTTTTGTATTTATTTATTTATGTGTATGTGTGTGGGGGGGTTGAACTCAGAGCCTCTGGAAGATCAGTCAGTGCTCTTAACTACTGAGTGTGTGCGCGCGTGAAAATATGCCACAGTTTGTATGTGTAGGTCAGAGGAAATTTTACAGAGTCGGTTCTAACCTTGTACCATGTGAGTTATAAAGATCAAACTCAGGTCATCAAGTATGGCAGCAAGGGCCTTCACCCAGTGAGCCTTCTCACTGACCTGAGAGAAGGAAATTCTTCAACACCATTTATAAGAGTGTAAATTACTACATCCATTACAGGTATCGGAATGGAAGTTTTTCAGTAACAAATTATCTATAGTCCAGCAATCCCACTTATAGGTATGTCTTGAAAAGAATAGTATTTTGCAGAGAAATATTCACATTGATGTTCATTATAGCAATATTTATAGTAGCTAAGAAATGGAAATAATCTCAGTTTCTGTGTATCTGTCAACTGAATAATAGATTAAGAACAGCTGGAAGACACATATGTATATGTATGTATGTATGTATATATGTATGTATGAAATGGGATGCCGTTTAGCTATAAAAATAAGGAAAGCCTGTCATTTATACAACATGAATGGATCAGGAATTCATTATCAGGAATTATTCATTAGGTGAATTAATTACACAAAAGACAAGCATGCATTGTCTGATTCATTCATGGGATTCTGTTAAGGTCATCTCAGGGACTGGAGCAGTAACTCAGTGAGCATGCAGGTCTTAGTTTGGATCCTTAGCCTTCATGTAAAAGCTTGGCACAGTGATGCCTGCCCATAACTCACACACGGGCATGCTGGAGCTCACTGGGCAGCCATCTTGGCCAAATTGATGAGCCCCAGGTTCAATGAGAGATGCTGTCTCAAAAACGTGGAGAGCAATCACTGAAGACATCTGACAGTGACTGCTGGTTTCCACATGCATGCAAACTCTGGCATATGCACTTGTGGACATGTATATACACACTGGTACTCCATCCATATTCATAGTTTTAAATATTTATATATGAGTTAAGACGAGAAAAAGCAGATAATGCATCTCTGTATGACATGACGTTGCATTCATATATAAAATCACATATTTTCCTGAAGACTTTAAATCACCTCTAGATTATTTATATTGCCTCGTACAATGCAAACTCAGTAGAAATAGTTGTTTGTACTATATTTATAAAAGCATAAATAAGAAACCTGAGCTGGACATGGTGATGAAAATCTGTTACCACAGTACTTGGGAAGCACAAGCAGGAGGATGCTAAGTTCAAGGTCATCTTCAGTAGACTGTCAAAACTGTAGCAGCAGCAGCAATAACAAAATGCCTGAGGCAGGAAATACTTCTGTGGTGGGAAATCGGTTCTGTTCTCTAGAGAAAGCTGACTAATGCACATCATGGTACACACACACACACACACACACACACACACACACACACACACACCTAACTTCCACATGCACACCATGGTGGACACACACACACCAGGCACATCCTGATTAGAGTCGATTTATGATAAACTGCTATGAAGTCATTTTAAGATTTCTTTTTAGCCAGGTGGTGGTGGCGCACGCCTTTAATCCCAGCACTTGGGAGACAGAGGCAGGCGGATTTCTGAGTTCGAGGCCAGCCTGGTCTACAGAGTGAGTTCCAGGACGGCCAGGGCTACACAGAGAAACCTTGTCTCAAAAAAACAAACAAACAAACAAAAGATTTCTTTTTAATTTTTAAAGTGTGTGTGTGTATGTGTGTGTGTGTGTGTGTGTGTGTGTGTGTG
>NC_045030.1:60114664-60117693 GCF_008632895.1 Mastomys coucha | reverse complement strand
TTTTTGAGACCTTGTTACCATTATTATCCAAGACACTCAAAATAGCTTTGTGATGCCCGAGTGGACCCTTTCAGGTGACCTTTGAGGTTTTGGAACCCTTCAAAGCGGGTTTTGGGTCTTACCATGACCGCGTCCTCCTGCCTGGAAAGCTAATCAATGCCAAGTATTGTACTGCTTGTTATGTGAGAACAAGTGGACCACCCCGAGAATCTTCTTTTGTATGGATGGAAAATCTGCATCAGAAGTGTAGATTCCTTTGGGGAGAATCCATGTTGAGTATACTTCGGATTCTCTTTAGCTTCCGGCATGCTATAGTTCTGCATTCAGTTCATTCTACTTCTTATGCTTGCTAAAAATTGCCTCTCAATTATTTTTGTTTGATACAGTCTCACTACATATCCTAACTTCCTGCGTAGACCAGGCTGGCCACAAACTCACAATGATTCACCTGCCTCTGCCTCCCATGTGCAGGAAATAAAGGCATTTGACTCAGAGTCCTTTCATGCATTCTATATTTCTGTGCTCTTTTGTAATCATTCTGAAGTTGAATAAGACGTATGTGTTTTGTATGTACTCTATACATCTATGCATATCTGTGAATTGGGGCAGGCCTGTCCACACAGGAGTTCTTTTGTTTAAGTAAAAGGATTTTATTTATTTAATGTATATGAGTACACTGTAGTTGTCCTCAGACACACCAGAAGAGGGCATGGGATCCCATTACAGATGGTTGTGAGCCACCATGTGAGTTCTGGGAATTGAACTCAGGACCTCTGGAAGAGCAAGCAGCCAGTGGTCTTAACCTCTGAGCCATCTCTCCAGCCCCTACACAAGAGTTCTTGTTCATGCTGTTGCAGGCTGAAGCCTGTGGTTGACATCCAGATATGTCTCTCATTCTTATCTCTGCTTTATCACTATTACCATGACGATATGGTGTACTTATTATTATTTTAAACAAAATTCATTTTAAAAGATTTATGTATTTTATATATATATATATCTGTACAGATGGTTGTGAGCCTTCATGTGGTTGTTGGGAATTGAATTTTAGGACCTCCCTCTGGTCAGCCCAAAGATTTATTTATTATTATACACAAGTACACTGTAGCTGTTTTCAGATGTGCCAGAAGAGGGCATCAGATCTCATTATGGGTGGTTGTGAGCCACCATATGGTTGCTGGGATTTGAACTCAGGACCTTCAGAAGAGCAGTCAATGCTCTTACCCACTGAGCTATCTCACCAGCCTTTATTTTGGTTTCTCAAGACAGGGTTTTTCCATGTAACCCTGGCTATCCTAGAACTCACTTTCTAGATCAGACTATCTTGGAACTCAGATCTTCCCACCTCTGTCTCTTGAGTGCTGGAATCAGCAGCCTGTGCTACCACAGCCTGGTAGTTTGTTTTATTTTAAATGATGTACATTAGTATGTGCCTGTGTGTGTGCATATGAGTAGTGGCACCAGGCCAGACTTTGGTGCTAGAGTTACAAGTAGTTTTGAGCTACCTGATGTTGGTGTGGGGAATTGAACTCGGAGCCTTTGCAAGAGCATGTCACTTTCCTAACTACTTGAGCATCTCTCTAGCCCATAAAATTATTTAAGATTTATTTATTTTTATGGGTATTTGTGTTTTGCCTATTACATATACATCTGTGTACCACATGTGTGCCTGAAGCTTGGAAATGGAGATATAGAGTTGTTGTTGTTGTTGTTATTATTATTATTATTATAAATTTATTTATTATTATATGTAAGTACACTTAGCTGCCTTCAGACACACCAGAAGAAGGCGTCAGATCTCATTTCAGATGGTTGTGAGCCACCATGTGGTTGCTGGGAATTGAACTCAGGACCTCTGGAAGAGCAGTCGGTGCTCTTAACCACTAAGCCATCTCACCAGTCCCCTATTATTATTATTATTATTATTGTGAGTGTGTGCCTGTTGAGTGAGTGTGTGTGCACCATGTTGTGCATGTGCCTGGTGTGTGTATGTGTATGTACCATGGTGTGCATGTGGAAGTTAGGTGTGTGTAGTGTGTATGTGTGTACTATTGTGTACATGTGGAGGTTAGATGAGTGTGTGTGTGTATGTGTGTGTTGTTCATGTGCCTGGTGTGTATGTCTGTGTGTGTGTGTGTGTATACCATGTGTGCATGTGGAAGTTAGGTGAGTGTGTGTATGTGTGTGGTGTGCCTATGCCTGTGTTTTATGTGTATATATGTACCATGGTGTGCATGTGGAAGTTACGTGAATGTGTATATCTGTGTGGTGTGCATGTGCCTATGTGTTATGTGTGTGTATGTACCATGGTTTGCATGTGAAAGTTAGATGTATATGTGTGGTGTGCATGTGCCTAATGTATATCTATGTGTGTGTTCATGCTGTGGGCATGTGGCTGGTGTGTTCTTGTGTGTGTGTATATCATGGTGTGCACATGAAAGTTAGATATGTGTATGTGTTGTATGTGTATGTGTGTGGTGTGCATGTGCCTGGTGTGTGTGTGTGCACCGTGTGTAAATGTGGAAGTTAGGTGAGTGTGTGTGTGGTGTGTATGTTCCTTGTGTGTGTGTGTCCACCATGGTGTGCATGTGGAAGTTAGGTGTGTCTGTGTGTATGTGCGTGTGTGTGTGTACCATGATGTACATGTAGAGGTTAGATGTGTGTGTGTGTGTGTGTTGTGTGTGTGTGTACCATTGTGTGCATATGGAAGCTAGATGTGTGTGTACCATGATATGTATGTAGAAGTTAGGTGAGTGTGTATATGTGTGTGGTGTGCATGAGCCTGTGTGTTATATGTGTGTATGTACCATGGTTTACATGTAGAAGTTAGGTGTGTGTGTGTGTGTGTGTGTGTGTGTGTGTATATATATATATATATATATATATATCATGATGTGCATGTGGAAGTTAGATGTGTGTGTGTGTGTGTGTGTGTGTGTGTGTATACCATGGTGTGCATGTAGAAGTTAGGTGTGTGTATGTGGTGTGCATATGTCTGGTGTGTGTGTGTGTATGTGTGTGTGTGTGTG
>NC_045030.1:60113223-60114282 GCF_008632895.1 Mastomys coucha | reverse complement strand
GGTGTGGTGCATATGCCTGGTGTGTGTGTGTGTGTGTGTGTGTGTGTGTGGTGTGCATGTGCCCAGTGTGTGTGTTTCCACCATAGTGTATATGTGGAAGTTAGGTGTGTGTGTGTGTGTGTGTGTGTGTGTGTGTGTGTACCATGATGTACATGAGGAGACTAGATGAGTGTGTGTGTGTTGTGCATGTACCTAGTGTGTGTGTCTATATATGTGTAGCATGGTGTGCATGTGGAGGTTAGATGAGTGTGTGTGTCTGTGTGTGTGTGTGTGTATACCATGGTGTGCATGTGGAGATTAGACGTGTGTGTGTGTGTGTGTGTGTGTGTGTGTGTGTGTGTATGAGAGAGAGAGAGAGAGAACCATGGTGCATGACATGCATGTGGAGATTAGATAACAACTTGCAGGAGTCAGTTCTTCCCTTGGGATCCAGTGCTTAAACTCAGTAAACTTAGGAAACACAAACACTTTCCCCTTCCGAGTCACCTCCCTGTCCCCCCTTCTCAGGTTTTGGACCAAGATCTTTCACTGAGACTGGCTTTGGGCTAGTAAGATCCTTGTTTGGGCTAGCAAGCCCAATGGATCTTTCACTGTCTGCTGTTCAGTCAAGACACAGAGGGGCACAGTCATAGTCAGCCTTTCTTAACATGGATGCTGGCATACTGAACTCAGGAGCTCATGTTAGCGCAGCAGGGCTTTCACCCACTGAGCCATTTCTTCAGGACCACCAAGCCCTTTTCCCATTTTTTTCTTATGTTAGAGTTATAGCTGTCTCCTGAGAGGCTCTGACAGTGCCCTACTAACACAGATGTAGAGGCTCACAGCCATCCATTGGACTGAGTACAGGGTCCCCAATGAAGGAGTTAAAGGACCCAAGGAGCTGAAGGGCTTGCAGCCCCTTAGGAAGAACAACAATATGAACTAACTAGTACTCTCAGAGCTCCCAGGGACTAAACCATAAACCAAAGAGTACACATGGTGGGACTAATGACTCCAGCAGCATGTGTATAGTAGAGGATGGCCAAGTCGGTCATCAATGGGAGGAGAGGCCCTTGGTCC
>NC_045030.1:60104086-60113192 GCF_008632895.1 Mastomys coucha | reverse complement strand
TCCTCAGAGTCAAGCTGTCTCTGTGATCCTGTGATTCTGGGATCCTGTGATCCTGGGCATGTTAGAGCGCCTGGGAGTGAAGCTTCCTCTGGCTGTTGTGGGACTGGCTGCAGAGCTTGTGCCCAATGTCTGCTCAGGGCACCAGCCCAGACAGACCTGAAGCAACCCGAGCTACTGGGCTGGTGGAGTTCCTGTGTGCCTGGTCCTGCTGGTCCCAGTTACTCCCGGTGTTGGGACAGATGTTGTGTCCTCCTCACCTCTGATTGCAGGAAAATGTTTTAATAAAAAACTATAAATTATATTTTGAAATTAATTCTCAGGTAAATCCTACTGAGAGACTTGCATAAGGACAGACATAGCAGCATGCATGTATTTCCCCAACACTTGAAAGACTAAAACACTTTCAAGTCATGAAAGGCTGAAACATCTTCAAAGGCTTGAAAATTTGAGACCAGCATGAACTATAGAGATCTTGTCCCCTCCAAAATTTTAAGAATGATAGTTCTTTTTGTACCATGAGTCAATTTTTTTTTCTGAATACAGGTCATGTGTATACCAGACAAACCCACTATCATTGAACTAAATCTCAGCTTTTTTTTTTTCACTTTTCCTTCTAAGAACAGCCTATGTTTCCCTGAGTGGCTTTAATACAAGCCTACATCTCCATGCCTTGTTATTAGCCTACTTTAGGAAGGTGCCTTAAAAAAGAAACAAACAAAAAAACAAAACAAAGCAAAATGTGTTCATCCTGGCTTTTGATTGTACCAAAGAAGCAACACTGACATTTGGTTAAGTTTATTCTTATTCTTCATGGTCACTAGCAGGTTCTGTCATGCCAGTAGCTTGATTGACTCTTATGGAACCTGCAGAGACAAATTTTTACCTCAAGACTAACCCAGGCTTAGTATGACTGGAAATCACAGGATGCCTTCAATTTTCAATCTCCTCATGTTATTTCTAAGATATATTTGCTCATAACATCTTTCATTTCTTTTTTTATGACTTAAGTATTAAATATCACGTTTATCTGTAGCTTGTTCAAATAGATCCTTGGTAAAGACTGGCGATTGAGCTGGATTTTTTAGATTGTTCTTCTTTAACCATCATTACATTTAGAGCAATTTGTGTCAATACTAGGTCCACATTCCATGTCATTAAAAATAAATAAATACATCATCTAAGCAGCAATATTTTTTTGTTTGCTTTATTCAAGACAAAATTTCTCTGTATAACCTGTCTTAGAAATTGCTCTGTAGATCAGGCTGGCTTTGATTTTTTTTTTTTTTTTGAAACAGGGTTTCTCTGTATAGCCCTGGCTATCCTGGAACTCACTCTGTAGAGCCAGACTGGCCTGGAACTCAGAAATCCACCTGCCTCTGCCTCCCAAGTGCTGGAATTAGAGGCGTGCACCACCACCGCCCGGCCCAGGCTGGCTTTGAATTCAGAGATCACCTGCCTCTGCCTCCGGAATCCTAAGCTCAAAGGCATGTGCTACCCCTGTTTGGCTTCAGCAATAATTTTTTTCCTGAATTTAATTTGTTAAGTCATTAGAAATGAAATTGTTCAGCATCCCAATAAGATTTCTCAGTTGTGTTTGTGAACAAACACATGCCAGGTGTGGTGTACATCACCGGTGTGATTCATTTTGAAAGGAAACGCAGCCATTTGCAAATACAAATCTCCAGGCTCCTCCAGAGTCCTTTGCAGCAAGGGGGCAGTGTTTTATACATGAGAAAGGCTCACTCATCTTAGGAAGCTAGTTCTCCGCCAGAGCAGGACATCAGGTAAATGTCCCAGGGCAAGTGCTGTTCAAAGTGTTGCCTTCAACAACTTGCTGCTTGCTCACTCCCAGTCCCCAGATTTATAATTATACCACAAGCTCTTCCCTATGTCAGCAGCTTTTATCTTCATTTGCTCTACAGGATTTGGCGATCCTTCCAACAGTACAGTGGCTCCCGAGCCACACTGTGGTGAAAGAACAAATGCACGTGTGTGCACGCACGCACGCGCACACACAGACAGACACACACAAGGGATTCATTGGAATGACTTACAGGCTCCAGTGCAGCTAATCCAACAACGGCTGGCTATGAATATAAAGTCCAAGAATCCAGTAGTTCCTTAGGCCGCAAGGCAGGATGTCTTGCCAGTTCTTCAGTAGACACTGGAACCCCAAAGACGTAGGCTCCAATGCCAGTAAAGGAGGGGATGTGCTGGAAGGTGAGAGCAAGCTGACAAAGGGCAAAAGCTTCTTCCATATCTTTCTATAGGTGTCCAGCAGAAGGTATGACCCAGATTCAAGCTGGGCCTTCCCTCCTCAAGATCCAGATCAAATGGACGTATCTTCTTACGCCAAAAGTCCAGACTAGAAGTGGATTCACTCACTTCAAACCAAGCAGAAAGGCTCTTGCAGGTGTGCCCTCCATTTCTGGATGGTAGTTCACTCCAGATGTAGTCAAGTTGACAACCGAGAATAACCGGCACAGTTACCCTCCAAGATCTCGTCTCAGAAAGTTGGTACCTAACGTCATTTATTTAAGGCTGGTAAGAATATTTGGGGTGTCACCTAGTGGGAGGTGATTGTATCAGGAGGACCCTCCTAAGGGGATTGATGCTGGTCTCAGGAAGTGATTGGTTTCCATGAGAACAAGTTGTTATGAAACTGTGAGTCTGGTTTCCCTTCTGAGATCTCTTGCATGCATCTTTATCATCTTACTCTCAGCATGCTGATAGTCTCCTAACATGATGTTATCTACTCTGATAGCGTCTAATCCTGGCATCAGGCTCATGTTTTCCATATATGTATTGATTCATACGCATACATACATGTAGCGATAATAAAGAAAAAAAGCCATGAATTTGAGAAGGAGTTGGGGGGAGGCATAGGAGGGATTGGAAGAAGGGGTGTGTGTGATGTGATTATATTTGAGCTAAACTTTCAAAAGAAAGTAAAATGTGGGGACAATCCAGCAGGAGACAGACAGTAGAAGACAGGATGTGCTAAACGATTTGAATGGACACTTGCTGAGATGAATAAAAGGGAACATCTGGGTATCCTATTATCAGCTTAGGACAGAACACGAGCCAATATTGAGCCAGAATGACAACATCTGCCCTAAGTCAGCATGTTCTGGGCAGCTTGTACTGTTCGTACCGTCCTTCAAGTTATCATCTCCGCTCTTCCTGACTGCCAAGGTCTTTGACTGTTGGGAGAGATGGAGATTTTGAAACCATTTCCCAAAACAATCTTCCAAATAAGAGTGGCAACCCAGTTTAATTAGTGACTATTTCCCCGCGCTTCCATGAAGCTTGGTAATGAAACATCTTGTTACTGCTTTTAAAGAGCAAAAATTATATTCTTGGGCCTTTTTCTTTGACAAGTTGGGAGCTTAGCTAGCTAGTTGGGGGCCTTTCCCCAAGGGTGTGCTTCTCTTATTCCAAAGCAGATTTCTCTTTCCCCAGGCTTATCTCTTTCAGTCCAAGCCTTGGCTCCAACATTCAAGTTCCTGGTGCTCTTTTTCTCTTGAAACGAAACATTTTCTATCTCTTTTTGTCTCACACGCTCTGTTTCTTTGGAGACTTGCAAATAACCATGCCACAAATCCAATACTAAGCTGTCTTAAATCTCCCGTACTCAGGGAAGCCTGCAGAGGGAAGAAAACCTCAAAGAGAGGAAAACACATTCCAGGTGGCTTATTCGCCACCAATTATTTGGACAAACGTTTCCTGGTGTAAGACTCTCCCAGGTGCTATGCCAGAAGGAACTGTAATTACCTGAAACTCCACTCAGGCACCTGTCTTTTCTTCCAAGAAGATGAGCTCTAGAGATAAGCTACCTTTACTAGTTAAGGGCCTAGGGAAGGCTCTGGCCTGGTCTCAATCATATAGATGATAGCACAGAAGCCATTTAGACTAGAAGCCATCTGTGGTCTGGAATGTGGGAGTTTGTGGGAGCCTTTGGCTATATAGATAATGTGAGGGTCGTTTAGTCTTTAGGTACTTCTGGTCCTCATTGTGGGAGCTTGATATGGCCTGGCCCAACAGATAACACAGATCACCAGACTGTTAATCGTTTCCAATACTCAGCTTTCTGGACGGAAGGACAGTTTTGTTTTGTTTTGTTTTAAACATATTTCTCATTGGAGGTCTGTGAGCAGAGGGACCTTCATGCTGTGCTCCCAACACCAGCCCAAAGAAATTAGTTCACTACTTTTCAATTTAATCTCAGGCAAATTATTTTTCTTCTTTCTTTTTTCTTTGGCACTAAGCCCTCCAAAACCACATGTAAAACTCCCTGGGCTCACAATGTCACTCTAGTACATGCTTGGAGTTCAGCAAGTTGCTTTACTTCTCTGTGCGTTTCTATCTTGGAGGGCCCCTGATTCTTGCACTACATAGTCTATGTGATGTGTTTAAAGCTGTGCCTAACAGAAAATACATTCTAAAAATGTTAAGCATTCTTCTTCTCCTTCTTTGTCCCTACTAATGACGTGTGCTGATATTTTAAGCCCCTTTCAAAACCTGGTATTAGTATATTTTAACTGTACCGATAAATTGTGACATCTTCATGCATACATAGAAGACACTTGGATTATAGTCACTCTCTCTTCTGCCTCTCCATGTTTATCTGAACTCTTTTCTCTATAAGCTTCAATCATTCCATACATGCCACATGTGTGAGAGAAAACACGTGAGCCTGGTCTTTCTGAGCTTGCTTTAATTCATTTTGCTTGTGACCCAGACTAGCCTTGGATTCTGAATTCTTTTGCCTCTGACCCCACGTGTGTCACCATGCCTGTCTGGCTTTGTGTAACACAGTCATCCCCTGTTCTATCTACTTTTCTGAATTTTATTTACACTTTTCATGATTTTATTCTTTATGGCTAAATAACACTTTCGTTGTTTGTGTTCTACACATTTTCTTTATCCATTCATCGATTTATGTATTCCCGGGCTGATTCTGTAGCTTGGCTCTTGTCGACAGTGCTATGATGAACATGAGTGTTCAGGTATATCCACTGTCTGCTGGCTTTAACAGTTTGGAGACTATCCCCAGGAACAGGAAAGCTGGGACATATGACAATTCTACTTTTGCTACTCTAATTTACATTCACAGCAACAGAGCATGAGGGTTCCTTCTCCCATATCCTCGCCAGCATTTTATCCTGTGTCATTTCCTTGATGACAGCCATTCTGATTCAGGAAGGACAGCATCTCAATGTCCTATTGACTAGCATTTCCTAAAGACATGCTGTTTGTTTTTGAGACAGGTTATCTCTGTTATATAGTCCCAGCTACCCTGGAACTCACAGAGATCAGCCTGCCTCTGTCTCCTGAGTGTGGGGATTAACCCTCCATATGCCACTACACACAACCTATGGTGTGCAGTATTTCCATGTCTTTTTTTATTTGGGGGGGTAGTGCTTTTTTTCTTTGTTTAGAGAGCTTCTCATTCAATTAATTTGCCCATTTATAAATTGGATTCTTCAATTTTACTGTGTGTGTTGATCTTTCAGATCTTTATATATAATGGATACTAAGCCTGTGTTGGATGAATAGAAGGCTCTTTCATTCTGTATATCTCTTCAGACTCTTTTTTCCATTGCAGTACTGACCCATTTAATTTGATGCAATCCCATATGTGTTTCCCAGGGAGTGAACTCAAATAATTTGGTTTGGTTGGCAAGCTCTTCCAATGGAAAAGCTATTCCACTAGCTACATTCTTCAATTTGTATGTATGTATGTATGTATTTATATGTTTGTTTATTTTCATGTGTGCTGGTATTTTGCCTGCATGTATGTCTGTGTGAGGGTGTTGGATTCCCTGAAACTGGGGTTACAGACAGCTGTGAGCTGCCATGTGGGTGCTGGGAGTTGAACTCAGGTCCTCTGGAAGAGCAGCCAGTGCTTTTAATCACTCAAGCTATCTCCTCAGCCCTTCTGTTTTTCAAATTGCATTTAATTCTAGGAATTTTGTGATTTCTGCTGTGATTTTTTTTTTCATTGACCTTCTGGTCATTCAAAAATGTAGTGTTCAATACCCAAATGTTAGTATAGTTTCCTTTCCTTCTCATTGCTAATTCATTTCAGTATGATAAGATGCAAAAGTAATGTCAAGTTTTTACACTTGTTAAAGCTTGGCCTAAAATATGATTATATTGGAAAGTATCTTATGATCTCCTGAAAAGATTTGTATTTTACATTTGTTGGATAGAATATTTTGTAGCTGTTCTTTAAATCTATTTTGTTTGTTAATTCTGTAATGCCTTTGCTGAACTGCTTGTCTGTATGACAGTGAACTATTGAAATCATCAAGTGTTATGGTAGCTATCAGTCCCTTTATTCCTCGTATCTGTTTTATAAAACTGGCTGTGTACACGCACGCGCGCGCACACACACACACACACACACGCACACACACACACACACACATACTGACTCAACTTGAGGTTTGCTCTGCTGAAGGTAATTTCAGCCACTCCTACTTGTTTCAAGGAGTCCATTTGCTTAGAGTTTATCAGTTTCCATATTTTGACTTTTTATGATTTCCTACACTCATGTATTTCTGGAAGGAAGCAAACAGTTAAATATACTTTTTAATCAAACCAGCCAGTCTTTGCTTCTTAATTGTAGAATTTGCTTTCAGGGGTCTTGTTTCAATTCATTGCTTTCGAATTGATTTTCGTTCCCAGTTCTCACTTGTCGATCCACTCATTCTGTGAGGTTTGCTATACTCTTCTGCTGGTGTTATCTTCTACTTCCCTGTGTACAGGGTTCCTCTGAGTGTCTTTCTGCAGCTCAGACTTAGTGCTCATGAGTTCCTTAAGTTGAAGTGTATCTCGGATAAAAAACCCTAGTTTTTCTTGATTCTGAGCACTAACTTTGCTAGATACAGTAAACTAGATTAGCAGTTGTTCTGTGTGAGAGTTTGAACTATATTACACATGCTCCCTTGGCATTTGAGTTGTCTAATTGAGACATATGTGGTTATTTTAATAGCTGTTCTTTTTATAGTAAGTTGGTACTCTTTTTTGTTTGTTTGTTTGTTTGTTTGTTTGAGACAGGGTTTCTCTGTGTAGCCCTGGCTATCCTGGAACTCACTCTGTAGACCAGGCTGGCCTCGAACTCAGAAATCCGCCTGCCTCTGCCTCCCAAGTGCTGGGATTAAAGGCGTGCGCACCACACCGCCCGGCCAAATTGGTACTCTGAGTTTTCACTCTGCTTTTTACTCTTGCACTGGGAACGTGGACATCACCTCCCATCCAGAACCCTTGTACTTGGAAGGCTGAGGCAGGAGGATATATGTGAGCCAGACCAGCCTTGGCTACAGACTGTGCTCTTGTTTGGGAAACACACAGAAATAAACTGACACAGAGCAAGTCTAGATCATCTTGTTTGTTGAGTTATAAAGCATTCTGCATTCAGATATTTGTTTCCCAACAGTTCTCTGCTCTTAACTAGATAGGATCTCTGTGACTATAATCTATATACACTTCTAGTATCGCCTACACCTGAACATTTAATTTTGGTCTTTTTCCCCCCAAGAATAATAAATAATATGTATTGATCATTTAATATTGAACAACATACTTACAAGCACTTTCCCATAGTTTTGGTATAGCATATTTATTAATTCTTTAAGAATTTCATATGTAAATCAGATTCATCTTTCATTCCTCCTCATAGTGCCTCTCACTTCCGCACAGACTTCCCTACCCACTCCCAATTTGGCAGATGATGATGATGGTGGTGGTGGTGGTGGTGGTGGTGGTGGATTTTCATGATAGGCGGGTCCTCTGTCTAGCTCTGGCTGTCCTGTAACTGGCTCTGTAGACCAGGCTGGCCTCAAAGTCCTGCCTGCCTCCACCTCCAAGTGCAAGGATTAAAGGTCTGCATCACCACTACCTGGTTCAACTTTGCATCTTAAAAACCAAAACAAAATAAAAAAAAAAAGACTCAGTCTGATCTCTGCTGACTTGATACTCCCAGGTTTGAGAACCATCCACTGGAACATGGGGCCACACCCTTAAACTATCTCCTCCCCCTCTCCTAGAAGCCATCAACTGTGTATAGTTCCTCCAGTCCCATAAGTTTGGTCTTTTTAAACATGGCCCAGAACTCTTGAATAGTTTGTTAGCAAGAAAGAAAATCCTAACGAAGTGAGAGCAGTTGACTGGAGGAGTGTTGGGAGATGAAAGCTCATTCAAATGGTTGCAGTTTTCTTTCTTGTTCGCACAAAGCAGCTACCTGGAGTTCTTTGCAGCCAGATTAGCTCCTTGTGACCACAGAGTTCACCTGACTGCTTTGCTGCACAGTGGGATCTCAGGCATCCAGACCCAAGGCCACACTGGGCTTGAGGCACGAAGCACGGAGTTTAGAGATAGGCACAGCAGATCCTGTCCTCTCGCACCAGCCACTAGGACTTCCAAACCCAAGCAACTGTGCGTGGGGGGCGTGGGGATTGCACAGCAGCTAGTAATAAAGGGGAGTGAGCTCTATTCCTGTTGGTGTTTCTGACCCTAATCCCACGGCACATAATTTTCATTGAACTTGTTTCAGTGGAATACCCATTAGGTCCATATTGAGCCACAGGCAAGATGCAGTAGAGTACAGTTTGGCAAAGCTTGTGAGTTCCACAGCAAGAACAAGTGCAGGGAACTCTTGTGTTTTCAAAAGCAGAGTTTGAGTGCAACCTTTTCAGGTCAGCTCCTCTTAAGGCTTTATGGTTCTGTGCACTTCTCAGGTACCTGCCTTCTCTGAAGGGCCTCTGGCAGCTAAGCCCACTCTGCCTTTCTGGCTTGCATTTGTTTCTGTTTTAGTTTTGCCTACTTTGTCACCTTCTCTTTCCCTTTGTCAACCCTCTCAATTTGCTAGGCTTCCACAGCAAAGAGGGTTCTTTGCTGTTTCTGGATCTCTGTTCCTTTCAGCAGAGTCTCCAGGTGTTAGCATTTTGCTGCCACTGTCTTGAAATGAAGCCAGTGACAGCCAGTCTTGTGGCTCCTAGTAATCTGTGCTCTTCCTGCTGCACATGAGTCCCACGCTGCTGCCAGCCGGGGTGCCTGCTCCTGGTGCCTCAATCGTACATGCATATGTGCCTGTCTCTAG
>NC_045030.1:60101564-60102967 GCF_008632895.1 Mastomys coucha | reverse complement strand
TGTTCTACACATAATATAGTTAATATTTGAACTAGTCAATTATGTATAGCCACACTGATTCCTTTGTTCCCCCAGACCTTTTTCTTATATAAACGCCTAACCCCTGGGCCTCATGGTCGATTCTACTATCTCCTGCGTGAGATAGGTGTGGTGTCGGCCCAGAGCGCTCCGAAAAATTAAACTGCCTTATGTGATTTACATCAAGATAGTCTCTCATGATTCCTTGGGTGTGTGTCCTCCAGAGACCTGAGTGGAGGTCTCCCCTACGGGGGTCTTTCACTAACTCCGCCCAAGTTGCCATGGAGACCAGAAAGACCACAGGGAACTGTTAGCTAGTGGACTACAGAAGAACTCTGTCATTTTTAATTGATATATGAGTGTTAGATGATAGTTTATTTTTACCCAGAATTCTGACTATATTGACTGCTAGGAAACAGACCTAGCTCCTTACCCTAAGTTATATTTACTCATTCATAAATTCGTTATCTAGCTAAGACTGCCAGATTACATATAGACTAAACTTTCACAGATGTGATCTGTTACTTCCTTACTTAAATTCAGTTTCCATTGACTAAATGCTTCATATTTCCTCTTCTTGCTATGTCACTGTCTTAACATTATTCGAGTTCTTATACATTTGCCTAACCCTAATAACACATTCCACTGTATGATCCAACTGTATAATCACTAATTCTTGTTCCTTCTACTCCACAAAAGGCTCATCTTAAAGACTGTTCATGTTGTTAACTCATGTTGTTATCTCTTTTGTTAACTTATAAGCTAGAGGAAACCCACTCAGATCTACCTCTCATGGGCCAGGTAAACTCCATCTAGATAAGTACATGTGCTATTCAATAGCCTAAAGTTCCCACTTACTACCTATTCCAGAGGGTGGGATTCCTCTGGGTTTCAAATGTACATGTAAGAAAAATTTATCTTTCTCCCAAATGTACTTAATCTTATTCTCTACCTATAATAAACATATATGTGTGTGTTTCAGCATCTTGTCAAGTCCAGGTGCTTACTACATCCAGGACAGCTCCAGAGAAGCTACCTCCAGAGGCTCCATCTCCTCTCACAGACGTAGATGCTTCTACTGGACCTGCTCCTTCCTACCCTCAGATGGTCCACAGATCCTGGACAGCAAGGAAATAGCCAATTCTCCTAAGACTGGACCAACATCTCCATACCCACTCTTCTCGTTTTCCTAGAGACACACTGCACCAAAGATAGCAGGAAGTAATTAAAGATCACGACAACTCTATTCCTGCTCCACCGTTGCCTCTTTCTATTTGTTCTGTTTTAATTAAACCAAAACGGGGGAATATTAGCATTTTGTTTAAGCTCCACCCCACAATTACCTAGCAATAGCCAGGTATGTTCTGCCCCACAGTTACCTGGCA
>NC_045030.1:60096443-60101227 GCF_008632895.1 Mastomys coucha | reverse complement strand
CTCTTAACTCCCTCCCCACACCCTGAATAAACTATTCTATACTATACCATCATGTGGCTGGTCCCTCAGGGGGAAGGGATGCCTCACCATGGGCCCACAGAGACAGCCCCTTTCCCCACACCTGACTACACATCCATAAAACACATCCCTTGTCTCTTTATCTTTTTATAGACATATCACTAGGTCCCTCCAAATCCATCCACCTAATACCGATGTTCAGCACAGTCCCTCAGCCAACCTACCCACACTGACCTTTTCTTTGTCTGTTTTGACTCTGAGCCAAGAAGAACCTGGTAAGTTCTGCTTGCTTCTAATCTGCTATTTTGGTTCCATCTAAAGCTCTTGTGTGTGACTATTTACTTGCTGTTTTTGTAACTCTTCTTTGGCTTCCTCTTGGATTTCTTGTTCTTACTGCTAAAGTGCTTGAGAAAGCCTTGAGTAAGTCTGTCATTAAGATTTAATGACTAGTAAATTCCTAAGCCTTCATATTTGCCAGGTGCCCACCTCAAAGCCAAGCATAAAGCCTATTAGCAGAAAGTTTCTTCTGGGGTCTGAGTCTTGATGGCTAGTCCATTTCAAGCCATGGTTTGGACATGAGAATTAACTTTTGTGAGTCACAAATAGGCAACTCAAGATATCCTGGTTCTCATTCATGAAAGACATCAGTGCCTCAGAACTCCATATAAATCACAGTTCCAGCCCCCCAGCCACCACGCTCCACAGGGTGCCTCTTCATTTCTGGCTGGCTTTCCTGGCCTCTCAGGCCTTCTTTCATTCCTAACTGCTAAGGGCTGGGAAGCCTTCGGTTCCATTTATCACACTCTACATCTGCCATTTCTGGTCCCAGAGTGTTTTTCTGTTTCTCCAGTGTTCCTAAGTGATGACATGCATTCTCACCATGTGTCAGACAGAGGATGGAATGAGCTAGACTTGTCTACTGAGCAAGTTCAAGCTGACACCCTGACATTGGTTCCCATTAATTAATGATGGAAAAGAACAACCCTCTTTTTAAAAACATACTGCTTAAAAAATATTAAAAAGAATATTACTACTTGTGCCAGGCAGTAGTGGTGCATGCCTTTAATCCCAGCATTGGAGAGGCAGAAGGAAGGGGATCTCTGAGTTCGAGGCCAGCCCAGCAGAGGGAGGGGGGAGGGAGGGAGGGAGGGAAAGAGGAGGGGAAGGAAGGGAGGGAGGGAGAGAAAGAGTGTGTGTTTTCCAGGACAGCCAGAGCTACACACAAAAACCCTGTCTTGATAAACCAAAATAACCAACCAACCAAACAAACAAACAATCCAAAAAATTACTGCTTGCATGTGAAAAGAATTACAAGTGGTCAATAAGAAATATGAATACATATTGCCTTTATATGTATTAAAAGGAATCCAAAGTAAATGCTCAAAATAAGCCATTTTAATGCATCAAACTGAAAGATTTAGAAACCTTATGCAAGTCTTACAGACAATGGAAAGAAGGAAAGGATCGGGCTCTCTGCCCACAGAGACTAGGAGACCAGATTTAACGTTGGCCATGAATAGTAAGGAGAGAAAAGTTTTAGGAAAGTCATGGGTTTAATTTACTATTCCATTGGTCTTGGAAAGAGAGAGACCTGCACCTAGCCTGAGGCAATGGAAGGCTGTAGCATTCTTTTCTTTTTCTTTTTTTTGAGACAGGGTTTCTCTGTGTAGCCCTGGCTGTCCTGGAACTCACTCTGTAGACCAGGCCGGCCTTGAACTCAAGAGATCCCTCTACCTCTGCCTCTCAAGTGCTGGGGAAATACAGGTGTGCACCACCACTGCTCACCTGGCTGTGACCCAGAATTATCAGCCTTTTCTCATAAATGACTCTCATCCCTAGCTCAGCTAAGGAAAGGAAGTTGGTATCTCAATGCTGGGAGTAAATAAGAGCCCCAGGCTCTATCCTGGCTTCTCATCCACACCTAAAAGCACACATTTAGAAACTGGGCATGAGCCAGGCGGTGGTGGCACACGCCTTTAATGCCAGCACTTGGGAGGCAGAGGCAGGCGGATTTCTGAGTTTGAGGCCAGCCTGGTCTACAGAATGAGTTCCAGGACAGCCAGGGCTACACAGAGAAACTCTGTCTCAAAAAAGAAAAGAAAAGAAAAGAAAAGAAGAGAAGAGAAACTGGGCATGAATATGCCACATATTTGTATTTGATGACAGCTGTCCTTTCATCATCTATAAAATTGTATAACAAGTAAACAAAAATTATACCACCTCAAAAAAAAAAAAAAAAAAAAAAAACAACAACCCCAAACCGGTTAACAGCAACAGAGGGAAATGACAAAACACCTAGAAGCATTAATACCTTCATACAAGTGGCCAGAGCAGCTCTGGATGCAGACACTAACTCAATAATCCAGAATGATAACAAGTGGGAGGAATGAGGTGCAGGATTAAGCACGGCTCAGTTTCACATTCTGTCCCCGCCCCACCCCATTCATTCAAGCCTCAGCAGCTTGAACTGTGCATTCTGGTGGGTGCACACAGTAGGGTAGAGAGAGAGAGAAAACTTTACTTGCTCTTCATCCTTTTCACTTTTATCAGATACTCGTTCTGTATATCCCAGCATGGCCTGAAACCCCAGCACTGCCTGATTGCGGCTAAGTCCTTAGATTAGAAGATTCTGGAGGTGGTATGGAGAGACAAGGTCCCAACTCTTCATGGCCCCGGCTGCTCCCCATAGGGAGTTTCATTTGGAGCAGGCCTGTTCCCCAAGGCCCAGGCTTTCTTCTCTGAGTCCTGGATGCCACACAGAGAGGTCCTTTCGGCTTTGCTATTCCAGCATTTTGCAACCCACTTTTCAATTCCTACACAGGAACAAGGGGTCAGGAAATGTGTTTCTGCTTCATGATCTATTTTAGACCCCCAGCCCGCTTTCTGAACACAGGACAACAGCTGGGTGTGTAGGGAACTGTGCTGAAATTTAGAATGCTAAGCGTGTGGCACAATGCTATCCCCCCCCCCCCCGTAGGATCCCGTGGGTGTCGGCTCCCATCACGTGGTTCCTTCCACTCCTAGTAACAAGGCTGCCCCCTGACCTGATGATAAATGTCAAAGCACATGAAGGTTACTTAATGAATTAATGCGAGTTGTGAGTGTGTGTGGTAAGCTCTGCTGTACCAGAGATCACACACAACTAAGGAAGAGAGCTTGGCTCAGGCTCTCCTGGGCATCCCTTATCACCATTGCAGCACAAGCCTGCCTGCCTCCTCTGTAGCCCTAGGTGGCCTTCTCTCATTATCATGCCAGGGATCCCGGGCTCTGGGCTGGGTACTCCACTTCTTGGTTTGCTGGGCCATGTGATCTGAGAGAGCCATCACTACCCGAAGGAGGTGAGCAGGATAAAGACAGCAGAGCTCGGGGACATGGGTCTGTGTATCTGGCAGATGCTACACGGACTCACATGCAGCAGTGTTAGGAGTCCTCTCTGCCCTTATTACGGTCCTCTGAGCCCTTGGGAGCCCTTGCAGGCACACAGTGAGTGTAACCGGAGTCCCTCCACTCGGGCTGTACTCCTCAACTGAAGCACAGTGTGTGATGGCCTCTCCTCACACTCAAGTGTCTTTCTCCCCAGGCATCTGGCTTCTTCCAGACAGACACTAGCCTTGAGTTCCCCCATCCAGTCTGAAACTTCCTCCCTATCCTGCCCTCCTCCCCTTGAGCCCCACTCCCTCTCTCCATCCTCCTCCACCTACTTTTTATTTGGGGGTGGTGTTTGAGACAGGGTTTCTCTGTGTAGCCCCGGCTGTCCTGGAACTTGCTCTGTAGTCTCGGTTGGCCTTGAAGAGAGATCTGCCTACCAAATGCTAGGACTAAAGGTGTGAGCCACTACCTCCTGGCTTCCCCAACATAATCTCATCTAGTTTTTGTTGTTGTTGTTTTGTTTTTTTTGAGACAGGGTTTCTCTGTGTAGCCCTGGCTGTCCTGGAACTCACCCTGGAGACCACCAGGCTGGCCTGGAACTCAGAAATCCACCTGCCTCTGCCTCTGCCTCCCAAGTGCTGGTGTAAGATCCAAGTAAACAGGGATGTCTCAGAAAAACACCGGGAGGCCAGGATTTCCTTGATAAGCTCAGGAACTTTGGGAAGGGAGAGGCTAATTAACATTCCTCAGATCACAGGGTGAGAACCAACCTGTGGGTGGGGGCACATTCCACTGGGTGGACCTTTGCCCACCTTGCTACCTCATTCCCTGAAGACCAATCAGTTTAAAAAGTCACACTGTTTTGCCAATCGCATTGTGTCTAATGGCCGCTGCCCTGAAAATTGGATAAAAGCTCATTGAACAAGCTGTGCAGGGTCACCCCCTCTCCTTAGGGTCTGGGACGGCCCCAGTGCACTGGAATATTAAGAATCCTCATTCTCTTTGCATCAATCAGGCTCCATGTAATTCACCCAGGGGGTCTCGGGTAAGCTAAGGCTCAACAGGGTCTTACACTGGGATGAAAGGCTTGCACCATCACTGCCCGGCCTCATCTAGGTTTTTGACTGCTTGCTAAGCACCCTCTCACATGAACCCTAGCAGTTCCTGGTTTCTCTGGGGCAGCCCAAGGCAGTGTTACTCTGAGTGGACAAATGTCAGATCCTAAGGCTAAGAGAAAACAGTCAGAGAGCACCGATGCTACATGCGTGGTTTATCTTTCCAGAAGTCTCCGAGCTGCAAAGTGGCCTCCGCGGAAGACCAGTAACACCTCCTTTTACCGTCGCAGCTCAACTTAAGTTAATCTTTATTTTTTTTTTTTAAACATCAGTCTCTAGAAA
>NC_045030.1:60095206-60095389 GCF_008632895.1 Mastomys coucha | reverse complement strand
AGAATGGGCAGTTGGGCCACTCTGTCCCTAGGGCTGGCTGGCATGCTGAAGGTTTCTGTATTGGGAATCGAATGCATAGACCTTGAGATACCAGTGCCAGAGGAGCTGGGGGACCGTGGGATAAGTAGTAAAAGTATCTCTTGGGCTATTCTTGGCCATTTAGAAATCACAACTTCTAGCCTA
>NC_045030.1:60094450-60095090 GCF_008632895.1 Mastomys coucha | reverse complement strand
AGGAGACCTTGGTCAAGCACCAGAGAAGTAGGGGGCTTGGTTCTGTTGGGGGGCTAGACATTTTAGGATACTCTTAAGTCTTCCTCTCTCTTTATGAACTCAACTATTCACTTGTATTTCAGATTACTCCAAGGAAATGCAGATGACCCAGCTCCCCTATCTCATGGCCTCTCTTTCTCCCTAAATCCCTTGGTAGCTCTCCACTCCCTCCCAACCCCATGTCCAGCCAGGTCATGAAGAAACTCCAGAAAGGGTGGAGGAATGCAGGTCCAGGGCAGGCTGAGCTCTGTTCTCTGTGTAACAAGGGCAAATCCTAGGCCCTTCCTTGAGCCCCATCGAGTCATGAGGTGGGAGAACATATCTCCCTCAGTATGGCCAGGAGATATCAGTGTCCAAGGGTCCACACTCTTCTGTGGAGGGACCAGGAGACCTGAGCCACCTCACCCCTCTGGGCTCACCAGAAAGGCCCTTCTTCTTGTAGGCAGGCTCTTCCCTCAGCTGCTCCCTGGGCTGCTACAGAAACAGTGGCCCCTCTAGGATCCGAGTTGAAATGTTCAGTGAAGGGCTGAGCCGTCACGCAGAAGACCAATGCCTGACAAAGAAAGAGACTTCAGAGTTGGCCTCCTGTGCACTCCCCTTC
>NC_045030.1:60089468-60092359 GCF_008632895.1 Mastomys coucha | reverse complement strand
GAAGTTCACGCGCAGGCGCCAGGCCAGGTCGAAGAAGGTGAGCAGCGTGCGCGTGAGCCCCTTGCAGAACGCACTGTAGGAGCTGCGCGTCGCCGCCCAACGCGACAGTCGCACTGCCAGGCCAGACAGGGCCGCCGCCGCAGCGGCAGCAGAGAGGGCCGCAGTCACCGCCATTGGCCTGGCTCACCGCTCACCTGCTGCAGAGCCAGCTCAGTGCGCGCGCCACGCCACCCCAAGCTGTCCGCAGCCCCGCCCTAGGGCTCCGGGGTCCTTGCAGCCTCCGGGGCTCCACCTCCAGCCCCGCCGCCTTTGCAGCTCTCCGCCCTTTCTTCAGACCTGCGGCTGCTCAGCTCCGCCCCTCTCGCTGCAGGCTCGAAGCAGAAGCCCTTCTGCTGGTTCCGCAGGTATCATGAACTCATCCAGGGTCCAGCTGCTGCAGAATGGCTGTAGTGCGAGGGCCAGACTTGCTTCACCCGACTGACACAGTCCCACGGAGAGGAACCCTCTCTCCACGAAGTCCCAAACCTTCTGAGTGCTTGTCTCACCTGTTCAGTTTTTTTCTTTCTTCCTAGTGTGTACAAAAACTGAGTGGCCTGGAAGGGGTGCTCCTAGGATTCGCTGTGGAAATGGCCTCCACTGTCTCCCCAGGGACCCAGGTCAAAGGACCCATTGCACCTTTCTTTAATCTCTCTCTCTCTGTTTTTTTAATATCTCAATTATTTACTTAAGCTTATTTTCTTACTATCCTTTTTTTAAAAAAATATTATTTATTTATTTTATATATATGAGTACACTGTAGCTATCTTCAGACACACCAGAAGAGGGCATCGGATACCATTACAGATGGTTGTGAGCCACCATGTGGTTGCTGGGAATTGAACTTAGGACCTCTGGAAGAGCAGTCAGTGCTCTTAACCGCTAAGCCATCTTTCCAGCCCCTTACTGTCCTTTTTAATTGTCATAATTTTACATAGTTATACAGTGTGACAATTTAACCCATGTATACAATACACAAAGATCAAATCATAGTAATTAACCTCTCACCTCATTATTTCTTTGTGTTTGGAACCTTCTCTCTTCTATTTCTATATAAAACACAATAGGTTACTATAATCTACTAGAACTTAGTCCTCGTGCCTAATTGCATCATGCTGTCCGTTATTCAGATTCCTACTACTCTTTCCTGTCGTCTCCCTAGCCTGTGGTAGGGAGACTACCACTCTCTTCTTTTTGAATAACCATTTAAAAAATAGCCAGATTTAGTCATTACCCTAACCCAAGACATTCTTTCAATTTCTTTCCTTCTTCCTTCCTTTCTTCCTTCCTTCCTTTCTTCCTTCCTTCCTTCCTTTCTTTCTTTCTTTCTTTCTTTCTTTCTTTCTTTCTTTCTCTCTCTCTCTTTCTTTTTTTCTTTCTTTCTTTCTTTCTTTCTTTCTTTCTTTCTTTCTTTCTTTCTTTCTTTCTTTCTTATGTTTTCCCCTTTCCAGGTATCCCCTTCAAAAACCCCCTATCCCATCCCCCTCCCCCTGACTCTATGAGGGTGCTCACCCACCCGCCCACCCATTCCCGTTCTCCCGTCCTGGCATTCCCCTACACTGGGGCATTGAACACCCTCTTCCCACTGATGTCCAAGAAGGCGATCCTCTGCCACATATGTGGCCACTGCCATGGGTTGCTCCATGTGTATTCTTAGTGTACTTAAATGTCCCACAGTGCCATCAAATCAATGTCGCATGAATTTTGTTCCTTTTCTGTTCTATTTGCTGGTCGCTCTTTCATGTTAACATCTAATCTTTATATCAACAGGTTCAACCAAATCCAACCCAAAGCCAGATGGTCCCTGGAGATGCAGGGCACTGTTCAGTCACCTCTGCAGAAGTGAGGGCAAAACAGCCAAGGTTCCACATTGCAATGTGATACTCAGCCACTGTGTTCAGTGGGTTAGGCCCAGTAAGTGCACGTTTGTCTTAGGATGTCTTCAACTTACAATTGGTTTGTCTAGATAAAAGGAGTGTAAATCGAAGATTATCTGTATACATCGATATAGAGTAATGTGACTCCTCCATCCTCATTTTTATTTTATTGCACATCTTAAATTATGCTTGAGGCTGTGCATATCATATACTTTTAGAATCAACGTGTCTGTGAGTGCAAAAAGGCATTGCTGGAAATTGTGTTCAATAAATAGACCAATTTGGGAGAGAAACTTTCTATGCTGATTGTACTGAGTCATGGACAGAATATGTCTTTGTTTATCAAGATCGTTTTCTATTTCTTTTATTGACATTGAGATCCTTTACACATTTGTTAGAGGTACTCTAAAATACTAATTTTCTTTGAAGCCATTATAAATGACTTTGGACTTTTTATCTAAGTTTCCATATGCTTGGTCATTATTAGTATATAGAAATGTATTATGTGTGTATGTATATGTGTATGCATGTATATGTATTCCTGTGTAGTTGCATAGGTATGTGTAGGTATTCACACCTGCCTGTGTGTAGAGGCAAGAGGACAAACCAAGGAAAACTATTCACTTTGTTTTTTGGATAGGCTCTTAAGGGCCAGGGGCCCTCCGAGTGGACCAGAAGGCCAGAGAGCCCCAGGGATCTGCCTGTCTCTGCCTTCCCAAGGTCTGGGATTAAAAACATATGCCACTGCCCAGCCGAATGGCACATGCTTTTGATCCTAAGCACTCAGGAGGCAAGGAGACGTAGATCTCTGCAAGGTTCTGGCCAGCCTGGTCTACATAACAAGTCCCACAGCCAGGTGGTGGTGGCACACGCCTTTAATCCCAGCACTTGGGAGTCAGAGACAGGCAGATGGATTTCTGAGTTGAAGGCCAGCCTGGTCTACAGAGTGAGTTCCAGGACAGCCAGGGCTATACAGAG